>NW_004567127.1:12911632-12934386 GCF_000260355.1 Condylura cristata | reverse complement strand
CAGTTCTGTATGAATAAATAAATCTTTAAAAAAAATTACTTTGTTTCATTACTCTCATGTTATTTTAAGGAAACTCTAGGGACTTTAAAAGTTCAATAGAGACTTTGAATATAAGAAACAGTAACATCCAAAAAGATAGATGACCTTGTTACTTCAATCTAAGCACAAACTTTGTTAATAAAGGCTAATCTTATATTTGAAATATCTCTACAATGACACATACACTAAGTCAGTAGTTACAGCTACTTGACTGTACATTGTATCACTATCCAAAATCTCCATGTTGAGGTCACCCTCAAGACAAATTACATCAGAAATGTAAGGAGCTCTTAAATATCACATTATCCAACCCTGTGTAGATAAATCAAATTCTGCAGCTTAGTCTCTGCTGTTGAGTACACATAACAGTAAACCCTCAATGGGGAATATTCCAGGGCAAAGTATATTTCACGATGTACTATATTCCGGACATCATCTAACCTCCTTCGGACCTTCTAATTTTGCAGTTGTCACCTATACACTACAGGCTAGTTATTCAATCAGCTTATTCAGCACACACACACACACACACACACAATCTGTCAGGGTGCAGTAACCCTTTCTCTCTAAAGTGTCAGGTAGTTCATTTTCAGGATTTGATAATCATCACTTCTCTGTATCATCACTTCTCTGTTCTACTTTTCTGCTCAGCCGTTAGAACATAAAAGTGACCCCAGAATATAAATGAATAAATAAAACTATATTTCAATAAAATTTTATTCATGAAATTGGACAGCAGGTGGAATTTAACCTGAAGGCACTAGTTATCTGACTGCTGACCCCCACACACAAACACACATGCACACACACACAAGTAGCATATTTTCAGTGCACATAGATTTTGAAGGTACAGCTTGGATGATATTAACAGACATACCTTTGTAAGCATTGCTCAGAATAAAATACAGTACATTTTCATGACAGCTTTGATATTTGCTCTTTTTGAAATTAAACATAACAGACTATTCCCTATTTACTTTTTTGACTATTATCTCTGAGTTTGCATTTTCTTCCTAAGTTCTTGAAATCTACTTAAAATCAGCAAAAATCTATGTAATTGGGGGGAAAAGTTCTGAATGGCATTCATATTTGTAATTTCTCTATGTTCTGAAGAACTACCCATATACATCAGTAATCTATTTACTGCTCTCCATTGTGCTAGTGAGGTACCCTGCAAATATTCACTGTCCTTGTGGCAATGGAGTTCTAGTTGTGATTAAACAAAGTGTTTGCAAAGAAATAAGTTAAAAGTATAAGTGAACTAATAATGATAAACGGTTGTCCCTGACTAGATTATGGAGAAAATTAGAGCAGAGAAATTGGTGAGAGGAAACCTAGGTGGAAGTGAGTGAGGGTGAGAAATTCTATTTTACAACAGATGATGAGAAAAGTATCACTGATCAAGTAACAGAACAAAAATGTGAGGATGAGATGGAGTCTGATTTGCAAAATATCTTTGAAAAAATTAAACATCCCAGGTACAGATAACAGACAGTGCAAAGACCTTGGGCAGGGAGCAAGCCTGGAATTTTATTTTAAAAGATTTATTTACTTACTCATACAGAACTGGGGTACAAACCAGAGGTGCAAGGGCAGTGAGAGGCTTCACCAGAGACAGAGTGGGGAGCAAAACAGACAGATCAATGAAGTACACTGCTGAGAGGAGCAGCAGGTGGGTCAAGGGGCCTGGGGCCTGGGATAGAACTCACACTGAAGTGGCTGTGCCAGCTTGCAGTGCTGTGTCCTAACCCATTGCACCACCAGGGAGGGCCCAAGCCTGGTATTTTCAAGGAACAACAAAAAGTAAAGTTGGAGCGAGTGGACAAGGTGGGTGTGGGGTACAGGTTAAGTGAAGTTGCAAAGATAGAAAGGTGAGGAAACCAAGTTTCTTTAAATTCTCATAAGTGATGTTAAGGAGCTTTACTTTAATTTTTGATGACCTACCAAGTTATTGGTGCAGTGAATGAGGACTGAAGCGATCTGCCATCTACTTTTTCAATTATTTTGGCCACATCGTTAAATAGTATCTGGATTAGTGGGAATGGCCATTAGTCTACAAGTCTGCTTACCTTAGGGAGGGTTTTAATCAGAACTGGGTGCAAGATTAGTGCTTATTCCCTAAATGCCCATATTCTGACTCTACTTGAAATACCCAGGTGTAACTACCCTTTTCTAAGATGCAGGATTTCTACCTTGATTCCTCATACTTACTTGTCTTTATGAACCTTGATCGATGTTCCTTTTATTTTTAGATAGGACTTTCAGAAAGGGTCTAGACTCCTCTCCATTAGAGAACCAGACTGATATTATAAGTAGACTAACTTTGTAGTAGTGGATAAATTCTGTTTATCTGTATTGTGGACCATGGGTTGTGAGATCCAGAATGAATCAGGATAAAGTTTGGCATTTTGGCTAAGCAAATATTTTCCAGTTGCCCCTGCACAGCTAACTCTTCCAGATCCTGTCCCTTGTTTCTACCTTTGTGAAATAAACTCAATAATTTACTCAGAAATAAATTAATAAAAATAGAAAGTATATTGATTCCTGGCTCATGCTCTCATTTCTATCCAGTGGCATTCAAGGGAAGAGAATACAGTGAGGAGAGTGAGATTTGGTCACTTAATAGCCGAGTGCTACCCTTGAGAGATCATCACAAATTGGGTTCTCTTTCCATAATGGGCCATTCTTATTTATAATGAGACTTTCTACCAAACTCTCATTTATGATTCCAATAAACTCACCCTTTCTGCGTTCTTTTGTTCCAACAGATGGTAGTTGCTTCATGGCTGCTGGTCCAGAGTCCTGCACCCTCCATTGTGGGTCCTCCACATCCTGCCCACACCTCAGCAATTAGTCTCTTTATTTGTAATTCCTCTTCAAATTATCCTAATTTGCGTGTGCCATCTGTCTTCTGTTAAGATAGCGACAGATACACCATCAATTCTGTGCTCTCTGCAAATACAGATACAAATGCTCAAAGGAGGAGGAGTAACCATGTTGACGTACATGAAAATATTTTGCCTGTCTTATTGAACTTGTTTTCTCCTCTAATTGACTGTGACCTCCAGTTTAGGGCACTCACCATTTTAATAGGATACTAAAGCTTGAAATAATTGATCACCAGATCTAATGCACTGAATTCACTGATGTTCTATTCAATAGATGGGAAACGGGGACACTGTGTTACCAGGTGTCTGCAGTGACCTTTAGGTGTTCAGTTGGCCCAGTCCTTCTCCTGTCCAAGTACTGTATTACAACCCATGGATTTTCAATGTCCTCCCTTCCTATGCCCATCCTGAGCTGCACTCAGTAGAGTCAGATCACTTCTTTGCTCAATATCCTTCAATGGCATCCCATTTCATTCTAAGCTAAAATTTAAGATCTTGAATTTTCTATATAATCTAGTCACTTTTTTCCTCTGGGACCTCAACATTCTTCATACATGTTCTCCTTCTCCTCTTCCTGCACTTCCTTTTTTGTTCCCTAATAGGACAAGAATATTCTTAGGTATGGTAAGTCCTCTATCCCAGAAAGCTCACAGCAATAGCTGTATGAATTACTCACTGACAGTGAAATGTCACTATTACAACAAGGATTTTCTTAACCATTTAGCTTAAAATAACTTCACCTGCCTGCATATAATCTTACTCATATTGCTTTATTTCCAAACTGTCATGTGTATTTATCCTCTTTTTTTTTTACTGTCACATTTATCTTTTATACAATATGTTGAATTTAATTGTATATCTTTATTTTTCTTCCATTCGTATGCAAGTAGACTAAAAATAGAGTATTTAATTTCTTCTTTTATTCTTTACCCAACTTTTAGTGCCTGAAAGCATGTCTGTCTTATGGAGACAGTAAATACATGTTGAATGAATGAATGACCCAACAAATGGCAAACTTTTGTTTATGTGGTGAAATAACTTTTGGTATTGTCTGTTTGTAAAGGTATAGAGACTCAGACGACTCATTTCTAACCTGTTAGAGTTTCTGTTATGCACATAATAACTATTATTCTGTAATATAGCAAAACTTAACTATGTATAATACCAAAGAATAAAAAAAAAGCATGTTTTTTTTTAAATCAATCCAGGTAAATTTAATTATGCAGGAGGGTGTAACATCATCCACCTACTTCTCCATTTATCATGCCTGAATATACTGGCAATAATGTAGTCAGAATGTTAATAGGTGTTGACTTCCTTGTTACACACACTCAAATAATGTTGTTTCCGTCAATGTCATTTATTTACAATATTGATTAAAAAAATAATCAATTCTCAGCCAGGGTTACTGTCTCTGTGAACCTTGCATATTCCTCCCAGGCTTTTTCCCACATCCCAAAGGTGCACGTCACAAAAATAGGTTGATTTTTGTCAGTCCTTCCAGAGTGAGTCTGTGTGGTGATTTTGTGAGTGTTCCCCGTGATAGAATGGGGGCCCATCCAGGTGTGGGTCCTGCCTTCTACTCAGCTTCCAGGATAGGCTTTGACTCCCTTGGCCTTAAACTGAAATAATCAGGCTGGGAAGTGAATGAGTGAATGAGTGAGTGAGTGAATGAATGAATGAAGGTCTTATATAAGACGTGTTTTGGCTCTTGATTTAGATGTTAGGTGATGTTTTTATGACCAGAAATATGCAGTACAAACTTAATTCTGGTTTATATCATTTAACCAGTGATAAAATTGGGTTTGTTAAGGTTTTGTTTTGTTCAATATTCCAGTTTCCAAGAACTTATTGGTGACATTAAATAAGGACTTATGGTGTATTTCCCCTCCCCTAACTATTATTTATGTTAATCTAGTTAGGATGCAAAGCTTGTATTGCATGGATATGATAGCTGGAAGGGATCTATTTTATTCTTGGTAAAAAAAAAATATAGGAATTCATTTTCTATTTTTCATGACAGAGTTAGAGTGTTTGTTGTCCTGTACCTTGCATTCTGTAGATTTAGAGCATCAGACAACAGAATTGTGCCTTCTAGGAATATGTCTCATGGAAATAAAAGATAACTATTACTAAATATTTTGTGCAAAGTGTAAGATCCTGGTAGTCATGTAATTATTTCCATTGTATCCTGTTGAATAGACTTTGAAATGAAACCTGTTATCTAAAAATGCAGAGACAAGACAATGGATTGTGGTAGAGAACTATAGGTGGTGGGTGTGGTATGGGAGTATCCATCTGAAGGGGCGTGATTTTATACCTCTGAGTAGTACACAGTGCCATAAACCAATGTTATCTTCACGAATAGGTAAATATGACCAATGAATGAAAAATGAATAAAGTGTTTGCAAGTTCTCATTTGTATTTAAAATGTATGTTTATTTTTATCCCCATGTGTGACAGTTCAGTAACATCTCCTAAAACAGAAATGTTTTATGAAGTGTGGTCATTGTTTGATGCTTGTTCAGTCTTACAAAAGTTTCTTCTATAAGAAACAACTTCAATCAGATTTCCCCAATGTTAACATTTTGCCTCTTTTGTTTTTGTCTTTCTTTCCTGTGCGTTTTCTTTCTTTATCTGTTGTATATGTATGTACACACACACATACACACCAAATTATTTGTTGAACTTAATGAACAAATTGTAGAAATGATGCCTTTGTGCTTGGGCCTTAAATTGAGGATTGAATAATCATGGTAATGATGCAAGATAAAAATCAAGGGTTTTTTAAAAAAAGGTTTTAATTGCTGATTATTATAAGGCAGGAAAGTGCAGTGTTATATTTGTTTAAATGTATGTATGAAAGACATCAACCTGGTGTTTCTTCTGTGAATATAAACATGAGGACAAAATTTAAATCAAGTCTATGGTGGTGTCCCTCATGCACACTACTTATGCTTAAGGAAATTGTCATTTTGGGTTCTCACTGCCTAAATGTTATTTACTGGCTAAATTGATCACCTGAAGTATATGCCATGGTTAATCATGTGTAAAAGAAAAATCCACATCCAAATGAACCAAAGTTCATTACAAAGTACTATGCAGGAATTCATGTCTTCCGTTGTTTCTGAATCAGTCATTTACTCCATCTCTAGCTAAGCTTTACCTAGGGCCAACACTAAATGAGATTACTTCTAGTTAGAATTGTCAAGTGTCTGCTCAATTCTTATCAGCCTTGTTTGATGTAAGTGTGTCGTTTTATTGTGTGCTGTTTATCTCCCCAGTGAATTGCTAAAAATAAGGTGGCTGACAGCCTTATTTTGAGTACCAAGTTTATTTTTAGTGTTCTAACAACATATGGCATTGATAGACAAACAGTCAATTGCTATGGCTAATACTGAATAATTTTAGCTTGTTAGAAAAATTCACATATGAATGAACAGAAATTCAGATTATCCAGAATTTAAGATTGCACTGCCTTTTGCAATTCAAATCACATTTATTTCCTTTAACCACTATTTCCACCTAAAAAATGTTACCATCATATTGATTTTATTTAATCTTTAGTCAACATTTAGAATTTGTCTTTTTTTTGGGAGGGGGAAAATGATACTTTTTAAAAGATTTTGTTTAAAAAATGGTTGTGACTTGATCATTATGTGTAAGGGACCTCAAAAATGGAAAAGAATTGAGGCCTCCCTGGTGGCACAGCGGTTAAGTCTCAGCACTGTCAAGCTATCACCAGCCAGTCACTGTGGCATGAGTTTGATCCTCAGCCAGGGACCTAACCCACATGGCTCTCAGTCTCACCTGTTCACCCCTCACACCTCTGGCCTACACCGCAACTCTTGTATGTATAAGTAAACAAAAGAAGTCTTTTTAAAAAATGGAGAGGAATTCCCTGAAAAATAATATGTAATTCAAAATCACTTTCATATTTTAGAGTTAAGAGTCTAATATGTATGGCTAAGAAAGAAGTTACAAAGAAGTCACAAATCACATTTAGATACCAAGTGAAGCTTAGTCGTGACTTTAAGGACACAGGTTTTTTTTCAATTTCCATTTCAGTTGGTTCCATCTGCACCTTCAAAAATATTATGGGATGTGGCCCTCCCTGGTGGCGCAGCGGGTTAAAGCACTGCACTAAGAAGCTAAGGCCACTTCCGCATGAGTTCAATTCCCGCCTGCCCTGGAGGTGACCACATGGTGTGGCAGACCTCTCCTGACCTGCCCGCTGCTCCCCTCAGCAGTGTACTTCATCGATCTGCCTGTTCTGCTCCCCACTCTGTCTCTGGTGAAGTCTCTCACTGCCCCTGAGCCTCTGGCCTGTACCCCAGTTCTGTATGCACAGATAAATAAATTTAACAAAAAAATATTATGGGATGTGAGCTGATGAAAGGAATAGTTGTTTTTGTAATTAATAAAATAAGTAATTAAATAAAACATGTATCAGTGGGAGGTATTACAAGAGGGTGATTGCAATCATCATATTTTAAGTGCAGGTAAAAGAAGACACATAATTATGTAAGCCCCTTCCATCTAATATAAAATTAAAAATAGTATGAAGTATGAAGAAAATATAACTTCAGAGCAAGGTACTATGAAGTCATTTATTGACCAGGCTTTTGAAAACATTGGGGACTTTGGTTTTCCAGATCTGGAGGCAAAAACATTGTGGCGAATATAAGTCAACAGGTACACAGAATGTTAACACAGGTCACATGCAGAACAAGGTTCTTGAATTGTTAGCATGAAGGTATTTTCAGAATTTTGAATGTGATACTTCATTATATAAATAGGATTTCTTCTGATTTATAGATAAGCAATAGTGAAATAATTCAGATCTTTAAAATGTATAAAACTCAATGTGAGAAGTACATTTTGGACAAAATGTTTGATGACTCATAAGTTAATGCCAATGAAGTGGATTCCCAGGATATGTTTCTTTCGGAGTGCAAATATGTTTGGTAGATAAATATGTTAGTGCACTGCTCCAGACGCTATCAGGATGTCTGCAGACTGAAGATTAGAATCTTTATGAGAAATGACTCTCCCTAAAGAAAAACATGCAACCACTTTGGACTAAGGGAGAAAAAGAAGGAAAATTATGCAGACTATATTGTGCAATAATCTCATTTTTCTGCCTTTTGTGCTTTGCCAGCCTTTCAATTTGATGGACCTACAACAAAACTCTGGAAATTGAGAACTTTAAATTATCATAATGCATTATACCATGAAAATATCTTCTAAGTCAGAGTTCAAACTACTTGATAGTTCCCTCGACCCTTCCCCTATTGTAACCACTGTCGAAATATTTTTTTAATATTATTTTAGAGCTTAGAGGATTTTTTAAATTTATTTTTATGTATGCATGTAAGAACTGGGGTGTAGGCCAGCAGTGTAGGGGGAGCGGAGGCGGAGGGGTTGGGAGTATTTACCAAAGTCAGAGTGGGGAGCAGAACAGGAGAATCTACTGAAATGCACTGTTGAAGGGAGCATAGGGCAAGACAGGAGAGGTTTGCTGCACCCTGTGGGTTAGCTCCTTGGCTGGGGATCGAGCTCATGCTGCAGTCAGTGGCAGAAGAGAGCTTGATAGCACTGAGACTTTAACCTGTATTAAAAGTCCCCGCCACTGACTAATTTTATTTTATATTGATATATTAGTTAACTATATAAAACAGATGTCAGGGAACTTCTATTTTTTATGGAAGTATTATGAATTAATGAAATTAACTACACTGCTAGATTTTCAAATGTTATGCAAACCTTGCAATTGTGGACTGACTTTCATTTGGTAATGATATCTTGCCCATTTTATCTTGCTAGATACTATTTGTTAATATATTTTGATACGCTTAAATTTGAGTCTGTCTCAACTGATGCATTTTGCTCCTTATCATGTATCAATAGATCCACGCCTCTTTGCCTGTCTAGAAAATTTTGTTTGTATGCTGATCATTGTCATGTATTCATCAAATGTGTAAATTATGTTATTGTTCTTCTAGAAGATATCATTTCATTTGACTAGCATTTATATAGTGCATTCATATTTTCTAGATGAGTTTTTAATTAGTTTTCAATTTATCTTGTTATGGAGCTATAACCAACACACTATGAAATTTAGTCCATCTAAAGAGTAGAAATCAGTGGATTTTGTATATTCAAAAATTATGCAACCACCACAATATCAAACATTTTCCTCACCTCTTACATGTCTCCTACCCACAGCAGTCACTCCTACTCCTTCCCCCAGTTGTTTATCTTTCTGTCTCTAGACATTTGTTTATTCTGGAAATTTCATATAAATGCAGTCATGAAATTTATAACTTTTTGTGTCTGACTTTCATGTTATGTCATCAATATATCATATATAAATACAGCATATATCTGAAAGATGATTTTCATGTAATTTATCTAATTTATTGGCATATACTTATTGCTAGTATTTTTTAATCACAATTTTCATTGCTGCAAGGATGGTGAATTTTTTCCTGTGTTTATTCCTGATTTGAATAATTTGATCTTCTTTATTTCTCTTTGTTCACCTAAGTAAAGGTTTCCCAATTTTTCAATCTTTTCAAATAACCAACTTTGGTTTTGCTGATTTTCTTTTATAGTTTTAAATTACCTAAGACTTTATTATTTTCCTTTTTGTTGATATCATTTTAGTTTGCACTTATTTTTAAATTTTCATTGGGTGAAATGTTAGATTATCATTTGAGATTTCTCTTCACTTTTAATAGCTATAAATTCTCCTCCAACCACTGCTTTAATTATATCCCATATGATTAATATATTGTTTTCACTTTCATTTAACTCAATATTTTCCAATTTTCCTTGGTTTTTTTCTAAATTAAATAATTTAAGTACTTAAGATTTTTTATTTTACAAAATCTATACATTTTGAAATTTCTCAAGTTCATTCTGTTACTGATTTCTAATTTCATTGTCTTATGATTGGATAATATACTTCATTTCAGTTACTTTTAAATTTAATGAAGCTTCTTTTATGTCCTAGCATATTAATCTCTTTGTACTATGTTCCATATGCACTTGAGATCAATATGTATCTGCCTTTTTTGATGTATGTACACACTATAAACTGTTTTCACATAAGCCTTTAGGTCAAGATAGTTTATAGTGATATTTAAATCACCTCTCTCCTTAACAATCTTCTGTTTATTTTTCTAACCATTACCAAATTTGGGACATTGACGTTTCCAACTATTATCACTAAATTGCTATTTCTTGCTCTTAAACTGTCCGCTTTGTTTCATGTTTCTTGGATCTTTGTTGTTAGGCTTATAGTCACTATCTCATGGTGGATTAACTCTTCACTTCTATCATTATAAATTGTCTTTGTGGTAACAATTATTATTTTTTATTGTCTGTTTTGTATGAGGGAGATAATACAGTGTCTTTTGCTGTTTAACTTGTTTTGTTAAGCATAATACCTTCTAGATCTTTTTGTTCATAAACTAGATAATCTTAAAGACATATCTTCAAATTTGTTGATACATCTTTCCATGTCAAATATCTCAGCTTATTTCTAAACAAATCTAGCATTAAATAACAAATCTAGAATAGTCATATCTCTGAGAAGATTGAGCCTATGATTCATCTGTTCCCTTTTTTGTGGTTGTGCCAAAAACTTCTAGCATTGTATAGTGTCCTCAAGCTCACCAAAATTCAACTGTCTCTCAAGCCAATGTAACCTGTTGAAATTATTCTTTATATCTCCCAAATGATTTTATATTATTAAGCTCTTTAAGTTTATATAGCTGACAATTGTATAACTTAGTATTCAGTAAAAGAGTGAAGGGAATTAATATATAAATTTCTGTAGTTCTTAAGTTTATGTTCCTCTTCTTAATTTGATTCACAAACTCTACTATGTCTACTCCTCTGAAGTCTCTGGCTCTTTAGACACTGTATTCTGCCTGTGATCACTTTCATTGTACATAGAAATTGTCTCTCAGTAGAAAATCAGGGTAGGAAACAGGGAAGAACTCCCTGTTTTGTCTTTCTAACAATCCTGCTTTATTGTTGTTCAGTGTATAATAGTATCTGCTTTATATATTTAGTACAGTCTCCTATTTCATCACATTGGGTAAACAAACCCAGTGAAAAGAAATATACTTCAACTCTAGTTCAAGTGGAAATTCTTTTAAATGGCCAAATATTTCATTTATATTACTAGCACTTTACAAATGGTCATTTGGGGCTTTGTAAAATTCAGATTCAAGTTTTTTTCCTCTAAATCAAAGATAAGATCTATGGAACATTTGTAGAAATGTTGAAAGTATGGTATAATTTATCAAGTTATGTGAAAATCCCTTTTTCCTGAGAGACATAGATTAATCCAATCAATAAATATTTTGGATTCAAGTATTGTGAATTACTATAGACATAAGGAAAAATAAAAACAGATATGATATGTACTTTTCTCTATGGAACAAACACTCCATTTAGAGAAACAAGTCGTCAGATAAGCAAAAAAAAAAAAAAATACAATTATTCACTGTAAGCATTAGAAGAAAATTTTACAAAAAATTCTGAAAATTTATAAGTTGGAAACCAATGTATGTTATCACAGGAGAGAGGTGTGTACAGAAATTCTTATTTGTAGAAGTGACTTAGAGATAAGATCTAAATGTGTATGAAAGTTGATTAGAAGGCAATGAATGAAGAAGTGATTGCTGGTCTGGTATACAGAGTCAGTATGTGCAAGGATTTGAAGTTAGAGGTCATGACATACAAAATTTATCTAAAAATATTTTGAGTGTGTGCTCAGAATGTAGAAAGATAGGAAAATGTCCTTGGTAGACAGATAAAGATCCTCAAGCTCTCCTATAAATAATTGAAAGTTTCAAGAGGTACATGACATTATCACATTTTATATTTAAAGTTTTTTATATGTTTTCAGACACTCACTCATGTATTTCCCTAATTTGCTTCTTGGAAACCACCTATATTTCATCTTTCGTCAGTGAGATGAATATCATAAGTAACAAAAATCTACCTTTTTACATTTCTTTCTTATGTTTTTTCTTTGAAGAATTATTTCCTACAATAATTCTCTCATATAAACTACCACAGTCTAGTATTTTGATTTGCCTTTGTGGACTTCTTTCATTTTAAAGTAAATGTGTCGTATTTTTCCTTCACAATAACATCAAAAACAATTATAAACAAGAATAAATTTATGTAAGAAAGTGAAAGCTTCTGTACACGAAAACTGTAACTGGATGAAAGAAATTGAAAGAGATACAAATGGAAGGATGTTCACAGACAGAAGAATTATTCTTACTACTGTTAAAATATCCATTCTATTCAAAGTCACCTAAATAGGAAATTGGGAGTATGTGGTCTTAGGGTACACACTTGGAGCCAATCGATAAAGAAAATCTAGAAAGCTAAAGCACCACATCAAAAATACTATTATAAACTTCGAAGTGGCTAAAAGACTAAATGCTAATTGGTCCCATCACAGGAAAGAAATGATAATTATGGGATGAGGCACATCAAGTAGACTACATGATAGAGTGATAGCTAAGGTGATACCAGTAGTCAGAATGTATATGTAAATGTATCAGATGGACATGCTGCACATTTACACAATATCGTTTGCCAGATACATCCAATAAAGTTGGTATATAAATAAGTACTGGTGATTTACAACCCAGTCTACATCTGTCTCCAAGAGGTACAGAATAGTAATTACAAAATATCACACTTATATTCTCATGCATTTGCCGAATAAATTAATAAGTAATGTTTTCTATGGTAATTGATTTAGAAAATGCATGTGAGGAAATTGTTATATATGGTGTGTGTGTATATATATATGTATGGTTTATGCAAAATTGCTTAATTAAAATAAACTATAAAATTGCCATCATAAAAGTAGAAGGTTGAGCAAACAAATACAATGTGCAACAACTTAGATTCTGACTTGTGTGACAATTTAAAATAAATAAATTCAGGAAAAAATTTAGGAAAAAATACAACTTTAATAATTTGACAATGGTAATCTATTATAAAAATCATTCATGCAAGATTTAAAGGAATTGGCTTAATGTGAAATTACAAATATGATATAGTAAAGTAACTCGGAATTGCAGGTGAAATTGAAATTGTCAGTTTGATGTCATCAATTGCTATTAATTGGTTAGTTATGTAATTTATTATAAAAAATCAATATGCTATTTTATATTTTAAAATGACCACGTTTAGAAAAAAACTTAATGTTTTATGGTTACAATTTAATTGAGGTATTTAATTGGAAATGTAGAACATGTACCTGAATACAGTTGGTACAATATTGATCATAAAACATTTAATTAGACATTTTTATTACATAATATAATTATATAACAGTGTGCCTTCTAATTCGCTCAGGTCATCTAAATTCACTTTTCATTGGGTTTATCATTTTGAAATTAATTTTTCTGACCTGTCTTTAGTTATGACATTTTGAAATACTGAAGTATTTTTCTGAAGACACTGAAATTCAATAATTATTTGACATGAACTACATAATGATTCACTTTTTCTGTCCAGATGAACCTTAGTCATAAATAAAAGTATTAAGCTCTTTGATACCCTAACATAAATATAATTAAAATATCTAATGTTTGTTACCCACTTGGTCCCCATATTTTGGGGGAGATCATTTAATGACATTGTACTGGTAACTTAAAGCAGCCCCACAGTCTTTAAAGACTAAAGTCTTTATCTGAAGGTCACAGTCTTCATACAGTTCAGCCATCACAAGATGTGAGACTGACTTCATAAAAGTAATGAATAGATTTGCTTCTAATTTCTGTGCTGTCTACCAGCAGCCACTTGAATCCATAATTTGAACTTTATCTTCATTACAAGGTAGTTGGCCTGGATTCATGAGCATCTCTTGCTTAAATCTCTTTCCTTTTTTGCATCATCTTCAGTTCCCTAACTGTCACTATAGATCCTAAACATTGGTCACTATCTTCAGTAACTCCTTTCAACATCCATTAAGAAGACTCATCCTTAGAAGGCTCTAACTTTTCACTCCTGCATAGATTTTATGTGTGAGAACTTCAGGTTATTGACCCCTGCTGAAGTTTTCTTCCTCAATCCTGCTATCTATTACACATCCTCTTTGTAGGTTTTAACCAAGGTCTCTTCCTTCCCATTATCCTGTATCTTCTTACCATCTGTTTCTTGTAGAAAAAAGGCAACTGTGGAAATAAATTGCCATTAATTAAGCTATAAATGTGACCGTCTGGCACCTCCACCCCAACTAATGAACTCAATTCTCTTAGTTTCTTCTCTGAATATTCAAATATAATGCTTTCATTGTATTTCTCTGTTCTTAGTTTTCTTATTTCTATTTTTATTTTTTTTCAAAAATATAAGTAGTATGAAGAATTAATTTATTAAGTAGCAATAATTTGATCAGAACTGTGTCAGAACTTAGAGACTGAGGAATAAGCTTAAGGTATAGCATAACACAACACTCATCAGGTATTTCTCTTGGGGAATAATGACAGGATGTCACTTAGTTTGCTCTCCTTTTTTTCCCCAAATAATGAATTTTTCAAGAAAGCATATAACCAAGTCATAGAAATATTACAAAGTGCAATTTCAGTTTTAAAATACTGACTAGTATTCTATTAAGTGCATAATTAAATAAATGATTGGCAAGTCAATAAAAGCTGAAGAAAAAATTCTGTCCTAAAACACATATTTTAAGAAGTAAAAATTTTCACACATTTAAAATCAGGAAACTGTTAGAATTTGGTATTTAAAGTGAAATATCTACTCAAGGTTATAACCAAATGTTTTCCCTGAAGAATTTAAGTTTTCTCATTTTATCAACTTTTTAGGGTTAACAAGTTTTAAAATCATGCATTTTTCTCCTTGAAATATATGTTTTATGAAGGTATAAAGACTTAAATAATACAAACATGTGTTTTTTTAATCTAGAAAATGTGGCTTTTTCAACAGCTTAGTCATTAAGATTAATAGATATGCATATTTTAAGAAAATTTATGCTTATTTCATGTATTTTATACTTAAAAACATCCAGACACAATTTTACATGAATCGACACAATTTTACATGAATCGACACAATTTTACATGAATCAGTTTTATTAGAATTTTTAATTATTATACACATTAAGGTTGAAACTAAACTAAAGAAATTGAATAACATTGCTTTACAGCAGTTATGAATGAATGCAGATTCTTAACTATGCTTGCTAGAAATGGAACTTGATTTTAATTATATTTACATATGTTCCTGGGTAACAGTGATTCCTTTATTTCACAGTACATATAAACTCAATAGCTAAAATCAGATTAATACAATTTTAAGATTGAATCAGATCTTGTGTTTAAATTGATATCTTTGAAATCTCTGCACATAGCTCTTATTATTATTTAGAGGCAGTAATTCTCTTAACTATAGAATAGAAAATAGATTATCTCCTAATTTGATTAAAGAAGATTTGTGAATTAGTAAACCTAAACCCTTATGCCTCTATCACAAAATGTGTCACTTTCTAGTATGTCTGTCACTTTCTCCATGTCTGTTGCTAATTTTATTCATTTACTAGTAACACAAAACTTAACTTAGTTCAGTTTCTTTGCAAGCCATACTTAATATACAAGTAAAATTTTAAAAATACAGACATTTTTAGACATATATGCAAACAGAATAAAGCAGAGCATGAATATGGAATTTTTTTAATTTCTCCTTTAAGCAAAATTCAGCATCTTAAATCCTACAGCTCATTTCCATTTTTTATCTCATTTTAACTTTTTTGCCTTGAATATTATTAACTTTTGACTTAAACAAGTATATTTCTATTCAAATTACTATTTTAGTTGTACCAAACTATGACATGAGACACCAGAATTCTTAATTATGTTCATCTAGGAAAGATGCATGTATTCTGATTCTTTTACATCATTCAGGATTATCTCTGTTTATTTGAACACAAATATTCAACTTTGCTCAGATTGTTCTTTACTGCATGCTTCTTTGATTTTATCACATACATTGACTTCTAATATGCAATTAAATTAACAAGATGGCTTATCACAATTACATTTTATTCATCAAACTTTTATTTACTACTCCATTTAGGGGTGGTGCACATAAACCTGTTTTTTTCTTTTTAGGTATACATCAAACATGTATAAATACTAATTTTCTTTTTAGGTATACATCAAATATGTATAAATACTAATTCCTGTGTTCACTGCAGCATTACTCATAATAGATAACATTATGGAAACCTAAATGCTCACAGATATGAGTAGATTAAGATAATGTGGTGTATGTACACAATTGATTAGTACTGAGTAATCAAAAAGGTGAACTTATGCCATTCGTGACCACATTGATGGAAATGGAAACGTTAGTGCTAGGTTAAATTAATTACGGGAGAGACATATATCATTTGGTTTCAGTGGTATATGAAATATATATTTTCAAAAGTGGCAGCCATAACCAACCCATTAACAAACACTGGAAATCTTTCCTTGGAATTAACAAAAATGAATCTTTTTTAAAACACCAAAAACTTCAAGAAGATAGTGATAGTAGTGTTCCCTTGCTTCACTCCCAAAAGGACTATTTAACAATTGAGCAGAGTGATACTTCGAAGTCCAAAGCCTGATCCAGGATCAAAGCAGCCGGTACACCTTCCAGACTGCACTACAGGAGTGACAGGGGTAGATAACCAGAGAGAGAGGTGGAGGGTAGGGATCAAAGTATAGAGGACTTTAGCTGTGTTGGGTGTGGATGTGGTATGGTGTCATGTGCCTGAATTATATTCCAAACTGGTATATATGGTAATACAAAGATTGTTTGGTAAATACAAAGATTGTTTGAGGTAAACTTTTCCATAAAATCATAGAACAAAAACCAACTATTTTGTGGGTGAGGGTTTCACATTTTTTTTTTAAAGATTTATTTATGCATACAGAACTGAGGGGTATAGGCCAGAGGTGCAGGGTCGGCGAGAGGCTTCACCAGAGACAGAGTGGGGAGCAGAACAGGCAGATCGAGGAAGTACACTGCTGAGGGGAGCAGCGGGTGGGTCAGGAGAGGTCTGCCTCGCCATGTGGTCTCCTCCGGGGCAGGCGGGAATAGAATTCATGCGGAGGCGGCTTTAGATTCTCAGTGCTGTGCTTTAACCCGCTGCGCCACCAGGGAGGGCCGAGGGTTTCACATTTTATAATACAAAGATATATGCACATAAATACATGAATATATCTTCAGAAATTCTCTCTAGTCCATGTAGATTAAATATGGTTTAGTTGTTATCTATCACCAATATTTGTGCAATCTGACCCCAGTTAATGCCAAAATTTTGACAATACAGTTTTGCATATCACTTAACAAAATAATTATATTTACTTAAGTATAATTAAATGACACATAGCATATTTTCATTCCCTTTAGCAAATGTATTATGATACATTTTTGATTTTCCTACAATTATATCTAGTTTTACTCTTAATATTTAGAGTGAACTCTTCCTTGAAAAAGTACAATTTATACTATACTAAATATTTCTGATCATTTTAGTTAAGCATTTTTGTAATATAAAGTGATACTAATAATCTATAAGAAACTAAACAGTATGAAGTCTCAAGGGACAGTGAAACAAGACTAGACATTGTGTTATGTGTGTTTGTTTTATGTTTCCAAATATAACATGTTTATGCAAGAACTTTAGAAAAAATACTTTATAAATTAAGTGAAAAATTAAAACTATAAGAAAAAATGTGTTTTTAGTCACATTCAACTACAAATAGACCACAGCTTTATACAACAACTTGTGCACAGAATATTAAATTTTATTTCTTATACTTATTAAATAAGAATATAGGGAATTTCCCATTAAGATGGTAAAGTAAATGTTTTCACTTCTACTCTCTGAAACCAGTAAAATATGACAAAGTAATAATAAAAATATATTAATTTTATGAAATAAAGAGAAGTAACGACCATTACAGAGTTGAATAATACAAACAAATACTGCAAGTAAATTAAAATTGGGGCTCAAATGTGATAGAGAAAATATTTAAATCTGCCTTTTAAAGAGATTGCATGTCAAGCAATAATTGTAGAATATAAGCAGTATGACTTTAAGGGATCAAAATTCAAAATAGTATTTATTCTCATGCTCATTCATTGGTCTATCCATCATTCATTTATTCACTCAGTTTTTCATGGAGCAGCATGTTTGGGGATATAGAAGACTGTAGGAACAGCTTTTAGTCTTTTGAACATCAGAAGGTATGGAATATTAAAGGAAGGAATGTTAAAATAAAATAGCACAGGTGATATCAGTGGCCAGTACATTGAAGTTAAACTGGTACAGTAGGTAACAATTGCTTTTCCAGCAACTGCTGGTAATTAGCTTTTGCTAAATAAATGTTACCTGAGCATGAACCTGGGGCGTCATGGTAGGGTAAACTATCTTCTTTTTTGTTCTAAGGAAAAAGTCATATGTAGGTGAACTATCTGTAAATATCCTTCTCTTTAATGTATTATTTTTCTGTTGCTTTTGTTACTTTTGCTTTTGATTCATCTATTTATTCACGTGTCTTATCTGAAGGGTTTTTTGGTTTCTCTTGTGTTTTATTCTGTTTAATAAGAGGATGGAGACCTAGACCCTAAAAATTCCAATGAACTGGCCTAACAATTACCATCGAAAGTCTTATTACTTTGGTGAATTCTGTGAAAAGAGATTGGTTGTCTTTTGCTGTGAACCTTCACGAGGATTCCTTGTGCACAGTTAACTCATGAAATAAGTTTGTTGTTTTACGTTCCAGGGCCAAGGATAGCCTGGTCATTGAACTCACGACCTTCTTGTCCTCTTAGGGACTTCAAGAATTTTGGCCAATTTGAGGCCTTGTTGCTGTTTGTTGTTGTTGTTTGTCATGGGTTACCTCACTTCCTGAATGAAGTCTTGCTATAATCTAAACTTGTTTGGGATAAACACTATATATAATTGCATTCTAATGTTAGCAGGCAGGCTAAGGGCCACCCCAGGAGCCCCCAAATCTGCCTGCTCTAAATGGGTTCTGACATCCATGACCCAGAGACCGGATATACTCTTGGTGCATAAGACTGTCTATACTTTTCTGTGACTCTAATACTTGTTTAAAAAATAATAATGCTTATTTCATAACATTAAAAAATAGGGATACCCAGCTGGTCCTATTATACCTGATGTAAAAGTTATATGAGAATATTTACTAAGACCCACGTTGCAAATAGATATTGAAAATTTAAATTTTAGATGCTGAGTTATAAAAAAATTACAGTGTGCAAGTTGGATCTATATTGAACATAATCAAAGCAATGAAAATAATTTTGATTACTTTAACTAGTGATATGACTATTCTGAGCAGATTGGGGGAAAAGCATATGTACTAGAAGAGAGACATATCTTCATATACTTGTAAGACAAAATCAGTAAATAATGCTGAACATTATCTTGATAATCAAGGCATAGAAGAATAAATATATGATATAAAATATTCAAACTATTTAATTCTTTGTTGTAGACTGATGAATGAAAAGTATTATGTTAATGGAATTGTTTTATTGTAAGCATTTATGATGTTTTAGGTCTATAATATGTTCATATCATAAATATGTACTTTCTATGCACATATGCTGTAATAAAAATTTTAAATATGCCTGCCAATATGTAAATTTAGGTGACATAACATTCAAGGCTAGAGATGCACAGATTAAAAATTCTGAGAAATTTAAGTGGACTGAATTTTCTTTAATTTCTTTCCATTTGACATCCTTTTTATCACAACAAATAACATTCCACAATAAATATTTTTGGTAATTTTTGTAGAGTGACAGAAGGGAAACATTTTTGAGGTTTATTGTTGGGAAAGTCCCATCTGGTGCTCTTATTATTTGTGTCGACTCTGAACACTTTATGCATTGCAGCACCTGTCAATTAACACTGAAAAATCCACAGATGGATTCTAGTATTTCATGCATGTTGCTGCCAGGATATACTTTTAATTTACATACACCCTTTTCTCTAGACAACACGCTCCCATCAAAAAAATAATACTATTATTTGAATCTCATACATTGTGGGTTCCTAGGAGCTTGCTACTACTAACTGGCCACTCATGTGCAGCTGTGACCTATTTGCTATCTACAGATCACAGCAGAACATTCCTTGACTACCTACGGAATAGAGCCCATATCATGAGGCAAGTCCAGGGATGCCTGAGTTGCTGTTAGCCTGATTATGTGACTATCTCCGTGGTGGTCTCAGGATAACTCTGTCTGTGATAATGTCATACTTTGTTGATGCAAACATCACTTGACATATGGCCACGATGTCCCCTGCTCTGTTCCTTGTAGAACTTTTCCCCCATTACATTCCCACTATCTTTCTCAATGATTGCAGCATTATCAGTGTTTATAAGCCTGTATGATTTCAATAAATGGCTCAAGAACTTCTGTTCAGTTAGTGGAGTGTTGCCTTGCAAACCTATTCCATGACTTTTGTGTCCCTCATCTTAATCATGCCACAAAGTGGCAACCAAGGTCCTGTCCTAACAGTATATAACTCACAGTAAGGTATCTCAAGCCTAACTTTCCAAGAGAAGAATCAAGTCTGTTAGAGAAGGCATGGTACAATGTTAAGGGATTAAGGTCAGTGATAACAAGAAGTAGAATATGTATCAACTATTTGAGGTTTCTTTACGTACCCAGGTATTAAAGATATTTTGCATTAGTAAGATTTATTTTGTAGGCTTGCAGAAAGAGTTATTATTTTCTTCTCCGTTGTTCATGTTCCCCACTTCCATGACCATCTTGTCTTTTGTTTGTTGGTGATTTCTTCTACATGATAGGATAAAAGTTTACTACAGTTTTTTAGAGACTTATTTATGCTTACAAAAACAAGGATGCAGACTAGAGGTGTGTGTGGTGGGAGGGGTTGAGAGGATTTACCAGAGACAGAGTGGGGAGCAGAACAAGCAGATCTACTGAAATACACTGCTGAGGGGATAGGAGATGGTGGGACACGAGAGGTCTGCTGCACCATGCGGGTCACCTCCCTGGCCGGGGATCAAACTCGTGCTGCAGTGGCTGTGGTAGCTTCATAGTGCTGTATTTTAACCCATTGTACTCCCAGGGAGGGCCCACTCCAAATTTTTATAGACCAAAATCATTCAAAATAACAGGAAAATTATGCACTAAAATAATTCCTGCTTCAGTGATTTGTTTCTTTGTTGACAACTTACTGGAGAAATGGCAGGTAAAATACATTGCTCATTAATATGTGAAAGAATAAGATAAAGAAAGGAATGGTGGCAATATATGAAGATACTGATCCAATCTCTTTTTCTACATAGTCCCTTTTATTTCTACCAACTGGATACCTACTCATTTGCAATTTACTGCTCAGATTATAAAGGACATCATGAGAACTATAAACCCAGAAATTCTTTTATCTTCTCCAATTAAGTGTTGAAGGCTTGCCGTATGTTATTTATGTCCATAACTCCCACTTAGAGTAGATTCAGAAATTTCTATCAAGCTCATTTCTATTTCTAGTTTGATTTAACTCTCTTCTGTATACTTACACTGAATAAGAAAAATGAATACTTTTTCTTATTCCTGATATGTGACATGATATCATGCTCAAATTGCCTAGTTATGAATAATAAAGAAAACAAATTGATCTCAATTTTAAGTGAATAGCACGTTAAGGATAAAAATAAGTGAGTTAACAATGTATTACTAGACAGGAAGTCCACATTCACATTGGTTGAATGGTGACAGAAAATACAACCTGAAATTCTTCTGTTCCTTAATTTCCACTACTTAACACAGCGTGTGATTACATTTTATAAAAGTTTCAACTATTCATGTTTTGTTTAGTTAATACCATTTTTTAGCTTACGAACTTCATGATGTTTTTCTTTTTTTTAAGTAATTTATTTATACATTTCTGTATTTTTTACATCATTGTTCATTTTGTACATTGTTTGCTTTGTTTTTTATTTTATGTTTTTTAAAATCATTCTTCCTTCTTGTGCATGCTTTCTCCTCTCAGGTGTTCTTAATCTATATCTATATCATCTATATCTATATATATCTACATCTATATAGATATATAGATATATGAAATTTGTGCTTGACATTTTGTGATAGAATTAAAGATAGCTGCTAAAGAATAATGGACTAAATGAGACAGGTTAAAAATATCATTTTTTTATTTTTAAGTTATATATATATATATATATATACACACATGTCAGAGCAACTGATTGAAATTGTGAAATAATCAACCAGTTATATCATCTACATGATGCCAGTCAGCTTGATTAATATTTGATATTTGTTCCCAACCAAATATATGACTCTACGGAGTCACTGTTGTTTTCTTTATAAAGAACAAAGTTAATCATGTCGTAACTCTGCTTAAAACCTATGTAGGCCCTCCCTGGTGGTGCAACAGATTAGAACATAGCACTGCAAACTAGCTGCAGCCGCTTCAATGGGAGTTTGATCCCCCGCCCAGGAGGTGACCCACATGATGCAGCAGACCTCTCCTAAGCCGCCCCTTGCTCCCCTCAGCAATGTGCTTTACTCTATCTCCCTGTTCTACTCCCCACTCTTGTCTCTGCTGAATTCTCTCATCCCCTGCCACTTCTGGCCTGTACCCTAGTTCTTATATACATACATACATACATACATACATAAATAAATAAATAAATAAATAAATAAATAAATAAATAGGATGCTTCGATGTTAATCATAACAAAATGT
>NW_004567127.1:12815639-12911291 GCF_000260355.1 Condylura cristata | reverse complement strand
AAAAAAAAGTTTTTCAAGAAATGGCCACAATTTGTATTTCCAGCTTTTACCATGCCTCTCACTTTTCCCTAACCATTATACTGACACTTCCCCTGACATTTCAGGCGCTTTCATGAATGTTTTTCGGTGGACTTTTCTTTTCTTTTTTAAGATTTATTTATTTAGGCATACAGAACTGGGGTATAGGCCAGAGGTGCAGGGGCGGTGAGAGGATTCACCAGAGAGTAGGAACAGAATAGGCAGATTGACAATTGATGAAGTACACTGCTGAGGGGAGCAGCAGGTAAGACATGCTGTGCCATGTGGGTCACCTCCCAGGCAAGGGATAGAACTCCTGCTGATGCGGCTGCAGCTAGCTCTGTAGTGCTATGCTTTAAACCCACTGAGCCACCAGGGAGGGCCTTCCTGTGGACTCTTCTATGTCAGCATTCTCCCAACATTCCTGCTGGTTTGCTATTTCACCTGGCAATATCTTTATCATTCTTTAAATCACAGCCTGAAGAACACATTGTCACTTATGCCTTACGTTGTAGCTTTGCCTCTGCTCAGTCCCATTTACTTCCATAAATTTTTTATTTGGGACATAGTAAATAAATGATCAATGTTAATTGGATGAATATGTCAATGAAGTAATTAACAACTTGGACAGTTACTTACTTTTTAGTATCTGAACCAACAATCCTGAAGTTAGTTACATATCCATGGGGCTTCTTCTATTTCAACTCATTTGAAAGTGTGATACACAACTTACATTTGGTGAGAAAAATTGTGATTGAAGTAACAATCTCTTTATATGAGATCAACAGTGTTATAAGCAGTAACCTAGGGACTCCAGGCTTATTGCTCTATTTTTTCATAGGCATTTTATTTTAATCTTCGTATATCTGAATATACCTTTAATTATTTTCTCTTTGATTTTTTTTATATCATACTCAACCTTTCTTCACAGTGATTCTGGGTCAAAAATGCCATGTAGCATTCCAAATATAGTTCAATGTATATTGTTGAGATTTTAAGAGATGAGCAACAGTAAATTTCTTCTATCTTTTCCTCTTATATTTAATATCAATTTTTTCTCACTTAGACCTGAAGTTCAACATTGTCCTGATTTACTCTATCTCCCTGGCCATTCTTCTTAGTTGTTTTTTGTTTTGTTTTGTTTTTTTAGATTTTCTTTTTACTCCTCACACTTTTTAACGTCAAGTCATAAGGCTTAGTCCTGGGTTCTCTATATTCCACACTCATTCTATTGGATCATTCAGCATCATGGTCTGATAAGTGGATCATACTAATGTTTGTCTCTTCCTAAAATCTAGTACCTGCTGCCTACACTATATCACTACTTGTATGAACAATAAATATCTTAAATTCAACCTATTCAAAACTAGACCTCTATTTTCCCTCTCCAGTACTTGTGTTCTATACTGCCTTAAGTTATGGCAGTTACAGTCTTCTAATTACTCAGGAAAGCTGAGTTAATAAATAAGCAGATGACTGAGTAAAGAAATACATGATAAATGAAAAGAAAGTAAGTAAAACAGATAAAAGACAGACAGACATAGGTAGGTGGGGTAACTAAACAAACAGAGTTGGTAATGCCCTGAAACCATCTTTCCTATGGCCTGCAATTCACTGAAACATGTATAATGTAATTCTACTTTGTACCACCACTATGTGTATCTTTACCCCCTGGGATGATGAAACCATTATTTTGTAGCTATATTTATTCAATGATCTTTTATCTGGTTTCTCTACCATTTTATATCTGTATAGTCTATGTTCAAAGTAGCAAAGTAATTCCTTTAAAACATAAAATGAGATCATGCCAGTCTGCTTAGTTCCTCTAATGGCTCAGCAATCTCACTGAAAGTGAAAGTCACTCCCTTTGCAATCATCTTCCTCAATCTACATTATCTGATACCTCCCAATTGTCTCTCTAACCTTTAATCCTTCCTATATTCCCTTTTAACACTCCACTCCAGCCACAGTGAACACCTTTCTGTTCCCCTGAATTTCCAGGAAGAATCTGCATTAGACCATAGCAGACTTGTTTTTCATCTAGCTGAAAAGCAATTTGTTCAGTTATACAAATAGCTTGCTCCCATAATAGTTTTTCTGATTTGTTTGCTCAACTGTCACAGTCTTAATAAGACCCTTTCTGGGCATGGCTTTGTATAAAAACATCCCTTCTTCCCTGATCTACATATTCTTCTTCCATATCTTATTATCCTGACTGGCTCTCATCATCTCCTAATATACTATATAAATCACTTACTTAATTATCTATCAACCTCTAGTAGAAAGTAAGCTCCACAAATGTTTTGTTTTGCTAGAAATTCAATCATATTCTGGAGTAAATATCAGTATGTATTTCCAAAAAAATTTTTCACTGGAAAATATGATTAAAATTTCTAAAAAAAAAAAAAATAGACTTCAATTACAAATTTCAACATTTAAACTTAGGCCAAAAAAAAAACCCCAAGCCTCCACTAATGGGCAAATATAGCTAAATTTGCTATAAAAGAAAAATACCAGACTCACCCATTTAACAGGTAGATTTGAAAATTTAAGGAAAAGGACATCACAAATTAAGTTCTTTTCTAAATATGAAATTAAACAGTATTTCTTTCCAATAGAAAACCTTAGAAGTTCTCCTATCATATTTTAAAAAACAAACTTCTACAAAGAAATCTAAGAAATGAGAAGTCAATGTTCTCTCTTATAGACATGACTATAAATTAATCAGGTCAATTTGCTTTCAACTATTGTAAATAATAACTGAAAATAAAAATACAACAACATTGTTTTTACTAAGTGTGGTCATGAGATGACACATTGGTATATTTCCTGTTCTTTACCTGTATCAACATTTTCCATGTGGACAGTGCTGTTTCTGGAAGGGGACAGTTCTTTATGTATTAATTCCCTACTTGTTGCAAGTTATTTTGTATCCCTGGCCCCAGTAAACAAATTATAGTAATCTTTTCTGTTTCCCAATATTGTCCAACATTGCAAATGTTTCCATATATTTTCAAAGCCCTCCTCGGTTGATATTTGAAACTGATTTTTTAAATGAAATGTTAAGACTATTACCTTAGAACAACATGAGTGTATTTCATATTTCAGTATCAAGGATGACAGTATGCCTCATCAGCAAGTGCTACCAGAAAATAATTTGTAATTTTACTGTTTTAGCCTGGTCTAAGTAAAGTACCAAAATGTTTCCTGGGCTAGCGAGTATTCATAACTGTCCACATTTATCTCTGTTTTGTAGGTTTTAACTTGCATCACAGGAGACTTAATTAGAAATGCAATAATTAAAATCCAAAGTACATTATAATTATGCTTTTGGAAAGCAGTTTCATAGAAAGTTTTTGTCACTCTATTGTCTGATAGTCAAAATCAGCATACAGTATAATAGATTAAGTTATTTCAGTGACAGTATATATTTAAAGCATATGCTTATTCATGGACAAATAAAATGGACTTCTCCCAAGATTTTACATCAGCAATAGAAATTAGGGAGGTGAATAAAGAAAGATAATTAAAAATAGCAGCAGTTAATCATTTAGAGGAAATTACTCATAGAACATTCTGGGGATATATTAGAAATTACTATTCATATTCAACTAGACCAAAAAAGGATAGAGAAAAACAATTAATGATAGCATTGTTTTTCAGATATAAGGGCTTCTTCATTGTGGTACACACCTGACTGAACTTAACATGCAATTTTTCAGGAAGTAAAAATAAATGAAAAGGTGGTAATAATATTTTAATGTTAGGTTAAATTAAGCAAAAAAATGAATGTATCATTTTGTAATAACAGAATCAAATAGTTAATAAGGCCCTCAGAAAAAAAGCAGAAGTGAAAGTTCAACTAAACAGAATTCAGAAGAGTAAGTGTAAAATGGCACAGACGTGTCTGTCATTTTGACTGTTAAGAATCGGCATAGACAGCAAGTCATTTGGCACAGTTTAAGTTGGCATCACCTAAAAAAAATTCCATCTACTGACATAAGGTTGCTCCCATGTTGAAACTGGTTACCTATAGGCATGAAAATATATACAAATGTGAACTTTTTTCAAATACTTGTAGAGATTAACACCGACCTATATTAAGAGTTCAGAAACAAAGAATGTGTCAATAAAGAATGAACTTAATCTTGCTTCTGGACAAGATATAGTAACAGTGTCAAGATTTATCCTCCTGTCTGAAAACTACCCAAAATAATGAGAAAATACATCAGTAGGCTTGAAAAATGTTTTCTGAAAAGGGCCATATAGAAAATATTTCCAGTTTTGTGAGAGATGAAGTTTCTATTGGAACTACTCAACTGTGCTATTATATCTCTAAATCAATCATGTAATGTATGGATATGTGTGAGCACTGACAAATTTTACCTGTGGGCGAGAGCTTGCTGATCCATGGAAAGTATAAGATGATGGTTTTTAGATACTGGAAACTAACAACAAAAAGCAATCATCCTTGAGATATGGAAATAATCAATATGCATTATACGTAATAAATTACTTGATGACCAAGAATGAGAAAAGGATATTGAAAAGCATAGAGGGAATAATACCTAGAATTTACTTAAAGCCAGATAGTGCCTCTTGCCCCAAAGTAGAATGGCAAAACACTACAATTAAAAGGATGTCTTCAGACTCAATATAAAATAATAACTTAAAATACAATGCTGATGAGAAGCTCAGTTTTAAATACGAAGACATAAAGAATATAGCATGAAAGGATACAAAAACTTTTATCTTTCAGGTATTAATGAAAGAAAACTAGAGTAATAATATCAAACAAAGCAACTATGAGGTGAAAAAATCTGATTAAGATAGTTGGTGGGTATTCATGGCTTAGAATGAAAGACTACATGTGCTTTCTGACCAACAATTAGAATCTCTCATCTCCTGACTAATTAGATGAAGAAATGTTTAGTTCTATGTATACACATAATTAATATAACATAGATAAGTAGATTCTAAACACATATGTTTGTGACAAGTATTTGATAAAATCTATATACCTATATTTATATGTGATAAATATATATTATTATATAAATATGATGTTCACTTCTGAGCATATATTTTCATTTCAAGGAGATGATGGCAATACTATTTTTGAAATTCTATGTATGATTTATTTAATGGAAACAGGTATAAGAGGTGATAATATAGCTATTATAGAACAAATTTAAGATAGAGGTATAAATATATAGAGATAATTATTTGATTTTAGTTAGATCCTATAGCGATAGAACTGATTCTAAGTCACTTTTATAACTAAAATTTTAATTCAAGGAAAGATTACATTAACTTTTGACAAGAAAATACAGCAAAATTATTTTAATAGGAAAAAATGCTAGTGGCTAAAGTGGTTTCTTTGTTGTCTACCAAGTATATTATGGTTTTTATTCACTTTTGTGTTTCTTAAGGAAAGTTTGGGAATAAAGTCATCTCATTTTATTATTTTAATTGGATGTGATGTCTAGGGTAGGGATAATAGAAAGGTAATTTTATTTTCTTCAGTTGGCAACTTTTGATACTTTTTAAAAGTCAATAAAAGCAAAAAAATAGTCACGCTCATAGGAATATCAAGAAATTAGCTATATGAGAATTTGTTTTCAGAAATACAGGAGACATCATAAAAAATATCATACAGAAGATGATAACTAAGCAATACTCAAGTTAAATTTGTCTGGTGAAGTGTATATATATGTAAAGTTAATAATAATCTAGAACATAGGCTGGCAAACCATAGCCTGCATGACAAATCTGGCCAGCTGTGTAGTTTGTAAGTAAAAGTTTATAGGACTTAAATTTGTTTATATACTGCCTATTGCTGTCCTCATGCTCCGATGGCAGAGTTTAATAACTGTCACCGAGCCTACAGAGCTTGCAAAGTCTTAAGTGTTTATTCCTTTAAGGACTTACTAACCCCTAGCTTAGAATCTTAAAACTACCTGTTATTTTACTTCTTGTAAGAAAAATGATACAAGTTCATCGTAAAATGTCAAACATTTTAGAAATTAAAAATTAGAAAAATTCGGGCCCTCCCTGGTGGCGCAGCGGGTTAAAGCACAGCACTGAGAATCTAGGGCCGCTTCCGCATGAGTTCAATTCCCGCCTGCCCCGGAGGTGACCACATGGCGTGGCAGACCTCTCCTGACCCGCCCGCTGCTCCCCTCAGCAGTGTACTTGGTCGATCTGCCTGTTCTGTTCCCCACTCTGTCTCTGGTGAAGCCTCTCACCGCCCCTGGCCTGTGCCCCGGTTCTGTATGCACAAATAAATAAATCTTTAAAAAAAAAAAAAATTAGAAAAATTCCCTATCTTAAAGTTATTCAGATTCCCTATTATTAGGATGATTACATTTGAAAATGTGCTACACTAAAGCAATGATTCTCAACCTTGGCTATCCATCAGAATAACACGAACTAATTAAATGGAAGGACTGGGGAGAAGGAGATGCCAAAGACCATTTTTTAATGCTCTCTAGGGGATTTCAATGTTCAGCCAAATGTTATGAAATATATCTCTACTGGGAATCTCACCTCTTTGCTCTTGTAATGTTTTAATCAAATAAAGACATAGCTAAACATGAGGGAACTGAGAGACATAATAACTTTCTAGCAACTTTTAAACATTATATTTTAAATCACCATAAGTGCAAAAAGTTCTTAAAATTATTCTCCTTGAGTTTCGAAAAGAAAAATTTGACAGAGAATAGATGAGAAAGCTGTAAGTAAATGTATGAGAAACTTGGTCTAATGTTAACAATGTTAATTTATGTAAGAATTTTCAATTTAATTACTAGTCTTTCAGTTTAATTTATTTCCTTTAAGTGTTAATAAGGAAAACAATCTGTAAAAACCTATCTGCCATATAAGTTAGCACAGAGAAATACACAGTATTTTCCTACTTGTGAAAATTTATTCTTTCAACTAAATATATTATTCAAAGGAAAAAATAGCAAATCTTGCATTTTCAAGATAAAAAGAGAAACTTTCCCTCACATCCATTAAACAAATGAAAGTTTAGACAAAGAGTTGTCTTTTTAAGTACATGAAGAAAATGTTCTAAGTGTTAACTATAAAATTATATTCTGACAATGAGATGAAAATCAAGCAATAAATCTTGAATATAAATTTGTCTAAGGACATATTAATTGAGAAATGAGTGAGAATCTGAAAGAAAAATAATCACATACGTCTTTCAACGGAAGAAAGCATATGCTTTATTGCTTCAAATAAATAATAAGAAAATAAAAATATAAACTCCAGGAATTAATATCATGTTGTAGCTAGAATACCATTTTTGTTTAAAGTAAGGACCTTAGGAAAGCTATAATTATTATTAAAATATGAAATAATAGATTTTATTTTGAACCAGAAGAAAAAAATATATTGCTAAATTAAATTGGAATATTTATTATAAAAAGAGAGAAACAGGGACCAAAATTAAAAGACTTAGAACAAGTAGCAATAATAATGAAATTAATGCTCTCCTATTATGACTAACATGAAACTAATAGAAAGATCATTTCATAGTTTTGAAAATGTACTCTTTGAATTAAATGATAAAAATTAATATTGACAAACTTATATTTCAATCAATAGTAAATCATTTCAGAATACCCAATTTAAATTGAAATTACAACTTGTAAGTACAGAAATATTCTTCAATTTTTCTATATCTGAAATCAATTTACTTATGAGACCCATGAGTAGTTATGATTGTACCTTATAGGCATCATAACCTTTCCAATTTATTCTGTTATTTTGGGGTAAATGGTCTTTCGTTATTTATTCCTACATTTTGCTTATATTTTCTGTGCTCAAATAAATTTTATAAAAGTTCATGGCCTTAAATGTGAACATTTGATTTCTATGAACATTTGATTTTCATTTTCTAGACTTCATTCACTTGATGAATTGTCTTATTCATTTCTTCACTGAGTATCTGAAGATGTATCTGTAGATGAATTTTTCATGGATAGTAACACATGCCTCTTATTTTCTCATGATCATTCTCATGATCATGATCATTTTCTATCCAAAGACCCCTTTCTAATTTTCGTCCACCCTACTTTACAAAGGCAGTGCTATGATTTGAGAAGTCACTACATTCATATGTACAAAATTAGCAGTGCTGTAGTAATACACTAAGAACAGCAGTATCAGACTGCAACAAATAAAATGAAAATGGTAAGATGATCTGAGATTGTGAATTACTTACCAAAGCAGCGCTCTCCCTGGTGGCACAGTGGGTTAAAGCACCACATTATGGAGCTCTCTGCAGCCACTGCAGCGCTAGTTTGATTCCTGGTGAGGGATGACCCACATGGCAAAGCAGACCTCTCCTGACCCATCCACTGCTCCCCTCAGCAGTGTATTTCAGTAGATCTGCCTGTTCTGCTCTCTACTTTCTCTCTCTGGTGAATCCTCTCACCCAGCACACCTCTGGCCTGTACCCCAGTTCTGTGAGCATAAATAAATAAACCTTAAAAAAAAAAAAAAAAAGATACCAAAGGAGTCACTGAAAACAACAATAGGACCAGGATAATAGAAAGGACTATGATAACTCGATCTCATAACTTAATGTTCATCTTTTATTTAAGATGTAGGGAAATAGAAGTAGCTTTGATTTCAGCACTAAACACACCACTCCAAAAATCTGCAAATTCAGAATTTTTCTTGAACCTACTGGAGCACAAAAATCATAGGCTAACTAGTTCTCCTGAGAGTTGAAGAAAGATATTATCAAACAAGAGGGCTACCCTCACCTTCTTGCCTAAGGCAGATGATGCTGGGCAGAGGAATCACTTTTCACCTGAAAATTTAATAAATATTTAAAAATTGAATGTAGTTTATTGAAATAACATAGAGTATCCAAGGCAGCGTGGGAAGCCAAATCGCAGCATTTTCTTCATAGGCCTCACCAGGTAATTACCTGGAGAAACCAAAGGACCTGAGAAAGAAAACTCAGGATTATCAGAAAAGTAGGTCACCACAGAGATGAATTTAAGTCATTCCTCCTCTTCCTTTCCTATCTTACCCAAAGATGAAACCATACATTGAAAAGTCACTGGTAAAATCCTATGATAGTCTATGGGAGGGAACAGCAAAACCCATTCTGAAGAACAGGCATGCATCCTGGACGCAGGTTTGCTGCTGTCAGTGAACAAGAGCTCCGAGAAGCTCCTACTCTGAGACATAGTGACCGCTGCAGATTGAAATTTACTAAGTATGGCCAAGCATAGCAGTACCCATGTCCCCTCCTCCCATAAAACTCAGAAACATTGAGTACCAAGGAACCATCGGGAAGCACCATCCTTTGAGAGCGGGAGCAGGGTAAAGAGAGGCTGATAAACAGCAGCAGTGGGGAAAGATCTCAAGGTGAGAGGGGAACAAAGTTGGGGAATAAAACCTTCTAGCAAAATACAACCTAAATACAACATAGCTCTAGGGGATGTTACATTCTGTGTTGCATTAAGAAAACTTGGCAAAACCAGACATCAAATACAGCTTAAAATTCCTAAACTAGAAAAACTCAATCTCCTACACTAAAGCCCTAAAGGAAAGATATGCCAAATTCTTGGCATAAAACCTATTCACTTCAGTTTCTGCTGTTCAGCATAGAAATTTTAATTTTTAAAAAAGTAACTTTGAGAAAAAGTTGAAAAATGTTTGAAAAAGCAACATTAAAATAATGTCTATAGTTGAAGCAATCAAGAGAACCAGACTTAGACATGTTAGAATTATCACAAGGGGAAATAATACTAATGGGAATGACAAAGGTATCATCAGATAGGTAATTTCAATAGAGGGGTGAAAACTCTAAAAAGGATTAAAATGTAAATGTGAGGTAAAAATAACAAAAGGAGACAGAGCTTTTTGTGGTCTTGTCAGTAATCTTAAATAAACAAGGAAAGAAAACAGTTGAATATACTAGAATAATAGAGACCTATTTCTGACTCATATACAGTATTGTAAAGCAATGTTACTTACAAAAAAAAAAAGAAAAGAAACGAGTTAAGTTAATAAAGATACTCAAATGGAAACACAAAGAGAAAAAAAAAGGATGGAGGGTCCTGTAACTTGTGGAAACATACTGTTCCCAAAAACATTTATCAGAAGTTAAATAGGCTATGATAGCATGGTTTAGTATATTGAAGAGTAGAAATAAAAAATAAATTGGTCAGTCAAAAATATTCTATGTAGCAAAAAATTTTTTTTTTAATTAGAGGACATACAGATCTGAAACACACAAGAACTGAGAGAATTAATTTTAGGAGAATCTTCTATACTAGATTATTAAAGAAAATTTCCCAGCAGAAAGGATATTAGTAGCAGACAGAGATTGACCTCAGCAGGGTTGAAGTGTAATTATCATTTCAGTGATAACATAAACAAAGGTAATTTATAAAATTCCTTTTTATTTTCAAAATGTTTAGAACATAATTCAATAAATATTTATGTATGTACAGATGTAAAAAGATAGCAATGGCATAAAAAATGGGAAAAAGAATTGTACATTGCCCCAAGGAAGATATAATTTCTATGCTATATTTAGAGAGATATAATTTCATTTTATTATAGGTTTAATTAATTATAGATGCAAACTGTAGGCAAACACTAAAAATAAAAGAGAGAGAGATGAAAATAATAGATTGGATGTTGTCAGAAGAAATGGTGGACTATAACCTTGGAAAAATAGGAACCTTCATAAAAACAATAAGAATCCTGAAAAATGGGCCCTCCCTGGTAGCACAGTGGGTTAAAGCACAGCACTAAGAAGCTTAAGCCCATTCTGCATGAGTTCGATCCCCGCCTGCCCCGGAGGAGATCCACTTGGCGTGGCAGACCACTCCTGACCTGCCTGCTGCTCCCCTCAGCAGTGTACTTCCTCGATCTGCCTGTTCTGCTCCCCACTCTGTCTCTGGTGAATCCTCTCACCCTCCACATCTCTGGCCTGTACCCCAGTTCTGTATGCACAAATAAATAAATCTTTAAAAAAAAAAAAGATTCATTTATTTGTGCATACAGAACTGGGGTACAGGCCAGAGTTGCAGGGGCAGTGAGAGGATTCACCTGAGACAGAGAGGGGAGCAGAACAGACAGATAGATGAAGTACACTGCTGAGGGGAGCAGCTGGCGGGTCAGGAGAGGTCTGCTATGCCATGTTGGTCTCATACTGAAGCAGCTGCAGAGCTTGCAGTGCTGTGTCCTAACCCATTGTGTCACAAGGGAGGGCCAGAAGAATATATTTTCTAACTGCTCATGATTAAATCATCAAGACATCAAGTATTTTGTGCTCCATAGCTGGATCCGCTCCATTTTGGAAGAGAAGCTCTCCTAGACCAAAAATGAAAAAGGAACATATTAAACACTTAGCTACCCTTTGCATTCCTTTCCCTCTACCCCCTCCTATGACTCCCTGGTACCTCACCCCAATTGTAGTCCCACTACTTTCTCTTTATAATGAGTCATTACATTCTTCCAATGCCACTTCTGGAAAAATTGATAGTGTTGCATCCCTAGCAAACAATCTCTTTGCCTCTCTGACTGATAGTGGCATCAGAAACAAACATCTGGCGATTGCTGCTGAAACACCCAACCATCTTGACTCATGTCATCTAGACTGCCTGGGGGTAAAAAAAACCCATACTTGCCCCCCTCAACCCCCACTCCTTTTGTATAATCAAAGCACTTCTACCCATCCGGGAGCCTGTTTTATGGAGGGACTAACCAGATTATTGGTTCCCTTGGTGGCCATTAGTATAATAAATGTCTTCATGCAAAGGCATACTTCATAGTTTGGCTTTCTGAATGCCAGTGAAAAGTCTGGTTTAGTCATTTTCATCATGAAGTCATCTTTAACAAATGTTAAATTAATGAAATTGTATTAGTAATATAAAGCTAGAACATAAATTTTCAAAGAGATACTATGTACTTACACACCAGAAAACCAAAACCCTGAACAAGGATTGCAAAATTATGTTAGGACATTCCCAGAAGTCCTCACTTGGATTCATGAATTTTGATGGTAAATTTTTGTTTTATTTTCTGATTAATAGCTTTGGAGACAAGAAAGAAAGGAAATGTTTCTACTTCCAAAAACCATAGATTTGCCACTTATTTTATTATCTAGTACAACAGCACATTTTGATCAGCAATAAGTAAGTGCCATATATTTTCAATTATACTGATGTATATTTTAAACTCTTTTTTGTAAATTGGTGTCATATTTTGTTATTTAGATATAATTACTATAAATTGATACATACTTTTGTAAGGATTGCAAATAATTATGCTTTCTATAAAAGGCTTGGGAATGATGCATACATTTAGTAATCAAAGCTAAATTTTTATGATTATAAGTGACAGATGTCTGCAGCTTGCAATCATTTTAACTTGACATTTTCAATTATTATAGCTTTATTGATGAAAGAAGATTAAGGAGCTCTCAGATGCCAAATCCCATTATTTCAACTTTATGTATAGCTGTCAGAGCCTAATAATTTCAAAGGGATATAACTTTTATATGATAAAAATGCTTAGGGATGGTCCTGTTGGCAATTTGAAATGGGATATAACTCCTCAAAATATAAATGATGAAGCAAGAAGAAAATTCTATTCTTCTACTTGTCCATGAGAAATGATACAGTGAATTTAAAAAGAAACAATAATCAACAAGAAGGACCATATTGTTTAGTGAATTCTAAGAACTTAATAATTTGCCTTAACATTCTTAGTAATGGTTAACTCAGAGTATGTAATCAAAATTAGAGATACTAAGTTTTCTGAGTTTATAAACATTAATACCCTACAAAGTACTTTTTCCTTTTGTTTAACAATTTTCTCAGCAACTTTCAGCCCAGTCCTTTTTAATTCATTATTGAAGAGAGATGATAGAGTGTCATGTTTGAGTCCTTGATACTTGTACAGAAGCCTCTTTGCACCACAATAGTTTTCTAATATTTGAAGATTATTTGTGTATCACTTTTCTTAAAAATAAAAGAAAAACTAAATTTATCCTGTTTCCTTTTTGCTTTAGTTTTCAAAGTCTTAAGTTTTTCAGGAAGATAAACCTAAAATAAAAAATTTTCATTATTTAACAGACTAAAGTTACATTTATGAAAATTGGGAATACAGTACCCAACTTAAATATGGTTCAACTAACTGCTTTTTGACAATGGGATGGAACAACAGGTAGTATGTAGAAACTATACTTCACATTTTTCATTTTGACCTTTTCCTGGACAATATAATATTTCACTGCTGGCCAGCCAGTCACATGAGCATGAGTGTAAATAAAATATCTTATATAGGGTACTCTTGGCAGAATAAGGTTCCTGAGCAAAGTTTAAGATAGGACAGACTAACCTATGATGTTCAGTAGTTCAAGCAAATTAAATGCATTTTCAGATTTTTCCCCTACTCATCAGCACAAGTTTAGTAAGGAAAGGAAAAAGGGGTGCCAGCATAGACATAGGTGAACAGAGAGCTGCATATTTGCAAAAGGTAGGTTTAAGAAATAGATGCCTGCATAGACACAGAGGGTCAGTGAGCTCCTGCCACATTTTCAAATTTTGATATTTTCATTTTATGATGGGTTTACCAGGATGAAACTTATTGATAAATTGAGAAAGAGCTGATTGCATATAAAATGAGACAAGGTTGCATTTAGAGAGGTAGTTGTTCAAAATCAAGCTATAGGTTAACATGGATCCCTCTGAGAGCTAAAAGGGAAGGATCTGTTCCTTATAAAATAAATAAATCTTATATAATAGAATGCAAAAATATATAGAAAGAGTAATATATGCCCTGAACAAGTTGAGTTAGTTCCAGAGGTACAAGTTTGATTGGACATTAACAAATAAATCATGGTAATTGGTCAAATTAATAGAGAAAAAGAAAAATACGAATGTCTCAATAAATCAAGTACAACTTTGACACAATTCAGCAGAACACACTCATAAGAAGTGTCATTAAAGTAAGGATTGGCTGAAATTTCTTTATTCTGTTAAAGATCGCTACAGGTAATTGTAAGTGAAACATTGAATTTAATAGTGAAACAGTACACCTTTTTCCACAAATTCTAAAACAATGCTAGAATTTAGATACATTAGCACTCAGACCAATAAAATGCATAATAATTTGAAGGGAGGGAGCAAAACTTACATTTGTATAAAATCATGTATGTGACAGTTTAGAGCAACTTTGTTCATAATATACCAAAAACGTAAATCACTTACATGTCTGTCAATAGGATAATATAGGAAACTATAGCATATTCATATAAAAAAAAAATCAGGCAACAAAACAAACTAATGATGCTAATATGAACAGCCTATTGTATACATATTATTCTGACAGAAGGAAACTGGATATAAAATGAAACACATGTAATGATTCCATTAATATTAAGATCCTGATTAGGAAAAACTCATCCAAAGTACAAGTCAGAAAATAGTTGCTCATCTAATGGGCCCAGGAAGTGAGTAGAAGGTGGCATAAGGTAAACTTCCAGGGATGATGGAAATGTTTTCTGTCTTAATTTGTATTTGACACATAGATGCTTACAGTTGTCAGGTGTCATGTAACTGACCTCCTAAGAAGGGTTCACTTTATCTTCTGTAAATAATAGCTCAACAAATCAATGAATGAGTATGAAGATTCACAAGTCAAAGAGTCATTCTATATCTTCAATGCAGATTACCTGCTCTCTCCTGCAGTTGACAGAAATAGCTGGCCTCAATGAAGACTGTGAGTGAGGGCAGTGCCCTCGATTGTCCACATATGTTGGAGTAAGGCAAAAAGTTAATGACCACTGTCTCATTATATTTTGGTGGATGAAATTAATGACACAAGAAGTTTAGTAATAGATCTATCAGCTGTGCCATTATACTGATGTTTATTTCAGCCTATTGCACTGATAGTAATACATTATTATAACCCATTATTTTCAACCACTAAGAATTAAGCACTCTATTTTATCTTAAGATGACTTACACTTCTGGAATAAAGATTATTCCAAAATATGCAGTGACAGAATTAAGAAACACTCACCTAATAATTCTAAATCCATTACTCTTTGCTAATCAGGGTATTACCTCTCCAACTTATTGATTTAAAAAAAAAAAACCAAACATTACTTAAGATGTACTTTTTTGGTGAAAATTATCTCATATATGTTTGATGTTTGGGTTAAATTTAATAAATAATTATTGTTACATTTTTTATTGCAGCCTATTTCTTTAAAACTACCATTAAAAGTGGCATGTTTTCCACATCTTTACCTGAAAGGCTTCAATTCTGATCATGGTTATATTTATTCCTTTGTTTTTGTTTTTGAATGACCTCAGAGGAATACACAGTATAACTTTTCAATTCCCTGGTAATTGTCCTGACAGTAAGAAAAATGTTCTATTCTTTTGAGTAATGTAAAAATACACTCAAAAAAATATTTCTGTGATGAAAAGAAATCCCTGGTTATTCTCCTTCACATACACATAAACACAGACAAGGGAAAATTAGTTTTAACAATAAAACAGTTAAATAATATTTAACTAAGTGATGGAATATAAGAGTAAAATGGAGATATATCTTCATATTAAAAAGTGTTGTATTTTCAGATCTACCATACAAGGCAACAAGTCTAGTTATCTGCCCAAAGAGTGCAGAAACACTATAGAGCTATGTAAGTCCTTCTGTTCATTACAGCACGACTTACACTCTCTGTATTATGGAAACAATCTAAGTGAACAGAGGAATGAATGATTAAAAAGCTGTTACTAGACTCCCAATGGAATACTATTCAGTTATTTAAAAAACATGAAATCTTTCCATTTGCAAAAATATGGATGGAACTGGAGGAGGTTGTGCTAAGTGAAATAAACTGGAAGGAAAAAGACAAATACTGATGGTTTAATGAATATGTGGCCTATAGTAAAGCAAAACAGCCAAAACCAAGCCAAAAATAAACCCTAGAAATCTGACTTAAATTTGACCCCATGAGAAGACGGGAAGAGAGGAGATTAAAAAAAAGAAGAAAGAACAATGAAAAAAGAAAGATAAATCCCAGAGTAGGCCATGAGTGTACCCATTGAAACTTACTTCACAAATTTCAAGGGTCTGTTAATTCTGTTCTCTCTCTCTCTTTGTTTCTTTCTCTCTGTCTGCCTGTCTCTATCACACACACACACACACACACACACACACACACACATACAATTGATAATAACAAAGTTCTTGTGTCCACACATTTTTCTTTATGTCACTTAACACTAACCATTCTTTTATTTTTACTTTCACATAGGAAAAAATAGTAACATGCTATCTTTTCTCTTGACAGCTACCTGACTTCGAGGAATCCAACATCTGTTAAACATGGTTTTGCTCTGATTATTTCCTGTCTTGTGATTGCTCCTTATTCCACTTAAATTTGTAGACAGCAACTTTTCTAGAGTCTAAGTAATTTGTTGATGTGAGTTACTGAAAGATAACCGTTGCTTTGTGTGTTCTAATGAGACTTGTGCTTCATCCCGACTGTCTGTCTGGTGAAGTTAATGAGCTTGGCAACTCTGTCAGTCACAGACTGGGCTGCAGTGAAGGGTGCAATGAGCTGCAAGTTTCAAATAAAGGTACTGGGCCTTCCTGGTGGTTAGGTTCTCTGTGCAGTCACTACAGTGGCCTGAGTTCGATCTTCAGCCAAGGAGCTGTCCCACATGATACAGCATACCCCATCTGTCTTGCCTTCTGTTCTCGTCAGCAGTGCATTTCAGTCAGTCCACCTGTTCTGCTCCCCACTATGTCTCTGGTGAATTCTCTCACCTCCTGCTCCTCTGGCCTACACCCCATTTCTTCAGTGAAAAAACAAATGAAATCCTTAAAAATAATACTAAAACAGAACTACTATTTTAAAAAACTGTTTCAAACACCTCCTGGATTTTTTTTTTCACTCAGTTGACATTTTAAAACTATATGGAGATTACAGATATCTGATCTTTTCATTAATTCTTTTGACTTTTTCATTCAGAAAAGCAAAACAAAACAGTATGTATGACTCTGTGAAATGAAAAATAGGAGGCCCAGGACCCTACCAAAAAAGTCATTGCTTGTTTTCAAGGTAGTTTGTGGAATGATTTTTTTTAGTTGAGGTCAGAGGCTAAAACTCTTAAATAGCTTAGTTGTGACAAGTCTGATTTTTCTAAGATCGTATTTAAAAAGATTCTAAACATACAGTGCTTTACAAAATGTATTTGAAAGCAAAATGTAAGATTTTAGATACTGTTCTCAAAAGAGCAATGTTATAATTTGGTGTGTTGAAGTCCTGAGAAACTCTTGGTGAAAATAAAATTTATTTCTTGCTAACTTCTAATTAGTTTTCTAGAAAAAGTAATTACACTTTTTAAAAGCCAGTCTGTAATGTTTTTGGGTGATTAATGTAGGTGACTCATATCCAATAGATTATTTTTATTTTTCCCCCACCACCAGTCCTTATGTCCCCCTGTCTCTCCTTTTCAAACTGAGCGTCCTTGGAACATTTATTGATGCCCAGTAGTTTCTGAAAGTCTTTTACTTTGTCAAATTATCTGTTATATAAATGTTCAATATTTTTTATTATCCTGACTTATTTTACTGCATACATTCTTTTCAAATTCCCTCCATTTTGTTGAAAATGCATATATATTTCATCCTTTGTTGTGACTGTATAATATTCCATGACATGTGTGTACCACATAATTTTACTCTACCTCTCTACTGAAAGAGATTTAGGATGCTTCAGAGTCCTTGATCTTCTCAATAATGCTACTATGGGTATTGTAAAACATAAGGTTTTTTTGATGATGGCTTCATCTTCTGCAAATATGTGCCCAAGTATGGGAATGCTAGGTCATGGGACAATTCTATTTTTAATTCTTTTAGTAAATCTAGTTTGCTTTCTATAATGGTTTCATTAGTTCATTGCTACCAGCAATGTCATAGGGTTCCTTTTTCTTCTCATCCTCTTCAGCAGTTATCGTTCAGGTTTTTGATATTTGCCATCTTCACAGGAGTAAGATACTATCTCACTGTTGGTTTAATCTGCATCTCTCTTATTAAGCATGATGAATATTTTTATATGTCTTTGGGCCTTTTGATATCCTCTTTAGTTAGTTACATGTTCATGCCTGTTCTCTATTTATTTGTTGGTAGGTTGTTGAGTTGTATTTTTTATATATCTTGCATATTAATCCCTCTTCAGTAATATATTATTCATATATTTTTCCTCCTCTACTTATATAGTTCAAATAAATGTCTATCCTTTTTCTCCATTTATATTATTTTTATTGCTGCTGTTCTCCAAATCCTACTTCAATGAAACAAGTCTTCATATATGTAGACTTAATGGGAGAGGTCACAAATATTTTACAATTCTTACATCTTAGCTGTATCTTTTATATATCATATTTTATTTATCCCTCTCAATATCTAGGATAATTTAATGAAAGATCATTTGAAGTGATTTTTTATTAAATTTGGAAGATACCAGCAATTTATTTACTGTCTAAATATATATTTGATATTCAAACCATGGGAATTGAGCTCATAATACAAATTTTTAAGCATGAGTTATTCTGGTACATGCATAATGGATTGTATAAGAATTTAAGCTATGAGTGTATCAGATAATTAGTTTAACTAAATTTGAGAAACCAAGAATCAACATATTTCATGGCCTTCAGAAACATTAAAATCTCCAACCAAGAAAGTAAATGTGTGTGTGTGTGTGTGTGTGTGTGTGTGTGTGTGTCCATGTCTGGGTCTGGGTTTATGCCTCACAATGTCAGTGACATTATTTTTAGTATTGAAAGAAAGAGGATAGACTCTTTTATATTAAAAAGAAAGCAACTTATGCATAATTTTCTTTCTACTTTATAGGGCTTTCCTTTGTTCTGCTGAAGACTAGAAAACTAGACAAGTTATGAGAAAATAAATGCTGTTTATGGGCACAGAGAGCAGGAGGAACAGGACTGTGAGTCCTGCAATAAGGAAACAGAAAGGTCACCCTTAAAATTGGCCCATCTTGTGAATTAAAGGTAGTTACTAGGTTGCAATAAAAAAAAAAAAAAAGAAACCCACAGAATCAAAAATAGAATTCTGTGCTCTCAAATGGAGTAAATGATCTGATTTCAAGAAATTACAAATGGTCATGTTTTGTGAGGCAGCTAACAAAGGAGAGAGCTACTCCAAAGCACATCTTGGACTCTAACTAGAAACAGATACAGTTTCCCTATATAAATCATAGTTTAAAGCACAGTTTTCTTATTTTATAGACAAGCACACTAATATACATATATATACATATGAAGGATATCTATTATGGAACATTCTCTAAAGTTTCGGGACGGTCGATGACTTTACTGCTGAACTCCCTTTCCAACTGTCTCGGTGTAATGGTGCCATGAAATCTAAAGAACACTAATCACAGAAGCCACAAGATCTGAAGGTATAGCCATGAGATAACTTACCACAGCACCTTGATCATATGCTCTGCACCACCGTAATCACGAAAATCTTAGAACAGCTTTCCAAGATTGAATGGAAATGTCCTAGACAAATCTTTAGCAAATAGTTCATTTATTGATGGCTTCTTAGAAAGTCTTGTGAGGGTATTAAAGGACTCAAAATTGAATAAAAACATAAAATCTATCATGAAATACCATATATTCAAGAGAGATCACAGACATGGACTTTGTTATGTGCTATGGAATCTGGTAAACCTAGCCAAGGCATGTACAGAGGACAGGTGGAATTTGGGAAGGACTAGTTACTCACAGAGAACACAGGCAAGAGGGAAGCTCAATCCTGAAAGGAGTATGGTTCAAAAAACAGACAACAGGGAACTAAATGTGGCAGCATAGCAATGAGAATTTTCTTTTTTAAATTGGCCACATGGGAAAGATGTTAATGTGGTAATATTTGTGTGGCCATATGCCCCAATCAATTGAAAATGACATGAGGGGAAAGAGGGGTTTAAAGGAAGATATTGAGGTTACTGGCTCTTCTGGTATTACCTCAGGAAGGTTATCATGAATCAGATTTGTCAAGGGAGAAAGATAACCTTGCAAACTTTGATTATGTTGAACTTTTGGTATCATTGGTCCTTCAAAATGCATGTTTTTTTGTTGTTTGTTTGTTTTCTGAATAAGACCAAAACACTGAAGTCAATTAAAAACAACCCTCAGGGCTGTGAAAATGGAACGCATGTAAATATTTAAAAACTCTTAAGTGGACATCCACTTACTGATTTTATATTCATAGTTTTAAATTCAAAAAAGTAACTGCTTTAACATTTATGTGTGACATGTACAAAGGAGAAATTTATCTTTGTACACAGTGATATTTTATCACTAAATAATTCCTTTTACTCCAGCAGAAATTAACTATGTATTATTCTGGGGATTTATATCCATTTTTTGCCTAAGCAGGAGAAATAATCAACCTGATAAAGAAAACCTATATATCTTCTAATTAAATTAAGGAACTCCAGAAACCTCATATAAAAACTATTTCAAGTCTTTCTCTGCTTTGAATGGCATAAAAATAATTTACCCGTTCCCCAGTTATTCCAGATTTTATCATTTATTTTCAAAATGAAAAGAAAAAGTACTAACATGAGTTAGATAAATTATGAAACTGGTTGTACAAAATACAGCAAGCAGGTTTTTTTTTTTTTTTTAAAGAAAAAGAGTAAGGTGCAGCATCTGAGATGGTAAAGACACATTGTTTCTCTGTAAAGTAGGACAGTGTGATTCATATGTGTATTACTGCTGAGTAGGAATAAAAATAACTGGCCCTTTATTTATATCATGCAATTTATTTATAATACAATTTGAAAAATGTAAAATAAAGGTGATAGTCCAACATTGGCATAAATAGCCATCTATATCTTACATCTGTATGCATAATATCAAAAGAGGAAGTTAACAGGTTAATTATTTAAATTTCAAAATTTATAAGTGTCTTTTTGAAATATCTCATTTAAGTCTGTTATGAAGTGACAGAGAAGCACAGAGTTACAACTGAGTGCACACCTAGCGAAAGGCAGAGGGAGTTCCAAACAAAGCATTCTCTCGTGGTTCTATTGCAGAGAGCTGTGGAACGCCAATATTTATTAGTTATCTTTTCTTTTTTCCACTTTGGATTCTGGTCTGGTGGAATATTAGCTCCTGATTCTAGGACTTACAGACCTGCTCCCAAGCCCTTCCCTCAGCGCCTCTGGCTGACTTTAATCCCACTTGCTCCAACTCTTCAGTTATCAGCACTTCTATCTTTCCATTTGCTGCTCTTTTCCTAGCACATTGACAAAGGGATCATATCACCAAAAAAGGGTCTCTACAACTCATAAATGTCTGTCACTATCAGTCACCCTGATAGTTCTCAAGGGCCTTCCAAATATTAGCTCATTTAACCACATCTACCTGTCTGTCTCACAGATGAGTACAAATGAATGGAAAGTCTGTTCAGCCGATCCCATTTTCACTAAATTATGTATTTAGTCACTGAAAAATTATAGCTTTTCCAAAATTAAAAGCTGAAATTTCAGTTGCTGTAAAAAATAAGGTGAAAATTTTAAGTTTTGAGTTAAGGTGTGTGTGATGTGAGACAGTGGTCTGGATTCATTCGTTTGCATGTGACTGTCCAGTTTTCCCAACACCATTGACCAGAGACCATCTTTGCTCCATTGTAAGCTGATGATTCTTTGTTGCAAATTAGCTTTCTATCTATGTGTGGCTCCCCATTCTGCTGCGCTTCTCAGTGCATCTGTTTTTATTCAACTCTCATGTTATTTTAATTACTCTCCATTTGCAGCATAGTTTGAAGTGAGGGAATATGGTACTTCTATTTTTTCTCTTTCATCTCAGGAATATTTTCACTAACGGGGATCTCTGTCATTCCAAATACATTTTGCCTTTTATGTGTATGTGTTTCTGTAAAGAATGACACCCATATGTGGTACATAGAGAAAATAAATGCATGAATTAAATTAAACAAAATAAACTTTTGGATGACAGATCAATTCATGGATTTCACAAAGAGAGAGGGGGGAAGGAAGAGGATAGATAAGCTCATAGGGGACAGATGTGTGGTACAAGATTGAATTGGACTTCTAGTGGTGGCTTAGTGTAATATAGACTCATGCTGATTTTCAATAATGTATACATGAGGCTTATACAGTGTTGTAATGCAAATGTTATTTCAATAATAGACACATAAGTAAAATAATATAAATAAAGTAAAATTATATAAACAAAATTTCCTCTGTATTTTTACTACCAGTGAGTAAGTAAGGGTCATGATAACAGTAGGTACCTTCATATAATCTAGCAAATAAAATGTACTTTTATCAGAGATAAATATTTATCAATACATAAAACTGAAACCATTCCCTAAATTTTCTTTTATTGGGAAGGGTCTCTCTCCAACTAATAAGCACATGGTGAATGAAGGCTTTTTCCATGTGGCGGGACAAGTCTCAAACTTTCCTGACTCTTCACTCCTACTTTTATTTCCTCCTCACAGGATGTCATAGAAAACTGAAAAAGAGAAAAAGCACCAACTAACACATATACATTTATACACTAAGCAGAGGAGACATCTAGGATCTTTGGAAAGAAGAATTTATTTGGTTTGGTTAGAGGTTTTGTCCGTTGAAGTAAAACCAAAGGTAATGAGATCACAATTTGACAATATGATTATAAGATGAGAAGTTTATATTAATGATATACATGTTTACTCATACATGACTCTGATATACTTTTATAGTATCAATTATTAAGTTATTAGACAGTAAACTTCTTTTTAGTTAGGGACAAATTAACTTAACAAATAATTAGTGAATACTAGAAGGTAGTGAATAAACAAAGAGTTTGAAACATACAATTAAGGAAACCAAAGTTCAGTTTTTTTCTTCATGATTTTCAAAAATGAAGCTTACCTGTCCCCAGGGAAATCTTATCATGAAATACTGCAAATGATAAAAATGTGCATTAAAAAAAATGCAAAAATTTTGATGGTTACAATACAGACTCTTAAATAAAAATCAATTGTTTTACCAATTAAAATTTGGACACGAAATCACATCACAGTATCACTGCTGTGTTTAGAGAATTAGGCTAACGTGGGAGGAGAACTGAAAGGCAGTCTGTGGATTTCATGATTTAATGTCCTTTGCTACTGGGAATTCCTGGAGCTCAAAGTAATAATGTCGTCCACATTAGTGTGCAGTGAAGTGGATGCTGCATTAATCTTCATAGAAAGTTCAATTCTTCTGAGAGGATAAAGAGATGATATCAGCTTTATTAATATAAGAAAATTACTAGGTAGCATTAGATCATATTAAGCACATTTATGTGTGTTTAATATTATATATTTGTGATTTTCTCTATTTTACATTATGTAAGCTAAAAATACTGATTGTTTTTCAGTTTGACATAACATTTTTGAATATGTTTTTTCTTTTTTTATAGCCCAAAATATAAATAGGTGCTTATAATTTCCCTACAAGTATAATGAATTAGTTTGTTAGGCAATTTTTGCTAATTTTTTAGCTACTTGTTTTAATTTGGTTAGATATCAAATGTCAGTAGACAGGATAATATTAATAATTTACATTTTAAATGTAATTCTAGGTCTAATGCATTCTCAGTTGGATTTTTTTTAAAATGAAGCAACATTAGCTTACAATGCTGCATATGACATAGAAATATAGGATCACACCTTTGAGTATCTGTTACCACACCATAGCCACTGTGAGGGTACCCCATGATTATAAATAATGGCTTCCTTCTAATTACAGATATCTGTTTCTTGAGAAAAAATATTGGGCCAAAGCTTATCATTTCAAAATGTATAATAAGAAATGGAGGCATCAATACACACTCCATGGTGTATTTTTTTATGAATCCCTTAAAACTATACTTTTTTCTATTTAAATCTTTAAAGTAAAGAAAGTAGTCAGCCCTGTGATAAGTAACTTACGGGAGATGTCTACATTTGACTGCTTCATCTCTGGAGAAACTAGCATTTGAGATTTTTCCCTTACAAGAATGGATTCTCAATCATACAATATTATAAACCAGTCTTATCCTAATTAAAAAATATGTTTCAAAAAATTACAAATATTTCATTATTAACTGATAATTAAGTTCTAGAGGAGTCTTAATTTTTTGAAATCAATTGACAGTTTCTTGGAATGAAATTCTGGTTCTATCTCAAAATTACTTATGAGAACTTAAAACTCAAACTGAAACCACAAATTTCCCCAAAACTTAGAATCTTATAACATCAAACATTTATTCACAGTTTATGTGGTACTGATGTCGTCTGCTCCCCAAGTGGCTCACAAAGCATGTTGGTGTCCTAGAGTTGCTGTAACAAAGTGCCACGAATGAGGTGACTTAGAAAAGAAATTTATTGTCTCACAGTTCTGGAGGCTAGAAGTTAAAAAATGAGTTATTAGCATGGTAAGAATTCTTTCCACAACTCTTTCCTTGACAGTATGTGGAAACTTCTCCCTTGTATCTCTTCACATTGTCTTCCCTATGTGTTTGTCTCTGTTCAAATTTTCCCTTTTTATAAAGTCAGCTGTCATATTGGATTAGAGATTATTTAGCCTAATTACCATATTTTAATTAATTATTTAATTAATGATATGTACAATGTGTACCATATTTAATTAATTAATTTGATTAATTTTATGTACAAGAACTCAATTTACAAATATCTTCAAATTCTGAGGCATGAAGATATGAACAAATTTATTTTTTGGGGGGGGAACACAATTCAGTCCTTAAGCCCATAGTCATGTGGCTTTTGAAAAGAAGCATCATTTTTCTTTATTGTTGACAGGATGCATTGATTCCTTAATACATAAGTCTCTTCATAGAGCTAGATGAGTGTTCTCCAAGTATGGTAGCTACTTTAACTGGAGAAAATACCTAACAATTCTTAGGAAGATCTAAGAATGAAAATAAGGCACAACTACAATGTCTTTTATAATTATTGAAGGCCATTCTAGGTTATCACAACCACCATGTTCAATTCTTTAGAGCTATTCAATTAGCATCACGTTAGGAGACAAAAATAAGGTTCCTTCTTAAGGGGAGATATGGCAGTGTATTTGCCATTGTATTTTAAAATACAGTGCTGTAGAGAAATACCAATTAAAACAATAAAATATATTGTCTCCTAAAAATTATGAACATAAGAAAATATTATTATCTAATGTTGACTAGGTATTGATGATAATTGACATTATTATCTTTGTGCTTAAATTCATCAAACCCTTTATAAGTATCTTTATATTATTACAAAGCAGTTACATGATGGTAGGCTTAGTAATAAAAGGAAAATGAAATGACAATATGGTCATCATTTTGATATGAGAGTATGAGAGTGGAATCCTGGATTCATTAATGAGCTTATGAGGGAGAATCACTCATCTATGCAACACAGACTGTTGCCTGTAGATTAAAATAAATTTCAAAATTCTTTAATGAACCAAATTGTTAGCAATCTTACAATATTTTGGACTTTTGCTCTAAATACTACATGGTGGACAGCACTAAGATAATAAGTCTCCTGATGAAACTGAATTTGAATATTTAAGAAGAATAGAGAAAATTGTTATTAGTTCTATGGGGAAATTGATGAAAATAAATAACATATCAATTTTCAGTATTCTGAACAGATCTGGGGTATTTTCAAATAAATATATGTAAAATTAGATTTTAGTTTCTTGAAATGTGTGAACTGAATAAGCTGAAACCCTTCTGCTAGAAAAAAAAATCACTCTTTTAAAAATAAGATATAGCCAAGATATTCATACCATGAAATAGGAAATAGAGATAGGCATAATAAACATGATATTCTAAGGCTATAGCTTCAAAGAAATAAAAAAAATGATTGATCACACTAAAGAAGTTTTGACTATTTAATAAACAATAATTTTGAGGCCTAATAATCATAAGATTAATGATTTAACATGACAATACCTTACGTGTCAATGATAAACCCTCAGAAACCTATTGAAACAAGTCTATTCCTTCCCAGATAGATAATTACTTCACTGGGGCTACAGAGAACTCTCAAAGATAAAGTTTATTCTAAAATTAACTTGGTAATCCAATTATAGTACACATGGAAAAAATAAATCTATCATGAGTGAAAAATGAACAAAAAGTTGGTAAAGCACGTCAAGAATTATAGACTCGATTAAAGATACCACACTAGAAATATAAACATGAAAAAAAAAAAGGCAGTTAAAAATGTCCAGAAAGCAATTAGAACTTGGAGAAAGATAAAATACAAATGTTGGAATGCAAGCCCAAAGTATGAGTCAAAATTACAAAAGCAAAAATACAACACAATGAAATACCTACCACCTCACACACTTAAAAAGACCAAAAAGACCACATCAAAAAGACCAAAAAGAAAACACAAATATTGTAAGAATGTAGACTGGTTAGGGCAGAGAGGATATTTAATGATCCACTTAGTTAATTATACAGATGCTCTGAATAGGGATAAATAATTAGAAACAGTATGGAGGGTTCCAAGATTTTTTAAGTGGTGCTACCAGAGGACTCAGCAATTCAATGCCTATATATCTATCTGAATGCAAAATCCTACTTTGAAGAGACATATGTACTCCTAGGTATACTGCAGCTCTGTTTACTATACTCTTATTTACGGAGACAACTAACTGCCTAACAGAGCGGTGGTTAAGAGGATATAGTTTATATTCACAATAACACAATTAGCACTATTAGTAAACTTGTTCAAGAACACAAGTAACAAATAGTATTTGTTCTATTTTGATAACAAAAATAGTTTTATATAGTTAACATTTTTTTATGTAAACTTCTAATTTTATTCATTTTAAAGTTAATGAAAACATGTAAAATGAAAAAGTGGAAAAATTTGGATTCATAAAAATAAATTTTTCACTTACCAGTTATATGTATAATATACTTAGTTATACCTAGTAAAAAAATATTTCTTTGGACTTTTGTTTTCCCTAGGACATGACAGAATTGTTTGAGGATATTTACTTCAGTGCACAAATAACATACAGCTTTCCATATAGATATATTGGTGATTTTGAAAATAACTTTAAAGCCTAAAAGAAAGATTCAGAAAATTTGTATATTTTTTGGTATATCACATTTTATGATAGAATGAATGCAGCGATCCTTCTTACTTTAACATCTGCTTCTTTGTGATTTTTTTTTTAACAGAAGAGAGTAATTGTAAGCAAATGACATTTAAAGTATAGGAAGGTTTGGGGAAAGAACATTTGGAGTTCTTGCGCATGAAATATATACATTCAGTAGGTAGAATTAAATCTTCCTTAAAAGAAGAATGTTAGGCAACAGGAGCCCTGAGCAGCAGTAATTTATACTCAGCAATTTATGAGTTCCTTACTGACTTCATTATTTGGTGAACAAAATCCATACTTGTTATAGAACCTTATTTAATAAATTTAGAAGAGAGCACATCAATGCATTGTGATATCAACCAAGAAGGCTCTTTCAAATAGATTTTATTCTAAAATGTAGAGCATGCATGCTGTAATTTAATTTAGCAGGCATTTCTTGAGGATAAAAATTCACCAGAATTTCCCCCCTGTTTCAGGTTTAACTAGATATTTTAGAAATATTATTATTATTCAGTAGTTCTCATTTAGTTTGATCTTCTTCCTCTTTATGAAGCAATAAGACTATTGGTTATCTCTTCCCCTCAAAGGGGGATTTATTAGCAAAATGTAAAGGGAAGAAATTAACACATTTCTCCCCCTCCATAAACTTTGACTTGAGAAAGTTCAGGTTCTTGAAATATAGCAAAAGTGATCATGACATAAAGAATAGGCTTGAAAGAATAATGAAGAGCAAACTTAAAACCACTGTTTTGTTTTTTTTTCTTTCCCCGCCACTAAATTTAGGCAAGAACCAATGTTCTTAAATTTGAGATGAGAGTAATTTTGAAGATCAAGCAGTGCAATTTAGATGCTGTTTTGTCATGAAAGAAAAGCAGTCCTGCATTTTCTTCCCAAACAAATCCAAAGACAAGAAACTTCAGATGGTTTTGAGGAATTAACTGTGATCATTAAGTGCCTATGCATTTTAGATCCATTACTTTGAAGAACTACTACATTATATAACCATTCTCTTCTCAAAACTGGATGACTTAATTAAATCTATCCACAGTTTGCCACATTTCAAAGTTTTGTGTGTGTTTGTGTATGTGTGTGTGTGTGTTTTCCCCACTGATACATAATAAATGATGGTTAGTCCCCAATTCACCATGGGCCATGTCCTACAGTTGTTAAAAAGTCAATATTGGATGATCCTGATACCTAACAGTCTTGTATGGGGGGACACAGATATTACATTGAAGATGCAGATATTAGTAATTAATAAAATACCCAGATGTTACAGGATTACTAAACTGTAAGTTACAAAATGAGATTCTTAGGTTTTCAATTAAAGGTTATTGAAAGTATTTCCTTCTTCTGATAAGTTTGTTGAAAACAGCCCAATAAATATTAAACTGCAAACAATTTTAAGAAGTCATTTGACACAGAAGACACTTCAGGAAAATCAATATTAATTTAAAATTATTTGTTACCTGAAGACACCTTTCAAATATATAACCCTTTCTGAATCTTTCAAGCTTCAGAATTCAAATTAACTTATCTGTATTATCCCCCTGGTTCTTGAAATGATACCACAAAATACGACCTTTTTATTTTTGGTCAATATGGCAGGGAAACTGAGGCTTGCAGTGACCATAGATAAACTTGCAAACTGGAGCTAGAAATAATTTCTTTTATTCCCTATGTCAGTTTCTATATATTTTCTAGGTGTTTGCCAATGGACTGAAGACAGGAAGCATAGGTAGCTCTATGGTGGTGATACTTGATGTAAGTATCCAAATATAAACCTCAATTAAAAAAATTTTAAATAAATACAGTATAGAAGAGTCTTGGCTAAAAGAAAGCTATAAAATTACATACATTCCTAATGAGAATGTAGAGCCAAGGCAATTAGCTTTTTCTCTAGAAAACTCCATGTGTGAGCCCCACTGAAGACCACATAGGTAGACATGAATAGCTACATTGTATATACAGAGAGACAGAGAGAGAGAGAGAAAAGCTACTACATTCCACAAAACTGTGCTTGAAGCCAAATGGTATTGGTGATGGCAGAAGGTAAGGTAGCTCATCTCATTAAGGTACTTAAGCAGACTTTGATCTAATATTAAACAAAGTGATGACAGTCCATGACAGGAAAACCAGCTCTGTAAATTTGGCTGACTTTCTGGCATACAAGACAGCCAGAATCATTTTAGATATAAGTATTTCAGGAGCTGTAGTGTGATCTTCATTCTCATGTATGGTAGGAGACCCGGAACATAGCCAGAAAACAATGCATTCTCCTTCAGGAAAAAAAAAATCTCTGAGATGGGTATCACCCCTTCAGCGGGAAGATGTAAGAAAAAGTGGAATCTCCTTTGTATTGGACAAGATGAAAGTGCATAAAGAAACCAATTAACTTCTTAAAGGTAATAATGAAATTCCTCCTGAGGCAGTTACCTACAGTTTTAATCAGTGTAGAAAGAATGGCAGCCTAGAGATAATTTTATACTTTATTTTCCTTGGACCTAAAAAGCTTGGTTTCAGTGTTTTCAAAATGAAATCAGTAAAGAATAGGTAAGTTGTAACTGCTGGGATTCACTAGTGATTTCCCAGAGAAAATAATAACTTCCTGAATATAGGTTTTCTGATGATGGAGAAGTGGATCCTTTGTTCATTTGCTAACGTGAACTTTAATTCATGCTTTGCAAATTCTTGGCTAGAATCTATCCCAGTTTAGATTAAAGTGAAGGATAACTCAATGATCATCCATGATTCTGCTTATAGACCACCAACAATTTCTATTTAATAATAAAATGACTTTATGTTATTACTTTAGGATTGCTATATTTAACATAACATTGAAAATATCACTAAGATATTAATTCAGCAATCAGTGTTTATTAGTATTTAACCTAGTATTTATCTTTGCATCTTTTAAATATTAGTAAAAATACATGACAGCCAAATAAGCAAGAATTATTCTACTTAAAATACTTATAGAATATTCTCTTAGACCCTCCCTGGTGGCACAATGGGTTAGGACGCAGCACTGCAATCTGGCTGCTGCCCTGCCAGCTAGCTGCAGCCATTTCAGTGTGAGTTTGGTCCCTGACCCAGGAAGTGATCCACATGGCACAGCAGACCTCTCCTGCCCCGCCTGCTGCTTCCCTCAGCAGTGTGCTTCTATACTTCGCAGAACTGCCTATTCTTCTCCTGTTCTCTCTGATGAATCCTCTCACCACCCCTGCACCTCTGGCCTATACCCCAGTTCTGTATGCATAAATAAATAAATCTTAAAAAAAAAGAATATTCTCTTAGCTTCATGTGCATAGCCTTAACATCTGCCATTTCTAATGTGAAAATAAAATGTTGACTACTTTCATGCTGTTTTAAAAATTACTTTGTACCAGACAAACTTGTAGATACATTAAGATGACCAAGAAAGGGTTATTAAATGAAACTAATTACTCAACATCATAGTTATTTAGTTTCTCCTCTTGTGAAGCTGCCTTGACTACCAGTGGGTCTTCTTTAGTATTTCAATGTGTACTTCACGTGAAACTTAAGGTAAATATTCTTTAGATTTTTTTTAAGGACTCCCACACTGCAAAAGTTCCTGTTATAAGTGCTGGACTCTATCTGGATTCCTACAAATGTCCACTGTAGGTCTGACTCCTTTCAGTGCTCTAAGGCCCACCCCTAGCTAATGCCTGTAATATCTATCAGGTCTTGGGGAACACGTCTATTTTTTTATTGTTTGTCCTCTATTAGCCATAACTGACAATTCTGTATTTTCTCCCAACTTTAGATTCATCCAAGCAACAAAAACATACCAGTTGTTGCATTTAAAAATACACCAGAATTCAAATATTAGGTTTTTGCAAACTCTCTTTCCAAACCTTACTTTTGTTACCTCACCAGACAGAATCTATAAATTTTGATTAAATATTGCTTTTTCCATTTCATACATGCCTTCAAATTTCTTAACAATTGGGCTTGGAAAGAAGAAAACTGACCTCTTTTTCTCCAAAGAAATTCTACAAAATTCTCCACAAGACCAAAAATTCAGTAATTCTTACTTCACTAAATATTATATTTTGCTCATATAAAAAGGATTATCAAGAAAACATCACAGGACAAGCTTGCCTAGTTCTCCTATGGAGAATACCTGACTTAAGTTAGAGTTGAAATTTAGCTCCCTTTTCCTCTTATTTACTGTTCTAATTAAAATACAGAATCAATATGAGAAGTCTCAATCAAGATAACTTTGTTAGCTGAAGGAGTAAAAGTTATTTTAAATGATCAATCAATTAGTATATTTTGAACAGCATTTTAATGATTAATTGCTCAATTCAATTAGCTTTCATGATGTTTAGCATGTTGAGTGAAAAAAGCATATACTGATGATTTTCCAATTGGAGAGTCAATATTTATACATGCTACAGAGACAAACAAAGGCAAATGTCACTGCTATGTGCCTACTGTTTAGTATTTGCCTGACAGAGTAACCGGTGTTTGCAGAAGGCAGGGTGGATGTACAGTGATAAAGTCACAGGAACATCTGCAGTTAGCCTAGGCTTGAAAAGATGCAGAAAAGAAAAGATGGGTTAGTGTAAGAGTGTAAGGGACGCATTCATTTTGGGGTGTGTGTGTGTGTGTGTGTGTGTGTGTGTATTACATCATTCTTCATTTTGTACATTTTTTCATCTGGGCTGTAATCCTGTAGATTTCTACCACCACTTCATCCATGTTCCGTCACCATAGTCCCATGTGCTCTTCCCACCCCAGTTTTGAGCCTGTTGTCCTCTCTGACCTCATAGGATATCTCTGGTTTATAGTTTGATGATTTTAATTTTTAGTTTATTATCCTATCTTTTATCCCTTACACTTCCTCTATGAGTGAAACCATCCAGTATGGAAGAAATGAAATAGCACAAAAATATCTTAAGAGGAATTATGTAGTACTTCACTTGTGAAAACCAGAAATAAAATTTTAAGTAATGAACCTCTAATTTTCTAGGAATGTTTTCACTAAAGTAAGAAAATTAACTAATTATGCAATAAAAACCAAATCACCAATTCTGTTGAGGAAATATTGAATAAAATCCCATCAATCATGTTATGAGACATAATGAAAAATATAAGGTAATGGCTGTCCCTTCATTAAACTTGCATGATCAAAAAGAGTGGTTGATAGCACAATAAATATTCCCCTAGTAATATGAAAAATTCTAGAGTAAAAATTAATAAGTTTGTTTTACTATTTGACTACTAGGAAAGTAAAAAAATACATAAATATACAGTGTACTACACAGTGTCATCACAAACATCTTCACATCAACTAATTCATCCAAGTGTTATTGAATACCTACTCTATGCTGAAAGTGTTCAAGGAAGCAAGAACAGGAAAACAGAACATCTCTGTCCAACAGTCCTTCATTTCTAAGTATAGCCAGTGGTAGGAGATACACAAACTGGTATATTGGGTATTGATACTTCAGGATAAAGAATATAGAAAGTCTTCGCCTAGAAGGGAAAAGGGAAAACTTCAGTGTTGTTTTTGTTGTTGTAGTTTTATAGTTTTCAGGAAAAATTAGCGAATTTAAGCAAGTTTTATGGAAATATGGTAATTAATGATAGAGATATGCAGACTTGTATTTGAGGCAGAAATCACACCAAATTCAGAATTCCTAACACAGAAGCTTATTCACTGTGAATGAGGAAAAAAAATTAAAAACCCAGTATAGCTGTAAGAAAATGAATGAGAAAAAGCAAAGAGTAAAAGAGAAAAATGATGGGATTCAGGTTGATGTATATGGGCACAGGAAGTCTGGTTCGATCATATGTATATGTATACTATGCATGACATTATAGGTCATTGTAAAGTCTTGCTTTTATTCTGAATTGAATGTCAAGATATTGGTGGGTATTAATCAAAAGAATAACCACTGGAAGATCATTCTGGAGACTCGCTAACAAGAGTATTTTGCAAAGTGAGGCCATTAATAACCTAGGCAAGTACTGGTTTGAATGGTGAAGAGAAGCAAGCCTTGTTGATCTATATTTGGGGAAGAAAGAGACAAGTGAAACAGGAGATAACAGGAACAGATAACAGTTTAATTTATTGGATATTAAAAAAATAAAAGAATAGCTTGAGAGAATGGGCTGGAAGAGATGTCCATTTTATTTTTTTATATCATTGTTATTTTTTAAGGTGGGCACTGATTATAGCAAATTTATATGTAGATGTGGAAAGATGTAGAAAGACTTGCTGTGTTGATGTTACTAAACAGGCAAGAGGAAAGGACATATTAGATAAATGGAGATGGAGATGATTGTCTTTGAAAAGAACATTAAGCGTTCTTGTAGGGTAGCCATAGGAAATCAGCATACATCAGATATCGGTTGATTAACAGCTATGGCAACATCTGGAAGTTTTCTGTTGATTGCTTCTTTTTTTATTTTTAAGATTTATTTATTTATGCATACAGAACTGGGTACAGGCCAGAGGTGCCGAGGCAGTGAGAGAATTCACCAGAGACAGAGTGGGGACCAGAACAGGCAGATTGACAAAATACACTGCTGAGGAGAACAGCCAGCGGGTCAGGAGAGGCCTGCCACACCATGGGGGTCGCTTCCCTGGTGGCCTGGGGTTGAACTCATGCTGAAGTGGCTTTAGCTTCATAGTGCTGTGCTCAACAGGGAAACAGGAAAAATTCAAGGTGGAAGAAGTGTCTGAAAAGCGATAAGAAAGCAGAAAATGCTTGCTGAAAAAGGAAATTCAACATATTAGACACAAGTGGTAGAATTGATAGGAAGTACAAGATTCCTTTAGGAATTTAAAAAATGAGACCTATCAGCATGACTCTGTCTTCTTGTTACATTCAATTGTCATGAATGTGTATGAAGAGAACTAGAAGACTAGACTTGTGCATTGCTGACTTCAGTCTCTGCAGGAGAGAAAAGACAAGAGTCAAGAATATATACTTTGAAATGTCTTGAATGAAATCAAAGGTCAGTATCAGGAAGACGGGTATGTAACAGTGATGGAGATAGTGAAACGTACTTAAAGATCAATGGGCTGTAGATGTCAGAAAAGCCCGAGATGATGGCAAATTGATTACTTGAAGGAATGAGTTGGAAAATTGAAGGGGATATTCGGAGAAGGAATGCTTGATTCTGAAATTAATTATGTAGCGTTGACAATTAGGTGAGTGTGAGATTTAGCAGTGGGTAGTAAGTAGTTGTGCACTCTAAGTTTCCTAGGTATCAAAAGATTATCTGTATCGTTAGGACAAAACAATTGAAAAATAAGAGGATAATTGAGAATAATAAGAGAACAAAAAAGTAAAGAGACATCTCTCTTTTCCTTTTTTTTTTTTTTTTTGAGCATTTACCTAAGAGAACATGTTGATCCATCTCTTTGACAGATTTGTCTACCTACATGTAGCTGTCTATATAGGTAGAAATAATGATTCAGATACAGATATTCTTTCATTAAGTACACAGCCTTGTAGAGTACACAAACCTTGTAGCTTAATGGCCCAGAAATCTTTTTCTCAAGAATGTAGGATTCATCTCTTTGAAATGTAAACATCTGTGGGAAAGTAAGAGCCACACTTCAATGGATGTATTGCTCTAAGTTTAAGAATCTGTTCTGTCATAAGCATCAGAGAAGTTTGTTTTATCTCTGAAAAAAGTCAGTTACCAGGTGACTTTAGGATGAACTGTGTGTGGCAAACGTTGCTGTCAAACACTTTTACTTGAGGACTGTTGTTTACCTTGAATGCATAATGTAATGGATTCTATCTTTTCAGCTATTCAGAGAATGAGATCTCTTTCTGCCTTGCAATCACTTAAGGAGTTCCCTGTGATGTGCATTAAACATTTATTCAAAAATAAAACTGTCTTATTTCTGTATTATCTTTGCAATGAGGTGTTCTTGGGAAAGGCTTTTGTTTTTAATTTTCTTTTCCACAAGGCACTGGTGTTCAATCCATGGATAACTGTGACAGTGAGCAGTGATCCAAAATCATTTAGGAATGAGCAATAATCAATGGGTCTTTAGGTGCATGCAACAGAAAAAATAGGGGCAGGACAAATGGGAGACATGGATTTCAAAGATATGTTGTGTAGCAGTATATCAGGGCAAAAATATGATTTCAAGTTGGGTATTTCTACAGTCATATCAAACATACTTGGGATTTACTACCTGTTACATTGACCATGTGGTTTGTTGTGGCTGAGAATGCAGAAATACACATTAAGAAATACTGAGTCAGGAAGTTTTCCTTACATGAAAAATTAAATATTAATAAAATAACAATCACCAATAAGTTTGTGCTGTAAGTTTAGAAAAGCAAGCTGTTGTAAATTAAATCTGTTGGAAAAAATGTTAATTAATATGTATGAAGTATTTTCTGTATCAAATCAAAGGATCATGTCTAAACTAGCTTTCAAGTAGTGCCTACAATGGGACATACACCCCATGGGGCTTGATAAGTGCTAATTATCATAATATCAAAGAGTGAGAAGCACCTCATCTAATCTACCCCAAGGGCACCAGACTTAAACCATCCTGTATGCGAAGCTGTCTAAATGTAAAACCCTTTCTTTGAGAAATCTATTTATATTTTTTTTGTTTCAAACTTTTTCTTGTTTTTAAACTCAATCTCATTATCTGTGTAATTTACTTTTATTATCTTCATGAGTAATCTAATCATAAAGATCATCCTAATTATTTGTGTTCTCTTTGATGAATTACATCTTTTTCTTATATAATAGATGCAAGAATTAGATATAAATACAATACTGGAAACCTGGGTATCTAGTCACTGATCCATCCTTTAAGTCAGTAATTGATTCAATGTGTATTTTTGAATCTAATATAACTTACTGCTACATAAAAAAAATTATCTCATACTTAGTAGCACATTCAGAGGTTCAGGATTCTGAGAGCATTTTAGCTTCATGGATGTGATTCAGGGTCTCTCAAGAGGACTAATGAAGATATTAGCTAGCACTACAGTCATGTAAAGGTTTAATTAGCTAAGAGAGGCTTTGCTTCCAAGTTCACTTAGTTATCTGTTGTCAGGTCACAAATAACCCTTAAATTTACTCACGTGAGTAACTCCACTGGGTTGCTTCAGGATATACAGTTAGTTTCTTCCAGAACTCAAGAGTAAATGAGAGAGAACATCAAAGTCACAAATCGTGGTCTTATATATAACGTATCACTTATGCCATGATTTTTTTGAAGAAAATAATTCTAAAAGCCCACACACAAGTATGTGCAAACCGAGGGCACATGTCATGAGTATAACTCAGGCCACATGTGAAATGAAAGGACACTGGGTTTGTTTTTTGTTTTTTTTTTTTAAAGTTTATTTATATTAGGGTGTAGGCCAGAGGTCTGGGGTATGGGAGTGAGAGGATTCACCAGAGACAGAGTGGGGAGCAGAACAGGTAGATCTACTGAAATACACTGCCGAGACGAGCAACACATAAGATAGGAAAACTCTGCAGTGCCATTTGGTTCAGCTCCCTGTCTGGGAAACAAACTCATGCTGCGGTAGCATTAGCTTGATAAAGCTGAGACTTGAACCCCTGAGATACTACGGAGTCCTGACAATGGGTTTTGAATCAGACCCACACTGGAATATCACTCATCTTTGCCTCATTAAAGCAATATGTACTCCCTGAGAAGTGTGACCTTCTCATCTATAAAATGGAGCAAGAGGTTTCAGTTGCATGCTATAGAAACTCCATACATGTTTTGAAGAAAACTGACTTGTGTAACAGATTTTCAGTAAATGTACATGTACAAAAAAGAGAAGAACATTAGAGTATCCCAAATGAATGAAATTCATTTAGGTCAATTATCCAGAAAGATAGGCTGTGACAGAGGACATGAGATCTGACTGACATTCAGAGTTAGATTAGGAAGAGGTCGCCTTGAGAAATCACACTGAATAACACATTTAATAAAATAAGTTCTGGGAAAATGGGAAGTATGTTCTTTACTTTGACCTTCACCAAAGGAACATACCCAGAAGGAAAGTATTGATGGTTACTTAAATCTTTAGTTACTTTCGTACCTTTAAGGGAAAAATAATAAAGAGTGTATAAAGGTTACCTTTTACCTTGTCAAATGCAATCGCAAATCAGACACAAATTCACAGAACTAAGCTTCCTCAATGTTGCAGAAATGATGCAGGAATCTGAAGTTGATTCTAGTGGATTGGATAGTAGTAAGTCCATTGGAGTAGGAGGGAATTTGGAAAAACGTTGTACCATGTAATTGCAATAGAATCTGAAATAGACTTATGTGGGGGTGATTCACATCTGAAGAGATCTGAATGTATACTCTTGAGACATAGATGGTATTGTATAGAAATATGACCACAATAAAAATATTACAGTAAACCCAAATCCATAAAGGAAATAATATTAATCAATTGAATCTCATCAAAATTAAAATCATTTGTTTAGCAAAAGATCCTTTTGAGAGAATAAAAAGGAAAAGGTACATTTACAAAACCCAAAACCTTTCTAACAAAAAGACTCATATCTACAAAATAGAAAGAACATTCAATGGTTGAACAAACAGCAATACATTCATGTCATGGAATACTATTCTCAGTAAAAAAAGGAATGATTTATTAGTATGTGCAACAACTTAGATCTCAAGGCCATACGCTGCGTAAAAAATCCAATCTGAAATGGTCACAAAATGACAGCCTTATAAAGGTGGTAAACCATTGAGTGGTTCCCAGGATAAAGGAGAATGAGGGGAAGAATTTGTTTTGACTAATGACAAGATAATACATGGAGATCTTTGTGCTGATGGAATGTCAGTTATATTCCTTGTGGTGATCATTTGAATCTACACATAAATAAGATGATAGCTCATACTTACATAATGATGGAAGCTGTAACCACTAAAATAAACATAAAACCTCACTGCTCTGGGTCTTATAACTCCCTGGGAGCCTATAGTTATTTCAAAAGTATTTTAAGTGGCTGAAAAACACAATCATCCCAAGTTCATCGACTCCCCAGAAATGTGAACAGAAAACCTGCTACAATGTGTAATTTCCATAAGAGGGGAGGTTCCATGTTCCCTGCCCCACCGAATGAGGGGAGCTGAGCTGTGAGATGCTGTGGAAGGACTTGGAGGAAACACATGGCACAGACACATGTGAGAAATCAGAATGCATTTGCTGTTCAGCTTTGGACTTGCTCCAGAGACTTGGGGAACATGGAAGGAGACACATGGAGTCCAGACCTGTAGAGTCACTTAGAAGAGATTTCGGTGAGAGACCTGTGAGGAAGCTGATGATAGATTTGTACAATGATTTTGCTCCCTTTCATCCCAAATTTGCTTGGGATGCCCTTCTACCTCTACTCTGGATCCCCACCAAAAGGTGACTCAGACTTATGACAAGCTTTTGTGCCTCACTGCCTCAGCAGCCCTGTTGGGCTGGATGTATATCATGAGGGGATGGTTAACTTTGGATGTCTTATTAGAAAAGTATTTTTCTTTTTACTCTTCTGTGCACACTAATCCTATAAAAGTTCTTTCACTTTGGGAGGGTGTTTTTTCTTTATGTGGTAGATAGCAGAACCTCTATTTTTTGTTTTAACTTTATTTTTAAAGACTTATTTATTCATATACAATGGGGGTACAAGCCAGAGGTGCAAAGGGGGTGAGAGGTTTAAACCAGAGAGAGAGTGGGGAGCAGAACAGGCAGATGGATGAAGTGCACTGCTGAGGGGAGCAGCAGAGAGACTGGAGAGGTCTGCTGTGCCATGTGGGTCAAGTCCCGGGCCAGGGATTGAACTTGTGCTGAAGCGGCTGAGGCTAACTTTTAGTGCTACACTTTAGCCCGTTGCACCAACAGGGAGGGTCCTGCAGAATCTCTTTAGAGTGTGCAGGTTTGGCAGTCCGTGAGTGCCCCTCAATTTGCCAGTAATATATCTAGTCAAACCATTCCAAAGATCTTCTAAAGAACAAGCAATGAAAATGGCTTCTCAACTCACTTTGTCACAACCAAAAAAAAAAGAAAAAAATTGAAAACAATAATAACATGTTATAAATTTTCTATAGTGCATTATGATGTTGTAACATGTCAACCAAACTATACATTTTAGGTATTTTAACATCCAATTTTGGAAGATATTAAAGTCTACCAAATTCTGTAATATTTCAAGCAAATTGCTGGGAACCTTTTCCAGCATAATTGTATTACCTTCATTTTACAAGTTACAGAAAAATCCAATGTGCTACATAAATGTTCCTATATCAGTGAGCAAATAGGTCATACTTGTGAGGTTTAGTTTAGACTTGCTTTACTCCAAGACTCTAGTATTATTTTCAGTATAGTAAGTCACATACTCTTTCTGCTGCTGGGCAGAAGAAGGGGTATAGCCCAAGACCTCCACACCTGCCTGTGCTAAATAGGTTTGCCATTCTCCACATCAAGACAAAACATTCTCTAATGCATAAGACCTTCAATAGAAAATAAATTAATAAAATTAATTTCAATAAAGAGAAAGAATATAGTTAAAATTGTTTCTAATTAAACATTCCAAATTATCCATCCCCTCACAGAATTGGTCCAAAGCAGAACCTCTGAGGCCCAAAAGCTTGCTACAAGCCTAAGGCACATTCTGGTGGGGACCCATAGAAAAGGGTAGCTGATACCAGGCAAGTCTAGAAGGAAAAAAGCAAAATCAAAACCCAAGTTAAGATAAAGGCTACCATTGTCAGCCTCCCCAAGGGTCTTTTACCCACGTCTCTGTCTCTTTGAAGTGTCTCCTTCTCTGTCCCCAAGTCCCTGTTACAAATCCCAGGCCAAGAAACAAGCAGAGCTTTTTCTCATGTCTTCCTGTTCCATGCTTCTCCAGATCTTCATGATCTCTTCCTTCCATCTCCCTGATTCCTGTAGTTTCTTCTACCTTCTCAGCTTTAGCTGATTTTAGGTGGGCAGAGAACTTGTAACTTCTTTCCCTGGACATTATGGTTACATTTCTATTCTGCACACCATAGGTTTATCATTTTTTAAGATTTATTTATTTATGCACGCAAGAACTGGGGTACAGACCAGAGGTGTGGGTGGGGGGGGGTTAGAGGACTCACCAGAGACAGAGTGGGGAGAACAGGCAGATTGACTTAAATACACTATTAAGGGGAGCAGTGCGAGGTAAGGAGAAGTCTGCTGCACCATGTGGGTCACTTCCCTGGCTGGAGATCAAACTTGTGCTGCAGTGGCTGGGGATAGCTTCATAGTGCTTCGCTTTAACTGTTGTACCACCAGGGAGGGCCACTATAGGTTTATCTTTTACAGTTGTGTAACTATATCATTCAGCTATTTCTACAAAAAAAAAAAAATTTTTCTCTTAACTGAATTCCATCTCACTGTGCTTGTGTGAAGAATAATTCGTCTGGAACTCAGTAGGTTTGCCAGGAACTTAGGTGAAGGAGGTGTTTAGAGGACTGGCTACAAGCCTGGTTTCTTTCTCTATTAGAAGCTGCTGGACTCCACAATGGAATGATTAGACCTCATTAGCACAGGAATCAAACCTCATTCCAGCCAGCTCCCTACAGGGAGACTGATATTGGTTGCAGCCATGGAGGAGCTGTTATTTCTCATCCAGGTGAACAACTAAACAAGTAACTACCCTGTGACCACAGAGCCAGACGCTTAACAGTTTCTCAACATTTATTTTGCTGTCCTCAGTGAAGTTTTCAGAATACACACTGTGCCAGTTATTTATAACCGCAGGCTGATGTTTCCACAGGCACTTGAAGGAAATGATTAGTGTTCATTGAGAAATCTAAACCAATATTCCACTCTGTTGTGCATCTAATTATTTTCTTGGTGACTGTATAAAGTAGATATTCAACCTGGGGTAATTGGTCTCTGAATTAGTCTAAATGCTGCTTGTTTTGATACCATCATTTTAGGTGTTTGGGTCTAGTCTCCCAGCCAGAAAGGGACCCAGGCTGCAGGGGCAGCGCTGAGCCTGGACACTAGACCATTGTCGGTTGGTGTCTCACGAAGCTGCTGCAGGAACTTCGCTGTTGTTCAGGTGAGCAAGTGAGAAAAGGCAGATTTGTTTAAAGAAAGAAGAAGGAGAAAAAGGACTCCCATGCCAGTGGAGCCAGGCCAGGGAGGGGCAGGAGGCCAAGAGGAGTCTTGTCTCAGGGCACAGAGACCTTCTCACCCTGATTATTCTAGAGCTTCATCTGTCTTCCTGTGATTGGTTAGTTATCGGTGGTCTCACTCACTCTGCCTTGATGTCTCTGTGCCCAGAATTGTCTCTGTAGCCCTTACCTCAGTCTTTTTTCTTTATTACCTTTCTCTAGGAACATCTGCTGCCCCTGGTGGGGGTGTGTTTGATTAACCCCCATTGGAATTTATCTTCATGATCTAAAGAGCTTTCCTTATTCCTTTTGTTGTCTCTATCTCAGAAGCCTCTTTAACTCGCTGAGGTCCCTGCCTGCACTGTCCCTGACGCTGCCTAATTAACCCTAACTTGTCCTCGGAGTCCGTTTCTATGTTTTCTTTCTCTCAATTCCTCCATCTATAACTTCCCACACTCCTCTCCAGGAAATTTTTCCTGAGTAACAGCCCTCTTGCCATCTCAACACATTCTGAAGCAATCTCTTATCTGTTACTGGAGTCTGAATTTCCTCCACTGATTTGTTCTTTGGTGCTCATTATGGAAAACTCTGTTCAGTTCAGGAATAATAATGCATCCATGCTGAATTTTCTGTAATTCACTTTGTTCGCCTTATATAAATGTCTTCTATCTTTAAAAGCTCATGGAGGGAGCACAGTGGATCTTGGCGTGGGCTGTGGATGTTTGGCTGACAGGAGCATTAAGATAACATCAGCAGAAGGGAGGGGACCTAACTTCTAAGATATAACAACAAAGTAAACCAATGTCACCTCAAAAAAAAAATTTAAATGTCAGTGATATCTGGCAGCCTAGTATGTAACACTCTTCCAATTTATCCACTTTAAAACTTGATAAGATTCTTCTTTGACATCCATTCACATGATTTTAATATACATAAGAATAGTCTTGTATAAACCTTTTATTACTTTTTACTTTCAGACTGCATTTGACCATCACACCTAACCACAACACCAGAAAAATTATGATGTAAATCATTATTATTTACACTCTAGAATAATTTGCATATTATACACTCTATAAGTCTGGAGCTTTTCTGTCTCCTGGATGAAAAGATTTCCTGAATTGTCTTCTCTTAATTATAACCAGTTTTATTTCTTCATGAGGGTTAACACAGTACTTAAGCTGATGCATGTCCAGAATGGAAAAGAGACATGGACTATGAGAAAAATATTTTAGTAAACTTTAGATTGTTACCATGAAGGGTTTTTTTGTATGTTAATTAATTATCCCTATTCTATCATTGTATCAGTAAGCAGATCAACCTTAATATTATCCAATGTAATCTATGCCCTAACCAGACATGGTTAACCCCTACACATATAAGTATAACTATACTTAGCAAAATAGTTGGTGGTTTTAGCTTTAATCTTTATTATTTTAAAATTTTTCGTAGTTATCATAGGAATGATCTAGAGATGACAGTAGACAGTGATTCAAAACTATAGATTCATTGACCCCTCTTTTATGGTTTTATTAGTCTCAGAAGAAAAACATGCTTTCTTTGCTCTTAACTCCAAAGCTCCATTATATTGATAGCACCAATAACGCTCAACCCCAAATTTTAGCTTTACTGTGTCTTACCTCCCATCTTCACTATGTGAGAATAAACATAATACTGACTGATTCATAGTTCTGGACTCCCCATTCCTTTCTTTCATTCTTTCATCTTGCAGTTTCTCCACAAAATAGTCACAGTTACTAAGAAATAAAGTGTTAATTATATCATCCCACAAAATTAATCTTTTATGCAAAAGGAGATAATATACAATAATAAAAATGGTTCAGTTATAAAGAAGTTAGAATCATTTAAGATAAATCTGAAATTAAATTGTGTTTCAATAATTTGCTAGATGATTATACTAACTTCTCATAATGATTGTGAGAAATGAATTAAATGTATGTTGCATCTTGTACTTTTGCATGGTAGCTTAAAGGTGTAACTTCCCTTTTTCCTTTCAGATTAATGGTGCTCAAAAATAGCACAAGAAAATTGAATTTGAAATCCAACAATATTCAAAATATACAAAATAGATAGATACCTTATTTATGGGTTACAATAAGATTAAATTTAAATGAATCTAGAATAAAGGAATAGATACCAAATTCTCAATTGACAAATAAATATTTGGTCCTAGAATATACATACATCTAAGTAATAATGACAGAATTACACAAAAAGGAACTTTAAACTTTTATGATAGAAGTAATACAGAGTATTTTCAAGAAACATTAGAGCATAGTAATTATCTAAGGATAATAACTCAATTTAGTTGATAATTCATTGTGGGCTACAGCAAATACTTTGGATTTATTCTAAATGTGATTAAGAAGCCATTGGAAGATGTTGAACAGAAAAAATCATATAATATGACATATTCTTGAATTGGCTCTTCTACTTCTTATTGTGGAATATACTCTAGAAGTTATTCAGGGAGAAAATTAATTAACATCATCTAAAAAAGAGATTATGACTTTGACATGAGTGGAATCTGGGCAAGCAATGACCTCTCATTGGGCTTGGAGTATATTTTAAATGTACAGTTAATAAGATTTGCAGATTAATTGGATGTGATCTTCAACCCTTGAGCAAATAATGAATGTTGATATAATTTATTGAGAAGGGTAATGGGGGGATAGTGGTGGAAACATTTTTTTTATTTTAAGTTTGAAACATGGTTATTTTCCAAATCAATATGTCACATTAACCTATTGTAACAGTGAGGCCAGGGACAATCAGGACTTTGGGATTCATCATGCTAAGATAATATTAAAGCCCTGGTGCCACTCAAAGCTACCTATAGAATAAGCATAAATGAAGGGCAGAGAGGACCAGGGACCAAGCCTTAGGACTCTTCAAGTAGTTTTCATGTGGGAAAATGTGCAAAAATAATGAATGTGACTTCATTTAAAAAAATACTTTCCATTGATCATGAGAACTGTTCAGGATGATAAAAAGGAAACAGAGATATTTGTCTTGAAAATTCAAAAAACATTATTAGAAGTAGGTAGTAAACTAATTAACTATGCTAAATATTCAAATAAGATGAAGACTACACATTGTCAGATTTGGCTAGAAGTATTTGATAAACTTGATTAGAGGAATAATGAGGATATAACTAATGAACTAATAAGTTAATTAAAATTTGTGTGAGATTTACCCAGGGTTTAATTCCAGAATAGTTCTTGCTTACTTTAATCAATTGAGTACAACCCATTTCCCTAGTCATGATTGAATGTCCCTAGGAGGATGAAAAATTCCTTCCAGACTGAAAGACAAATAAGGCGACATTTATTCCAATTTCTATAAAAATAAAAATGAATTTCTTACTCTCAGTATTTAAGGACTGTAACCATCTTTTTATGAAGAGGGGACATATTGATGTCACCACAGAGATTTCGTATGACATATGAATGAGTGTGGAGGACAGGGAATCATCATGTGTATGTAGTCTGAGGATTAAGTCTATAGTAGACCCAGGGAAAACACTGAGAGAACCTTAGCCCTTGATATCATTTAAAGTACCAGATAAAGTTACATCCAATAATGATCCTTTATCTGAGTTTTAACTGTTAGTAACATTTTCTTTGTTTAAGCCATTTAAGTTTTCCTTATTTATCTGAAACAGAAAAATTATCTTTTGTAACACATAAGTAGCATAAGTAATTGTATTATCTCCCAACTAAATTGTCTCATGTTGATTAATGAGTTCTTTATTTAGAGTGGATATACGTTTCTTTTCAGACATGGATGCTGCAAATACAGCATCTTCCTCTGTCAATTGACTTTTAATACTTGGTAATACTTTTAATGAACAAAATAATTTCCATTACTCCTTGTGTGAATTTCTATTATGAAATTTTGCGATATTTTCATAGATTACATGTGCTGGGTCTAAGTAGACAGTTATACATTAGGATAGGTATAAAACAATTTTGTAAGGCGATGCCTGAGGATGATGTCACCAACATGGCGGCGAAAAGTCACTCGGATTAAGTTCTCTCTTGGATATAATGTATAAGGTAGAAACTCCAGCCAAGACTCAGATTTTTTTAAAAGGTTTATTTATTTATGCATACAGAGGGTACAGGCCAGAGGTGCAAGGGCAGTGAGAGGATTCGCCAGAGACAGAGTGGGGAGCAGAACAGGCAGATCCATGAAGTACACTGCTGAGGGGAGCAGCGGTGGTCAGGAGAGGTCTGCTGTGCCATGTGGGTCTGGGGTGGGGATCGAACTCATGCGGAAGTGGCTTTAGCTTCTTAGTGCTGCGCTTTAACCCGCAGCACCACCAGGGAGGGCCCAGACTCATGTTTTGACCCACGGGGCAGAAAGAAGGTGAAAGCAACAGAAAAAGAAATGAGTGGGAGATATCAACCAGGACCCTGCCCTCCTTCCCACCCCTACAAACATGGAACACCTTGACCAAGGAAAAGAAAAGGAGAAAAAAACCTAAAAGCAACTGGGAAAGCTGAAACAGCAGAAAACCCAGTGGGAGAAACAAAGGTCAGCAGGTTGATTTGGGTGGCGGGGAGATGGACTACTACAGATCGACAATGGTGAGACCTGTGCGAAGGATAAGATTGCCTTCTTGACACCGTTGGGGGCAGGGCAGGGGCCTGGCACCGGCCTGTGGGATCATCCGGTCCCCTGACACAGCCAGAGGCAGGGCAGTAGCGCGCCTGACTTGAGCATTGATTCTCTGATAGTGGAAGCCAGACAGGGCGTGGCAGCCAGCATACAATATCCGCCATTAACCTTGGCCAGAGCGTGCCTCTGCTGCTGAAACATGGGGGACTCTGCCATGAAGGACCTTGGGTGCCAGGCAGGGTGTGACAGCCTGAGCTCAGCTCCCGGCCATTAGCTGGATGTGTGACAGGGTGTGGCCACAGGCACTGAAACAGGCGGAACTCTGCGGTGAACAGGGAGCCCTGCGCCCCCACGCTTATTGCTGCACTATTTGTAATAGGACATGGAATCAGCCCAAATGTCCCATAATATAAGACTGGATTAAGATGTGATACATATACACCATTGAATATTACTAAGCAATCAAGAAGATAAATTCATGCCTTTTGAAACAACATGGATGGAGCTGGAAGGGATATATATATATATATATATATGGATGATATGGATATATATACATGGCTGGATGGATGGATGGATATGGATATGGATATGGATATATATATATATAGGGATATATAAGGGAGCTATATATGTGTGTGTGGATATATATGTATGGATATATACATGCATATATATGTATGTATGTGTATATATACATGTATATACATGTATATGGGTATATATATAGGGATATATAAGGGTATATACAGGGAGATATATATATATATATATATATACACATACATACACACACACACACACATATCTATATATATAACAAATGGTTTCACTCACAGCAGGAGAGTAAGGGACCAGGAAAAATAAAAAGCAATTGGAATAAAGAAAAAATGAAAACAATGAACAGCTATAAACCAGAGACATTTTACAGGGCTAGAGAAGGGAATAGGATCAAAACTGGGGTGGGGTGGGAAGAATGCACTGGACTGTGGTGATGTTGTTTTGTCCCAACTTCTGTACCGGCTGCAAGAAAGGCGGGAGGCAGAAAGGCTGAGCAAACAGAGTTTATTGCTCCCGGACAGCAGCTGAGAGGGAGCCCCTAGAGTGGGGTCCTCAGCTACTGCCAGCCTTAGAAGGGGGAAGGGTCTCTTATATAGATTCTAAACTCAGATTCCGAAAGGGTGACTCATCACTCTGTCCCTTGATGTAAGGCCCAGTTCGTTAACACCTTCATCTGGTCCCATACAGACGCAAGGCCCTGTTAATTGGATGCAAGGCCCAGTTTATTACTGCCTTATCACCCATGGATGCAAGGCCTAAATTATTCCTGCCCTTATCCAGTCCCTCAGTAAATCTCTGCACTTGGTCACTCCTAACAGATGGCACACAGGTGAATTGGTGGTGGGAAGTTCATGGGGATTACAACTAAGATGAAAAAAATTGCAAAAAATGAAGAATGCTGTAAAAAAAATGAAAAAAGTGAATCTTACTTCATTATTAAAACATTTTAATATTTCCAAAATTGTCTGGATATCTGTCCGCAAAGAGGAAGAAAATTTAGTAATATTTGTGACATAGATATGGTTTCAGAAGCAACAAATTCCTAGACCAGTGAGTAGAATAAATTAGACATTAATCCTACTTAATTTCTAAATTAATAAAAGCAGAATAAAATACAAGAACAGTATATCAAAAGCAATTAACGTTAACTATTTTGAAGTGTGACTGAGTTGTTTCCCCTGCAAATTTCTGAGAGCCCATTATACCTAGTAGGGATGTATTTGGAGTTGGGGCTGCTGAGGAATTAATTAAGATTAAATGAGGTCATAGTGCTGGAGTCCTATTCCACAGGATTAGAAAATCTGAAAAGCAGCCATAAAGATGCCCCAGTACTTCAGGGAGACCAATGGCGGAATCTCAATAGAAACTTAAAAAGCTATTAACAGGAGCTTTAAAAATATGCTGACAATAAAATGTTACCTAGTGAAAACACCTTTTAGAATTCAAGCAAAACCAAAGGCTGCTTCAAAGATGCAAACACAGAGATTTTGGCATGACAGCCCCACTTGAAGTTAAATACTGAAAGAATTATGTTAAATTGACATAAAATGATCCTAAGTAAAAACATCAAGCTATAAATACAAATCATTAATAGAAAAATAGAGTAAAAATGACAAATTTATTAATATGTAATATGCAATCTCAGTAAAATTTTGGCACAGAAGTAAATCCAATTTTTCAATTGGATTTAAATGTTTCCAAAACTATTTAGCTATATTAAACCAAAACAGATTGTAATAAATATATGATCATCGCTAAAAATAATTTTAAAACATATAAATAAAAATATAATAAAAGAGAAAATGAAATAATTGAAACATTGAACAATAGCAAAGAATTCCATAAGGGCGGAATAAAAGGTTAGAGAACAGATGAAACAAATAGAAAATAGATAGTTTAAGGTGGTCAGTTTAAATCTATCACATCAGAAATTACATTTAATATAAATACTGTCAAACTATTTTTTTTATTTTAATATTTAAAAAAAACAGGTTTGCTAGGAAAAGGAGAAGGGATAAGAGAGCCACCTGCAGTCACAGCCGGCAGAGAGCTGCTCGAGCTGGATTTTAAAGAGAGCAATGATCATGCAGTTTATGAGACACACTACTGCAGAAATGTTGAAAGGAAAAGGTTTGAAAAAGATGTACAAGGACTCAAAAAAGTATGAATAAATGAATGTTCTTGAGAGATCAAGATGTACAGCATTATTTAACAAGAGGGATTTAGAAGTCTAAATAGGAAAAGAGAAGTAGGGCACAGTAGAAATGGAAGAGAGGAGATACATTATTAAACAAGTATTCTAGAGAAAATAAGAGGAGATTGGATTGAGAGTACAGTGGCGAGTTTGCTTTTCAAACCAGCGGGATTATTTGATTGGCATGAAGCATGAGACATGTTCATCAGTATAAATTTTCACTCCAGCTACAATCAGCTGTTGAGATGAAGGCGTGAAATAGGCCAGTAATTGGGTACAACCTAATCTGGGATAGTAGGGTCAGAGTATTTGCAAGGGAGTGATTCTAGACCTGAACTATAGAATCTTAACTGAAAAATGGAGAACTAAAGATATAAAAGTGGCTAAAAGTGACTAGCGTTCTAACTTCACCAACACACCATGCACATTACGTTTTAATAAGAAGAAAACAAGAAAACATAACTTTCATGTACATATGCAGAATGGGATAGCAGATATGATAAGATAAATGAAAGTAGACATTAATAAAATACATTACTGAATATTACTCACGTGCATAGCAACAAAATAATGCTTGAATAAAACCTGGCTTTGAATAATATTTAGAAATAGGTTTAACGGCTGTAATTCACCTCAGCTTCCTTAGGAGTAAGTGAAAAATATCAATATTTGTAGGTTTATTTCATGTGACTTTTTACTTTAATTTTAATTAATAAGTATATATATATAAATAAATAGAAAGTCCATATGAACTTTAAAATATAAGAACTTAAAATATAAGAAACCCTGGTGGTGCAGCAGTTAAAAAATCTCAGTACTATCAACCTGTTATCAGCCACTGCAGCACAAGTTCGATCCCTGGCCAAGGAGCTGACCCACATGGCACAGCAGACCTCTCCTGTCTCACCTGCTGCTCCCGTCAGCATTGTATTTCACCTTTTCTGCTCCCCACTCTGTCTCTGGTGAATCCTGTCACTCACTGCATCTCTGGCCTATACCCTAGTTCTTCTATGCACAAATAAAAATAAATCTTAAAAAAAAAAATAGAACATTAGAAACATTCTGGGATTTATACACGTTAAAATGATATATAACATTCTATAAATGTTAAAATAAAGAGCACTAAAAATGCCTAAAGATATTTTATATCTTCTTTTATAAAAGTGTTGAATTTGCTAATGTGATAGGTTTGGTTATTTTTTCCTCATAATTTTATGTCCTTCTTTTAAGTGTTAAAAACAGATTTTACTCAGGACCTATTAAAGAAGGGGAAAAGACACACTTCAGTAGAACGTGCTTGATTTTGAATATTTCATGGACAAGTGGGCATTTATAATCAAGAAACTGGCAATGAATTGACAGTTACTAAGAGGAAACATCTGGAGAGTCGGAGGGGATTCTCATTGAAACTATTTGACAGGACTCTAAAAATTTATAATTTTTTATTGACTTCACATTATTTTCTAGTACTGTACTTGATTCAGAAATTTAGAATCAAAACCAATTTTATATCACTTCCCAATGTTATTTGCCTGTATTTCTTTAAAACAGGAATGAGATCTATCTGTTGTATGGCTAGTTAGATAATACTGAAGCCAGGATTCTGAGACAGCAAAAAGAAGCTCATGTCCTGAGACTATTTGAACATATTGCTTATGCCCTGAGAGAGGTGTCCTGAATCCCAAATGTTATTTTCTAATCAAATAATAATAGGCGCAATAACTCAGTTATGGTTTTAGTAGAGATTAGTTTGCTAGAAAACAAGATAAGGTAAATTAAAATTGATTGTTTTTAACTGTAGTTTTATATTTAATAAATATCTAACAAAAATGAAAGATTTTGGATCTTACTGTCTTAGACTGTGTTTTCAAATATTGTGCTATATAGGGAACAGTGTATAAATAAATTGACAAAAACAGAACCAAAGATAATCCCATACTTTAAACTATAATATGAAAGGAATCCCAGAAATTTTAACTGTGCTCAGGAAGCTGTCCTAGATCTGCTTTGTATTTAGGCTCCAGCACATAGTTTTTGTAAAATTTACCTTTTTACATAATTTCTGTAAACTTTAGCTTGCTAAACTCTAAACTGGAAACAGTAACATTATCCATCTCTGATAATTGTTCTCCTATTTTAGTAAAATATTCCATATAGGCTATTTAAGTGTAATGTCTGATTCCTAATGAAAATGCTCTAATAAGATATTTTTATTACTATACTAGGCAAATTAAAATTAACTTTTAGGCCTAACATTATCCTGGAACAGATAAAATAATGGGTCTCTTGACATTTTCTTTGCATTCATATTTGATTGACCTGAAAATATATCAGCCAATTTACATCAATATATCAGTATATTTATACTGAGTTTTTAGGAAAATTATTATATTGAATAGATTTTTTTATTGTTTTAAATTTATTTATGCATACAGAACTGGGGTACAGGCCAGAGGAGCAGGGGCTATGAGAGGCTTCACCAGAGACAGAGTGCGGAGCAGAACAGGCAGATTGATGAAGTACACTGCTGAGGGGAGCAAAGGATGAGACAGGAGAGGTCTGTTTGCCATGTGGTCACCTCTGGCGGGGATCGAACTCTCACTGAAGCAACTATGGCTAGCTTGCAGTGCTGCCTCCTAAGCCACTGCACCACTAGGGAGGGCCAAAAATTACATTACATTTTACCAAGTTAAACAATCTACAAATAGAATAAGTTATTACTACATACAGGTTTATCGTGTAACTACCAAAATCTCATACTATCTTGTAAATTGTAGATAGACTAGCAAGCCAATACATTTCAATAGTTTTCTGGTTATAATTTATGTAAATTTAGTGTAAGTGTGGATGTAACTATCATCTCAGTTATGTACATACATATATATACACATACACATATGTATACATATATATATATGAGTTGTGTGTGTGTGTTGATTCTAAAACTCCCTTGTGCCCTTTGGTGTCATTCCTCTACCTTCAGCACAAAACCTTAGCAACCATTAATGCTTTAAAAATTTTAAAATAATTTTTAAACGTTGAGATAATTTTAAAATTACACGAAGTTGCAAACCTATTATAAAGTCCTTATACCCCATCTAGCTTTTCTTCTTGTTAACATCTTAAATAATCATAGAACAATGATCAAAAGTAAGAGATAAACCTTAGTTTTATTATTAAGTAATATTAATTAAGTTAATATTATTAATTTTATCTAGTAAATAGCAAGAACTTATTGGAACATCCCATTTTTTTCTACCCTTTGTATTCCTAAGTCTAATATTCAAAATGCTGTTCATCTAGTCACTTTATCTCACAAAAGCTATCTCTAAATGTTCAAGCATTCTGTCTACTTAAGCTCCTGCTCACTAATTTGAGTAACCCTCACTAGATAGAGCTATGTGACCTAATGATGATTTTTCTGTTTCCTCATTCTTTCTGCACACTACATTTCATTGCAATAACTTACAGTTCAATTTCATTAGCTTTACCAAACTAAAAAAATAACTCATTATTAAGCACTTAAATAATTCCTCATTTAACTTTATAATACATGCAGGTGATTAGAGCAATATCTCCAATGAATTCACAGCTCTAAATTCAGATCAGCTCAACCTTTTGCAAAAAGGTGAGAATAACCTGCCATGTTGTTATCAATACTGTCAATCTTCCATGTTGCCAAAAGAGGTGGAGACTGATATCTGGCAAGCTCTAATTTTTGCTAATTACTGATAAAAATAAAATGTTCCCATTCGCTGACTATATATGACTGTCAAACATTCTGTTAAGTACTTATCTTTTTCCATTTAATTCTCTTAAGTAATATCCTGGGGATGAAAAATACAAAGTTTACACAAATAAGGAATAGAACATACGTTTCTAGTAACTTTTTCTCAGCATAATTGAATAATTCTAAAAATACCTAAAATTAAAAGGTCGCTGTGAAATTCTGAAAACAACCGCTGGATATACAGTAGACACCATAAATTAGGAACAAGTCCTAAACAGTCATCACTTAAATGCCGGACACAAGTCTGAAGGTTCTCAGACTAACTACACTCTGTCAACTACAAATTCAGTATCGTTCATTACCCCTCCAATTCAATAATTTGCTAGCATAACTCAAAATTGTACACGTGCAATATTTATTACTATAATTAGATTTAGGATACAAATCAGAACTAACCAAATGAAGAGGCATATGAGCATGACCAGGAAGGGCTGGAGCTCAGAACTTCTGTATCCTCACCCCATGGAATCAGAATGTGATGTCTTCCCTGGTTCATAACCGGGAATTTCATCCAAGCATCTGTGTCCAGAGCTTTTATCATTATCAGTATGATTGATTGAATCACTGGCCATGTGACTGATCTCAATATCTGGTTCACCTCCCCTCCGTAAGAGGAACTTGGGTTGATATAATCCAGCTCACGTGGGGTTATTCTTTATTGCCTAACCAGTCTCCATCATGAGTGATTGCACTAGCATAAACTCATATGTTAAAGACACCCGCCATAGAGAGCTAAGACTTCTCTTACTCAGATGGAATTTAGAAGTTATATACCAGGATCTCTGGGAAGAGGCCAGACTGTCTCTTTAGTATACAACAAGATTAATGGAATTTTGTATCTGAGAGAGCTATCTGAAAGCATCTTATAAAAATAACTTTAAGATGAATCACCATGGAAATTAGAAGGCTTCTGCCAAGCAGACAATTTGCCATTGCATATTATGAGTAGAAGAAAAGAAAAGGGAAACACAGAAATTTGAGATATCTTTAGACACTGATTATGAACATGGATAAGCCTGAATGAGTTTTCAGGGTATAAATGTCATGATTGTTTCTTTACCTAAAGGTATGTAGCTCCAAACTATATCTATTCTCCTAGAGACCTTAAAATTTTTTCTCTAACATGCTAATATCTAGAGATACTGAAAAATGTTTAAGTAGTTACAGAAAATATAGAAAAAATCTTGAAATAATTCAACAAAAAGTGAGGAGATATATAGGACTTGAGTAAGAATTTTGACATTGAACATGTATACAACTAAAAAATAAAAAGGGAATTTATAGCATGGTATCATAATGAAAAACTTACACTGGATATGAGAGGTCAGACTTGAAAAAGCACCAGTTATTAATAAATATTGAAAAAATATTTGGCAGTCACAAGTTAGTTATATATATGTTGTTCAGCCTATTTTCCTGTACCATGTTTGAAGAAAACAGTCAGTAAATTTGAATATAGGTCAATACAAATGAAACAGTTTGAAGAAGAGAGGAAAAAATAGATTTTAAAATCATAGAGCTTCAGTAGCCTGAGGAACAATATTAGAATGTCTAATTTAAATGTGACAGAAGATTTCTAATAATGCCAACTTTTATATTTATGTAAAGGGATACAATATCACTAAGTAATGAGAGAAGGAAAAAATATAGGAGTTCCAGTTATGTTTAGGATATAGAAAATTGCAAAAGGACACGATCCTCATGCTAACAAGAAAAAGCTGGATAATCTAAACAGGTACACATTTTCTTAAATATAATCAGAGATTTGAACAGATGATGTTTATTCCAGAGTAAGTAAATCATCTAAGTAGAAACAGAATACCCTTGCTATTTCACCTTGGACAGATAACAAGAAGTGACCACCATAAAACAGTGAAAAGAAAGTAGATGAAATTTTTAAAACTCTTAGTCTGAACTTAGAGTTTAGGATCTCTGAAAACAAATCTCAGATGCACAAACATATTCACTGTTCCTTGATTTTCTGAGGGCCATCACCTGTTGCTTTTGGGAAACATTGTGGTCACTTTTAAAGACCTGACAGAACCATCTTAGGTGGTTCAGCAGCAATCAATCAATCAGTCAAATAAGATGCCTATTCTTATGTTCTTCTGTTATACAGCTGAAAGTTTTAGCAACAGAGAGTGTCTGTTTAACCTCTTCCATGGTAGCTCTGAGGCCTCACATTAGTGTCCATCTGGTTTGACCTTCTGATCTGCAGTGACCTTAGACTGACCTTAGTCCCTCAGGCAAGTGCATTCTCTGGATAGTGTTGTTGACAATCTCAAAAAAATCTAAGTTTCTAATGTGACTTCCCTAGCAGCCTTGCAATCTGTAGTCACGCCTATTACCCATGATCCTCCTCTGCATATCACCTAGCCAAGAACTAGGAGGGGCTTACCAAAACCCAGCATTTTTGGTTTGCACTGACCATTCCAGCCTCTTGGGAACTCTAAAGCACTCCACTCACAGATGACCATAAAGGCACATTTTTCATTTATTGAGCCTCTCTGCCATGCGAGATATAGTAAACTGGAATTTCCACATCAGTGTATTCAATTTATACAAAACTATTAAGTTACGTGTCATCTTGTTTTACAAATTGATAAATCATGGATCACAGAATAAGCAGTTTTATGGTGTTTCAATATTTAAAAAAAGTTGTAATGGCCTTTGATATGTCTGAATTCAAAAATCTATGTTCTTTGGAATATTTCTTCTTCACTAGAGACCCATTTCCTTTGATAAGAAATGAAGGAATTTTTTTTTTTTTTTAATGGGGAAGAGAGTTGAGTGTGTTTTTAGTTCTGGGAGATAGAAAATGGTGGAACTGGAACACATAGAAGCAATATTACAGAAGATCTCCAGTGTCAAGGATCATTGATAATGGTTAAAAAAAAAAAAAAACTGTACTTTTATGAGAAGTTAAAAAAAAAACTAATTCATTTTAGATGATTTTTATTTTCTCTATGAAACACATAAGTCATAGACTAAAAATAACAGGCAGAAAATTGGAAAACTTCAGAAAGGAGATGAAGTGTGGGTCTTATCTGCTGATGGTTATGGGAGCAAGGTTTTAATCAAAAATATATTAAAGAACTGCCAAGGGCATTAAGAGTTATAGAGGAGCCATGTACTCACAGTGACAGAAATATCTAATTCTTATTAGCAACTCATTAACCATAAGCCATTGACTGGCTTAATCATGAAGTAGCTTTTACTGTTGTTATTGCTATTTTTATCATTATGATTATTAAAATGATTACCATTCTTAATTTCTGTAATTCTGTAGTTTTTTTCTTAGGTCTTCATATCATTCAAGTTGGGTCACCTTAAGTATAGTGAATACCGCAACCTTGGAAAATCCAATGACTTTTAGTTCTTATTTTTTAATTGAAGTAACATTGCTTTACAATATTGTATATGATTCAGAAGTAAAGGCTCACACCTCTTTAAATTTATACTACCAGGCCCTCCCTGGGATGCCGGGTTAGGATGCAGCACTGAAAGCTAGCTGCAGCTGCTTCAGTGTGAGTTCGATCCCTGACCCTGGAGGTGACCCACAGGGTGCAGCAGACCTCTCCAGACCCACCCGCTGCTCCCCTCAGCAGTGTACTTCAACGATCTGCTTGTTCTGCTCCCCACTCTGTCTCTGGTGCAGCCTCTCACTGCCCCTGCATCTCTGACTTGTACCCCAATTCTGTATGAATAAATAAATAAATCTTTAAAAAAAATAAAATAAGAAAATAAATAAATCCATGTTACCACACCGCACCTATCACAGAGGTACCCATAGTCTTCCACCATCATCTATTGGACCCACTGAACACTCTGTTCTTCACTCATCCTCCCAGCTGAAGTCTCAGTTCTAGGGTTTGTTACTGATTTGAATCTGTCTGATCCTTTGTTTTCTTTTTCTGTATTCCATATATTAGTGATGTCATCCACTACTTGTCTTTTCTACTTCCGACTTATTTCACTAAGTATATCCCCTGCAATGCCACTCATGTTCTCACAAATGGCCAGTCCTCCTTTATAGGTGACTACTTTTGCAGTGAATATGCCCCTTTGAATTAGTGTATTTGCATTCTTTGTGTAGATAACTTGGGCTGGAATTATTGGCTTATATACTAGATCTATTTTCAATATTTTGGGTAACATCCACACTGTTTTCCATAGGGGCTGGGTCAGTCATTCCCATCACCTTTTCCTCCATGCCCTCACCAGCAATTGTTAACTTAGCATCCTTTTGATATATCACTGGTTTTATGAATAAATAACCTATATTGTGTATGTTTATATGACTTCTTGCATTTGAATAATTCCTGAAATGGAAGTTAATATTTTTAAGATGTATGCCTTTTCTTTTTAAGATTTATTTATGATTTAAACATACAAGAACGGAGCTACACGCCAGAGGTGCAGGGAGTGAGAGGATTCACCAGGGACAGTGGGGAGCAGAGCAGGCAGATGGACTGAAATACACTGCTGAGGGGAGCAGCGGGCGGGTGTGGAGAGGTCTGCTGTACCATGTGGGTCACCTCCCTAGTGGGGATCAAACTGGTGCTGCTGCAGAGGCTTCAGAGAACCTCATAATGCTACATTTTAACCCCTTGCACCACCAGGGAGGCCCCAGGAAGTTAATTTTTTTAATTGATCATTTGCAAGTACAATATAAACTCAAGTAAAATTTTTTAAAAATATCTAAAATTCAGGGCCCTCCCTGGTGGTGCAGCGGGTTAAAGCACAGCACTGAGAATCTAAAGCCGCTTCCGCATGAGTTCGATTCCCGCCTGCCCCGGAGGTGACCACATGGCGTGGCAGACCTCTCCTGACCCGCCCGCTGCTCCCCTCAGCAGTGTACTTCATCGATCTGCCTGTTCTGCTTCCCGCTCTGTCTCTGGTGAAGCCTTTCGCCGCCCCTGAGCCTCTGGCCTGTACCCCAGTTCTGTATGCACAAATAAATAAATCTTTAAAAAAAAAAAATCTAAAATTCAGCCAAATGTGTGAGTGCTGCTGACCATCTCTTCTGTGTTTCTTTTCAACTGAGATATCAGATGAAGATGTGGCATAAACTGGGGAGAGTTTTAAACATTTACTTTCATTTTAACTGTTTAACATTGCTATATCAATTTTTTTCTGATCAGGGAAATCTAATTTTCTTCTAGAAGGATTCAGAATGTTATGCATATTTTTATATCTTGAAAAAGTGAATTAGGTGGCCTAACAGATAAGTGACAAGTAGGACAAAACTGTACAAAAGTACCCATTAAATAAAGAAACATCCGCATTCTGTCTCTCTCTCTTTTTTTAATAGCCCTTCCTCCCCCTCTGTCTTTGGCAAATGTTGTAGATCAGTCTTGAAAGATTTTTCTTCTTTATTAATAATTTTGGGGATGTTCATAATTTATAGTATGTACAAGGACATAAATTTTCAGGAAAATTTATAATCCAAAAGAAAAGACAAATAGATATTTGGAGGAAATACTAGGTAAAAAATGAAGTCAACATGAGCATTAGCTGATGGTAAATTTATCAGAGCCTTTTCCTGATGTTTTGCTGTACCATTTTTTTGAAGATTTTTATTTTGGGTAAAAGAACTGGGGTATAGTCCAGAGGTGGAGAGGTGCAAGGACTCACCAGAGACAGAGTGGGGAGCAGAACAGGCATATTTACTGAAGCACACTGCTGAAGGGAGCAGTGGGTAAGACAGGACAGGTCTGCTGTGCCACCTGGGTTAGTTCCTTGATGGGGGATCAAACTCAAGCCATCAAGATGGGAGCATTGAGACGGAGCATCCAGGCTACCAAGGAGGCCCATTTTTTCTGTATTATTAATGAAATTAACTTGTAACATTTGTAGTGAATAAGTTATTTAGTTCACTTAATGCTTTTATATGTGGTCTCAACATAACATCTTATTTTGGAGACAGATGCTTTCTCTTGCTTTTCATCAAAAAGATGATTGAAAAGTTCAAATCTTATCATAAAAGTCTGCGGAAATAAGTTGTAGAATAGCAACTTAAAAAACATTCAAAATAATGTTTTGTTGTTAAATAATGTCAAATGTGGTCATCAAAAATATGACTACTGAATCTAAATGTCTTCACTCATTCAAAAGACATAAAGATTATTTTGATTTTCAAAGGAAATATAAAGACTCATGAATCAAGTCAGTTGACACAATTATTTTTCATGTTAATGAATTTTAAGTGGTTCTTTTTTTTTTAAAGAACACTGAGTAATTTTTTCATGTTGACAGTAGATTTAACATAACAATAAAACAAAGCAGACACTAAAGTATCCAGAAGTACAAGATATCTACTTATGGAAATGTTAAGTCTTTTCCTAGAAAATTTAATGTAAAATATGAATGCAAATGCAGCTGGACTTACTTTTCTGTAATTTACATAAGAAGAGCAGTAAAGATCAGTATTCATAGAGAACACCTGCTTTTTTCAGTATCCATAAAAATTAGCAATTTGTGAATCATCTTGAGCTACCTTAGTTGTATGAGAAACTATCCTACATAATGCTAAAAGAAATTTTAAATAACATGTGCCTCATTTGTTTAGTGAATCTCTTTTAGAATTCATTTTTCTACCTGAGCTATAGGAAATTTTGGTTCTTTCTGTACATTTCGTATGTGGTGTTCTCATTGTGTCATTTAAAGTGAATGAATATTGAATAGCCATAGTGAAACTATCTGAAGGGAATTCTAGTTTCAAATAGACAATGAAATCCCTAGGAAAATTTTTACAATTTTATAATAAATTTTGCTGTCACAATCTCAGAATAAATTGAAATGGGATTATCTTTTAGATTTATCTGTATTTAGACAATCTTCAAAATGCCATGTTACCTGTGAAAAATTAAGCTGATGTTAGAAATGATTATAAAGTAGAAAAGTTAAAAAAGAATAGGAAGTATTAGCATAATTGAAGAAAAGTCTTGCTTTTGGAATAAATGCAGAAATCACTTAAAATTCATTGTAGTAATATATAACACAGACTTTATTTGTATTCTATGTGAAGATAAAAAAATTAATTATCATCAATGAGATTTATGAAATAATGTAAAATTCAATGCCTGTATATGAAAATATGAGCAGAAAAGTAAATTTGCATTTAAAAAATCTATAGAAATGTGATCATCTGAACATATAAAAATATATTTTAAATATTTCCTTTCATCTGTATTGTCATTTATTACTACCATTATAGGAAAACATAAAAGAATAGATGAGTATATCTTTCCTAATTTTAATTGCATCTGTAAAATTCAATTTAATTTTACTTTTGCTAAATTTAGTTAACAGCTTATTGAACTTGTTACTACTATCTCTTTGATTTCCTTTTTTGTAGCAATTATAAGCTCTCAATCAAATGTTTTTGTGGTTGGATTCTGGAGAATTGTTTACTCATATTCCCTTGAAGTCTCAAGAGTCCATATATTATATTTTCTTGTCTTCCCATTTTACTGCTTTCAATTTCCCTACTTAAAAAAAAAATGTATTAGGGCATCCCTGGTGGCACAAGGGGTTAAGTACCAGCAGAATGAAGCTCTCCCAGAGACTATAGCACTTGAGTTCAATCCCCAGCCAGGGAGGTGACCCACATGGTGCTGCAGACCTCTCCTGTTCCACCTGCTGCTCCCCTCAGCAGTGTATTTCAGTCAATCTGCCTACTCTGTTCTCTTCTCTGTCTCTGGTGAATCCTCTTACCCCCTGATCCCACACTTCTGGCTTGTACCCTACTTCTGGTATGCATAAATAAATAAATCTTTAAAAAAATTTAAAAAAATTATCTGTACCAGTTAGAGGATAGAATTACTGTTACTTTCCCTGCAGAAGGTGCTATTGTTTAAATTACTTTTGTTATTATTATTATTATTATTATTGGCTTTTGTTAGTTTCCATAGGTACTGGAGCCTGTATTTACAGAAGCTGAGTCAGTAGGTTAAGGCCACTGATGGGGATGTACTAGTGAGGAAGGGCCTGGAGGGAGGGTTGACTCCTGTTTGGTTTACCTCAGGTACCCCTGTTCTTGGGGGGTTCAGACCTGAATCTCTGTATTTGCACACTGTCACTGTGTTTCAAAAGGTCAGTACCAGCTCTGAGGAGTGGTGGAGGATTGTCTTTGTGTATTTGACTACAAAACCAGGGAGAAAATAGGAAAATAAAAGAGGACAAATGAAAAAAATGTTTCTGCATACTAAAAAGAAAAATAATCACTGAAATGAAAACGCCGTGTTGAATTGAAGAAAATATTGTATGTTATACATCAGACAAAGATCTACAAAGAATTCAACTCTGGCCTTTACTAAAAGGACCAGATATAGCAAAGTTTGATGAGTATAGGTCTCTCTCTTATATTGTTAGTGGAAATGTGAATTGATCAGCTTCTTTGTAAAATAGTATGGAAGTTTCTCAAAATATTAAAAATAGTGGGCCCTCCCTGGTGCCACAGCAAGTTAAAGCACAGCACTAAAAAGCTAAAGCCACTTTAGCATGAGTTCCATCCTTGCCCTGGAGGTGACCCACATGGCTGGCAGACCTCTCCTGACCCTCCCACTGTCCCCCTCAGCAGTGTATGTCAGGCGATCTTCCTTTTCTGTGCCCCACTCTGTCTCTGGTGAGTCCTCTGTCCCAACACACCACTAGCTTGTACTCCAGTTCTTGTATGCATAAATAAATAAATATTAAAAAAAAAAGCTGACTGCAGTGAGCTTAATGTGTGTAGCATATGTATTTGTTGATTCTTAGTGATGAACATCTGAAGCTTATCTAAATTTATAATGCAATCATCAGTTAAGAATGGCCTCTATTTCATGAAACTAGAAAAAGAACTAGTTAAAAAGAAAAGTAGAAGTTAAGAACATTAGGTAATAGCCAAATCAGTGATGGAAGGATTTGTAAATTTGAGAAAAAGAACTAAGTGAATAACCATTTCTTTAAAGTAATTATTGTTTCTGATGTACAACTAGATTTAATGAAGAAAAGGGAAAAAAGAAATGCCATAAATAAAAAAAAAAACTGCATTGCTACAGTTATGAGAAAATAAGAATTTATAAATAACAAAATAAAAAATTACTACTACCACGAATATTTTAAATCTATATTTAGTTGGGCTAACAATCTATTTTTTTAAAAGACATAAAGTTATTAGAAGATGAACTTCAATAAAATTTAAGAACGTGCTCATCAAAATATAATGCTAAGAGAATGAAAATTAAAGCCAGAAAGTACAAATTACAGCATATTTTAGGGAGGACAGTCCATTTTTATGAATGGGCAAAATATTTGACCATATACTACACAAAAGAGAGTGTCCAGTTGAGTATATGAAAAGATACTCAACAATTACAAGTACAAACCATAATGAGCTAGCACCATCTGGCCTCTAGAGGGCAGTAGTAATTAGTAATGGTGAGTGAAATCCAGGAGGAGATAAGCTTAAGTAGCTGTGATGTTTGTAATAGAGGGCTTCCTCATCTGGGTTCCGATTTTATAAGTGATTTCATTTTGTGAAATTGGTAACAAAGCTGTACAAATATGATTTTTTTGTTTTCCTATATGCTGTATTTCAAAAATATAAAAGAGCAAAACAAAAGCAAATAAAATGGATAATCAAGTAGAGGACATTTGTTTTTATATTTTACCCATATATTTCTTGGTAACTTTTTTTAAACTTATTAAATCTCTATCCTCAATACCTTTATTCTACTGATGATTGGAGTTTTTTTATTTATTTATGCATACAAGAACTGGGGTACAAGCCAAAGGTGGGGAGGGGGATGAGAGGATTCACTGGAGACAGAGTGGGGAGCAGAACAGGCAGATGTACTAAAATACGCTACTGAGGGGAGTAGTGGGTGGGTCAGGAGAGGTCTGCTGTGCCTTGTGGGTCACCTCCCTGGCTAAGGATTGAACTTGTGCTAAAGTGGCTGAGGTACTGCTGTGCTTTAACCCCTTGGGCCAACAGGGAGGGTCCCAATTGGATTATGTTTCATTGTTACTCTGCAAATGTTTTTTTTTTTTTAATGTATTTTTCTCTGTCTTAAGGAATATTGAAGAGTCGTGTTTATATCATCTAAAAGTATTACCTTTAAATTTGAAAATAATAAATATATGAAGTATTTATTTTAATACTTATAATTATTATTAGTAACTGCTCTTTATTACTTCATATACTACTTCTTACTTACCACTGTCTTTGAAAAGCATAAGAAATATAGAGATGTGAAGATAAAATTTTTATTTAGTGTTTCTGCAGTTTGGTCATTCAGGAATTGAGACAAATGAAGCTATGACTGTCCCATTTCCATAAAGTCTGAGCTTTATGAGGTCCCCTATGAAATCCCTTCAACTTAGCCATATTCTCTTCCTTAATGGTATGTCACAGCTCATGTTCCTGCAACAAATAGGAGGATTTATAATACAGGGTAATAGTACACAGAGTAGTTGTGTAATTTTATGCATATGTGTACATACAATTTGCTGCATCTTAATGTAATGCGTATTTTCTTGCTTTTCTCTGTCAGAAAGATTGAAAGATGCCATTGCTATAAAATACACATGAAAATATTTACTCAAAAACAAGATTATAAAATTTGACAGTTAAGCTTTACATTATAGTATATTTTGAAAATTACTTTCCATAAAGGGTAGTTAACAGTAACGAATGATATCATTAAATGTTCCCTTATGTTGTCTAAAAACCTAAGTTTAATTATATTATTTTTACCTACCTTAATAATCTGGCATCAAAAAAAGAAATGTTGATTAAAGACTTTCTCATTTTGCTTTGCTTTTCATAATGACTACTACTAATTTTTTTAAAGTAATACTAATCAACCAATCATTCCCACTTTCAACCTCTTCCAACAAGCCAACAAACTATTATAAATAAAATGATTTCAAAAGATCATAAAATCTCTTACTTTGATTGTAAAGGAATCAATGAAAGAAAAATTTCACTTTGTCCCAAACTCACATTTATATTTTTTCACTTCCAACTTGGGGTACATGTGATTTGAGCCATTTCTAGTTAAAATTCTTCTACTGATCAAGATTGACCTTAAACTTGATGACTTGCACATTTGTTTAAAAACTGGCAGCCTTTTTCAATGAGCTGTGAGTCTTGGGACAATAGAGTATTTATTGGGGCCAACAGTCACATAGTCAGATCATGAAAGTTTTTATTACATGTGGTTTATAGTGCTATAAACTGTTTCTGTTTCTGGTTTTTTGTTTTGTTTTTGTTTTGATTTTGATTTTTGCTTCTAAAGTAGGAAATGTTTTTCTGCAGCAGAACATTGAAGTAATTTTGTTTTCATATAAGATACACCATGTATTATTTATATTATTTCAACTACTTATAGAAGTATTCAACATTTTTTAAAAGTTGTCTTGAATCACAAACAACAGGATTAATGAGATTCCAGGGAAACCTTAGCAAAATAAATTACAATACAGCATAGTCATAATGCTATATTCATTAAAGGAGAGAATGGATATGGAATGGTTTGATTTATTGGTATAAACAGAAACAGTGGAAAATAGTATTTCACATAAAAAGACTTAATAAAACATTTGCTGATTTAAATCTCTCATCAAACTGTAAAAATGTAATATCCTAAACATTTTTGTGTAGTTTTCAATAAATAGCTTTATATATTTATATTATTATATTATAGATTTTATATATATATATAATATTTAACACGCCTATCCAATTAATAGTGACCTTAAAAAGTATCATCTTAAAATATTTCTTGAACCTGCATTCTGACATCTTTGGAGTATTCACTAGTGTTTTTTGTAGAAATTGTGGGAGTCGAGAATGAAGCCAAGCTTCCCTAAGATTTAAAAAAAAGCAATTTGGCTATATTTACCAAAAACACAAAATGTTAACTATACCTAGGCTAACAAAAATCACCCAAAACTTCTTTTAATTGGTCTACATGTGCTTATACCCCGATCTTGTGCAATGTAATAGAAACAATAGCATAGTATAAAGTGGAAAGACTTCCTTTTTGTATGGCAAGTTTTACAAGAGGACTACTGAAAAGATCTTAGGGGAGATTGATTATAATACAACTCAACAAACAAAGACATATTTAAAAAATTATATAGTCAAAATATAAATTACGTTAAGGTTTGCTTTAGGGTATATGGACATGTTAAGAAATAATTTTACTTTTAAAAACAGTTTTGAAATACAACTGCTTCGTATTACTACATAATGTAGTAAAACCATATTTCCACTAAAGAAATTGTTTCAAAAACCATTACAGTTTTTACTCAATTCAGTATCTCTTATCACTGTTCAAAAATATATGATCAATACATTTATGGTAGAGATAATCAGAAATGGGTGTGATAGTTTCACTGGATTTTTCTTATGAAACCTCATATATCACATTCACTTACAAAATACAGATTGTCCTTCTCTGAGACTTAGCAAACACATTTTAAGTACGCTATGATTTTTCTTCTAAATTGTCTGTATTAGTGAAGCCACATGATCTTCACTGTATATTTCCATAAACATCTCTCAAATACATTCCACATTCAACAATCAACTTTTTCCTCCCCTTCTATTATTCATTCCATTCTAGATAGATGACCATTTGTTGACCTATAGGAAAATAATTTCCTTGTTTCATATAGCTTTTCAACACTGTAGAGAAAATGACAAAAGGTATTGGTGAGTAAGTGTAGACTGTTGGTATGTGTGAACTGTTTTGATTTGTTTTATTACTTGATACTTCTGGAAAAGAAAAAATATTCAGCAGAAAAGTAGAATATGAACTATTGAATATGTTAACTGTGGATTTGTCATATATGGCCTTTATCATGTCGAAGTACGTTCCTTCTATACTCATTTTGTTGAGGAACTTAATTCTAAAGTGATGTTGAAGCTTGTCAAGTGTTTTTTCTGCATCTATTGAGCTTATTGTTTGACTTTTGATTTCCTTTTGTTGATGTGGTGCATTACATTTCTTAATTTGAATATTCTGTACCAATTTTGCATCCCTGAAATAAATCCCACTTCATAATGGTGATGATTCTTTTAATGTATTTTTGAATTTGGTTTGCCAATATTTTTGTTGAAGATTTTTGCATCTGTATTCATCAGAGAGATTTAGTTTTCTTCTTTTGTGGTGAGCTTATCTGCTTTCAGAATCACTATCTGAATTATAGACTATTTGTTCTACTGATTCTAAGTGTATACTTTTCTTATTCTGTAAAGTGAAATAAATTACATGGTCTATTAACACAGACTTTTCCTTTAATGAATTATAAGACAGTAAGTCTTGGAGAAATCACTTCTCTGAGCCTTGTGTCATTATCAGTAATATAGAAGCCTCAACTGCAAAATTGTTAGGAGGCTCACTGTCCATATTTTATACTGCTTTGGAATATACTAAAACTATATTTTAGATATGTATGATAAATGCACATTCACATATTGATATGATAACTATCTTATTATCATTTTTCTGAACTTTCCTACATTATTTTGTGCATATGACAAGACATTTTTCTAAAGGTTGGTATGACTTTATAAAATTATGGCCAAATATATAGATTAGCACTAATTATATATGTTAAATTCTTAAGTATCTTTAATCTAATGACAGTTTTCTGAATTTAATAATATCTAAATATATCTATTATAAATGATAGCTATAGTAAAATATGTAGGTTGTGATCATTCCATCAGATTCATTTTCCTAACGATGTCTTCCTGAACTAAATAGGATAACTTCTTTCCATCTCCTTTATCATTATATTTTTATAATGTTAAATATCCCATTGGATAGACAGAAGACACATTTCACCTACCATTCTTTAACAGCACTGTTAAATTTTAATGAGAAGTCACTGTTCAATTGACTATGCTAAATAAGATTGAAAACAATGATTTTCATTCTTAGCAAAATTTAATCCTTCAAGTAATTGTCCTTCCAATGGTTATAAAACCACACCAGCTAAATAACTATACATTAGCTAGCTGTAACTACATGTTAGAACCTGTTCTAACATGTATTTCATTTCTTATTTTATTTAGTTGTTCATTTCTTGCAACATATAAAGTAGGCGCCATCATTATTCCCATAATTGAGCTTATTATATGACTTTTGTTTTCCTTTTGTTGATGTTGTATATCTTATATAAACCTATGCAATGTATCAACCTGTCCAAAGGCAGTCAGTTGGGAAAAGATAAAGCTTTACTAATTTTTTTTTTATATTGAAGTATCATTGATTTGCCTTGTTTATGTTTGAGAAGTATAGGACCTCTCTCTTGGGTGGTTACCACGCTGCACCCACTCACTACAAAAGCGTACACTGAGTTCAAAAATAACGCTATCAGCTTAGAAATAATTTACTAAAATCATGAAATTAGTAATATTTAAGCAAAGTAGAATGAGAATAAAAAGAAAATGACAATCTAAGAAAAAAAAGGATTATAAACAACTACAGATTTACTTTCAAGTCTGCTAAGTAATCCTGAAATGAGAAATCAGCTGAAGCACTAATAGCTATTGCAAAAGGAAAGGGCAAAGAAATTAAAGGAAGATAATCAAAACAAGTACAAAGGAAGTACAATTACAAATTGTTACCAAAAAAAAAAAAAAATTCAACGTGCAACAATTTTCTTTCAGTTTCCAACGTTGCTGCTTTGGCTCCTGCCAAACAGTTTTGTCATCTTCTGGTCCCTGATACTGACTTTGTTTTGTTCTTGGGCCAAGCACAGTCGAAGAGGGAATCTACAGCTATTAGGTAAATTATTGAAATGGACTCCTTGTTCCCTCCCACATTACTTGCTGCAAAGGCTTTACCAAAATCTGGTGCTTCTTTATATTTATAGCTTTTGTGTTTCACCATCCTTTAGCCAAAACAGAAAACTCAAACTAATCAGTCCTACTTTTGAAATTTCTTCCCCCCCCAATTTATTAGATGACAATTCACATATAACCTTGTGAATTAAGTATAAGGTACATGAAGTTGATTTGATACACGTGTCTACTGTGAAATGATTACCAGAGGCTACCACCTAATCACTTCAAATAACATGTGTTATGCTATTCACTTAGCAGATTTTAAGTATATAATATAGTACAGACAACAGACTGAATATCAAATCCTCCAAACTTATTCATCTTATATTAAGTTTGTGTCCTTTGACCAAGGTTATATATCTAAGGCTAGTTGTCTCTATATCCCTGGGCCCTAACCCTGGAACTGTTGTTATACTCTCTGTTTCTAAGAAGTTGGGTTTTTAAATGTATCTGTCAGCCACTTTTATGTCATGACTTTATAAACAGGAAAGCTTTAAAACAATTATTGAAATCTATAAGCTGCATGAAACTACACTTAATATTAAAATTATTACAGCAAAGTGAATTGATTTCTTTATGCCTGTATAGGTAAGTCATGATATGCATATTGTCAAGGTGTTGAGAATAATGAAGTCCTACTTTAATCTATAGTGAAATACTCTATGAAACATCAGTAATTTATTTAATCATTTTAGTGGCAGCTTTTCATGATATTAACAGTAAAATGAGTGGTTGTTCTGCATTCAGCTCCCAATAAACTAGCAATATTGTAACTGGTCTGAAAAAAGTAAGTCACATACTCTAGCAGAATATTCTAGAATACTGTAGAGTCTTAGCCACTTCACTATGTTTCTTTTTTTATATATATTTACTGCCATAGCAATATATAAATGTGTGTATATACACAAAGATGTAGTTTTCAATAAATGTATTTCAACTATTTTCTTAACTTTAGAAAGAATTATATATAACATTTATTATGTAAGTTGTTTACAATTGGTAAGTGTTTTGGGAAGAGTAAATTTGCTGCTTTTCTGTTTTTTTCTAGTGTTTTTGAACACTTTGAGCTCTGAGTGTTTCTCTTTTGAAGTGCATATAAGACCAAAGTATCAGAAATTCATTCTCCATCAAAAATCCCATAGTGACTAATAGGAACTATATTTATCTGAGCCAAATTAGGCTGAACAATTGAAGGATATTATACTCATAAATCTAAAACCTATTTGAAGCAATACCAGTGAAGTTCTTACAATAGCAGTTTTGTTACCTTGCTATCTGACAAGGACAGCAAAGCTCTTTATAATGCCTTACTTGTGTTTAATACATGGGTCAATTTTATCTACATCTTGAAATAGATATAACTTTTTCATTTTTGTTGTTTTTATACTTAAGATATTTTCCTTATTTTTTTTGCTTATTCTAGTATCATAATTTTTACTTTAGAAACTACTTTCCTAAAGCCTGTTCATTCTTTGGACAAGCCAGTAATTTCTGAAGAATCAATCAGAAAAAATATGATTTTAGGACACCTTTACAGTTTGGGGGATGGTGTCCTATTGGTTAATTTATATATAAATTTATATTCTTGGGTTACTGGAAATAAAGCAATTATCAATGAACCAAATTAAGTTTAGAAATTATATTGGTAATAGTTTACTTTCATCAGTTGTCTGGATTGGATTAAGAGCTATATAAATGATAAAACCTACCACATAGAAAAGAGAATTTTTAGTAAAGTAGACTTAGTTTTTAATAAAACTTCGTTTCTTTCAAATCTTGCATCCTATTATAGTATCATAATTTTTTCAGCATCAAATAAGCTACTATGAAAATTCTTGACCTTTTACTTTACACATTTAACATCCATGGCAACTAACTTTCTGTACAGTCTATGAATTTTACTGTACCCAGTCTAAGCTTTTTTACTTATTTGGTGTATCACTTATATCTCTCTCTCTTTCATTGTTGACAATTTCTCATTACTGATAATGCTTTTAAATCAGTCTGTAGTCAGTTTATATCCATGACTTTCCAATATGAAAAAAAAATAAATAATTACAGCCTTGCTTTCCCTCCAACCTTTCTGTACACCTCTTAGAACTAAAATAACACATAAACACCCATGCTTCCATATACATGCATATGCATACTAAGTAAATATAAAAACAATAAAATATATAACTGAAGTCATTAAGATATATCAAATTATATATATGTTCAGATACAGACATCTCAAATTATTCATTTTCCTTGTTTTTATATGTTGCAATAGCAATTTCTTTATTTCCAATCCTGCTTTACTGCCCAATCCCAATCCCAACACTTCTATACCAAAACATTTCTAACAGAGACCAACATTATCTCCTAAATGACAAATCTAGTATGAATCATAGCATTTCTCTCTGCTTGACACATCTTAATCTAGATTTTTCTCACTTCTCCAAAGCATTCATTTAGTATGAACAATGAACTGCTTTTCTCCTCTACCAGTGACATAAAAGTTAGGGTGTCCTGTTCTCTTGACTTCTGTTTAATCATTCTTAGACAAAAATAAGATGCTTCCTAAATATTTCATTCTTACTCTAAACTCTCAGTTAATTTTTTTGGATCAAATTTCCAAATGTCTTCCAGAACAGGTGATTCTATATACTAAAAATAAGCCCAAAATAAAACTTTAGACTCATAATTTTATAACTTGCTGTTTATTGTTCTACATGTTGTGTTTGGTTAATCCCAAACATTTACAAATCTATTTATGTGAAATGATATATGCTTTCAGTATTCTTCTCAAAATGTGTCTGGATGCAAATCAATTCTAGTTTCATTTTACCTCTTCTAATCCAACCTCTTTAGTTTTTCTTGTGACTATTGTATCTTCACAATCTCTGGACTTTCTCTATTTCAACTTGCTGTCTAATCACACAATAGCCAAAATGATCCCTTTAAAAAGAAATCAATCCATGCCACTTCTCAGCTTGGAAATAGCTAACTGTGTTTTCTCATTACACTTAAAATCTAATGTGCTACAAGGCCTGTTATTGTTTTCCAATGGCTTTCTCTCTAATCTTATTTTCTATAGTGCTATCATTTACTCCTATCCAACAGGAAAATTTTCTTTAGGCTTATAGCCTACATCTGTGATTCATTTTTTTTTTTTTTTTGAGCTGCAGAAGTTTTATTTTTAACAGTTTTTATGTATTGCAGACCCAGGACCTTTGACATGTATATATTTTATATTTCTCCAACTTTGTCCCTAGCATTATCTCATTCTATAGAAGTTATGCAATAAGTTTACCTAAAATTTTATAGCCAAATGTAGATTTTTGACTACTATATTGAACAGCAAGCAGGACCTCTTTTAATTACCAAAGGCCCTCAATTGTAATATCATCTGTGAAGTTCTCTCTTCATGCTTGGTACTTTTATGTCATTTGAGACCAAGCTAATGTTATTTTTTGATGCCGTCTCCCAAAAAGCTATTGTTTTGCATTTCACACTTAAAGATCCAATCAAACTGAAATAGATTTTTACAAAAGTTGGAAGATTAGAGGGAGGTTTCCTTTTTCCAAAGTATATCAATGTAATAGTATATTTTATTTTACTAGTAGTTACTGCGTTGTATAATATTACATCTACCAGTGATCAGGAATTCATTTCTGCACAAATTTGTTAAGATCCTCGATTTTCAAGAAGAAGATGGCAAATTTTTGAAAACTTTTGAAAGATGCAAGATATAAAACTCATGGAAATAGAGGTATCTACCTTCAACATACACACACACATATGTACATATATATGTGCATACACACACACTTTATATATATGTATATAGTTCATCCAACTTGGTTAACATGCAGGCAATTGAATTTGTGATTAAGCATCTATCTTCAAAGAAAGTTTGAAATGGTGTTATTAGTGTATACTGACAAAACATAAAATAACTAGAAATATTTTTCACAAAATGCATTTAAAATTTGTATGCTGAAAACCACAGATAACATTGCTGAGGCAAATTAATGAGGTTCTAAATAAAAGCAGAAAATACCAAGTTATAGATGAGAAAACTCAGCATTTTATCTATTTTCAGTGTCTTGATGGTAATTTTAACTTTCCATCAGGTTGATTGTTTTCATACTAAATTATCTGTAGTGTAGATAGATAATGTATTGTGTGACTGAAGTGTTTAGAAATTAAATTTGTTTGGTGGAAAATCCTATTCATTAAGAAATAAACATGGCATATTTTCTGAAAAAAAAAAAGCAATTGCAATTCAGAATACTGGTTTTGTTTTATTTAAGAGAAGATATTTTTCTTACCAAAAAAGTAGGCTCATATTCTTTAGTTGCTCAGATTAAAGTATGATTATTTTTCATTTTTTTCTCTCCTTTTTCTCACTTTCTTAATCCAATACCTATGCAGGTCTTACTTGCCTAAGTGCTAATGTGAATTTCTTCAATTTCTCTCTTCCTCTCTTGATTCCCACTGAAATAACTAAAATAAGCTAGTATGTCTTTGGTATTTCTGAAATTGCATGTCTTACCTCTGCATTCATTCTTCTCGGTACCTTTTTCTCCTGTTCCTCAGTTAATATTTATTAATATAAATCAGTTCTACCTACGTACCCCTTTTCAATGTCTTCTCATTAAACTTAAAGTGTATTCGGGTTGTTTGCCCTGGTGTTAAAATATGTATCTCCTGCCCAGGTCTCTACCATCATCTCATGTCTCCTTCCTTTGGATGCTATGATTGACTGAGTCCTCCCCTAATGAATCCTGTCTGTTGAACCTCTCCAAATTAAGGGTATTTTCAAATATCCTTTCTAGAATTCTTTTTGCCTGTATCCTCTGGTGGATTGTTTGTGTATATCATTCTGTTCTCTGTTCAGTGTTATCTTCTTAGGACTATTCTTATTTATTTACAATAAAATGCCTTCCCCCGTGTTATGTTCTGTCTTACTGCCCTGTTTCACTTGTGGTTTTACGTTCATTTACTTCATATATTTACTTCCACCAACCCCCATTATTCTAGGGACTTTTCCTTCTCACAACTGGAATTCCAGAATTTTGATGGTGCCTAAAGCATTGCAGTGTGAAAAATGAATTTTGAGCTAGGTCTGTTAGAAATCAACATCAAATCATTTGGATATTGATTCTAAAATGTCTCCAAAGTATAGAATCTACAGTTCAAAAGAATATCTATAATAGGTCCTTGAAAAATAAATATTGTGATGAATTGATCTGTATATCAGTTTTATTAGGTAATTAATTCAAACAAGTCATTACAACATCATACAAAAAAACATGTTTGAACTCTAAATGGCATAACACCACCAGTGTCTTGCCAGTGTGATAGAAATAGAAAAAGACTATGATATATTTATATGTGTATTGACATTGGAATTTAATAAATATTATATTTTTTAAAAGTCACAGGAAAAATGATAACAGCATACCAAAATAACAATTGATTTTAAGAAGGTTCAGTGTTTTTAGCTGTGATGAAGCATCACAAAATACACATTTTCCCACAATTTTTCTGATTAAATTGATGGTAATCTGCATGAAATGAGCACATTTCTTTCAAAATTATCTAATAAACATTTTCTTCAGGTGTTCCAACAAGCCATGGCAAGCTTAATCTATGCTAATTAATAATGAAGGAAATACAAAAATATTGACTAATTGAAAATCTGATTTTCTTAAATAATTATTTCTTCTCCTTAATGAATTTGTGTTTTTAAAAGAAAATTTTACTAAATCCTTCAAACTTCCATTGTTTGAACTTTTAATTAAAATTTATTCAGAATAAAATCAAAAGCATGTATTAAATATTTTAATTATGATGTAGGGTTAAATTAATTTGCATTCCAATCCATGTTAAGAAAATCAATATTATTCAATCAATGTTTGTTGGCAAGCAAGAGCTTGCATCTGATTTTATTAATGAAAATTATGTGCTATTTCAGCAAACTGAAATGTATATAATGTATAGAAAAATATTAAATAGTCAAAGTTACTGAAAAAACTATAAACTTTCAAAATGAGAAGAAACTGGTTTGATTTGCATGAATCTAGCATTATTTTACTTTTCTTTAACATTTATTTATTTATGCATACAGAACTGGGATACAAGCTATAGGTGCAGGGGCAGTGAGAGGATTCACCAGAGACAGAGTGGGGAGCAGAACAGGCAGATTGACAAGTACACTTCTGACGGGAGCCGCAGGCACGGTTTGCTGAGCCATGTGGGTCAGCTGTCGCTGGGATCCAATTGGAGCTGCAGTGGCTAAGGTTACAGTTGGCTTCACAGTGCTGTGCTTTAACCTGTAATGTTACCAGGGAGGGCTCATTTTCTAATTATTAGCATAGGTATTTTGGTTCCATGTGCTAGATTTAAAAATGCTATGTTGGGCAATCATATTTAGCAGGTTTTTTAAGTTTTTATTTATTCCTTTGTATTTAAAAATCTACAATTAATGGCCTTTCTAACATTCTATTTAAACTTTGATCTGCAGATTTCAAAACATATCTGGTGAAGATATTTTTGTTGGATATATTTGTACGGTATTTTGTACTGTATCAAAATTTGTAACACTGTTGATCATCTAAATGATACATGTAAATTCTAACAACTGTGATGGGTTATGTAATTCTGAGCCAGATCATTGGTATCAACATTTGGGCGCTCTTAGATGCTCCTGGAAATTTAATAGGATAAATGGAGAGTTTTGTAAACTCCAAAGGAGAGGAAATCTCAATAGGAAAAATGTTGAATATGTGGCTCCTTCTCAAAGACCACGAATAGCTTTCTCTTTTGCGCATACCTTGCAATGACCTTCAAGGATCCTATGATTCTTCCCTGAGTTCCTTATTTCTCTTGCATCACTTCCTCAGCTCTGTCTTTCACCATCTGCTGCTAAACTGACATTCTCATGTTCATTGAACATGCTAGGCATGCACTAGTGAACTTATATTCAAGTGCATTATTTCAAATAGCATTATTCTTTTCAAAGGCACTTTTTTTGTTCTTTCTAACCTTTTCACCTCATACATAATTCTTCTCTCATTTATTTGTTCTCTTACCTCTTGTCTGTATTTAACATAAAATATCTGCTACTTGTGTTCTTTCTCCATCATAAACTGAGTTCCATGAGGAAAATGATTTTCACCTTTATATTTTTATTACTGAAGTCTCAATATTATATTAGAGCCTGAAATATATCTTACCACTGTAAGTGAAAGAAATATGGAAGAAATTTGGAACAGATTTCTACTGTTTATATTAGTTTTTTCACAAATATTTGTGGTCATTTGGTAATTAGATAGAAAAGTTAAAAGTCATGTAATATGTCTGATGGAATAATCTAGAAGTCAGACAAATGTTCAGTTTTTCTGACTGATTCTCAGATCATCACATTGCTGTATCCATATTTAAGCACCATAGACATTTTTATGAGAGGTGGCATTGTAGAAGTGGATTCTAGTTTGAAATAGGTATGTATTCAATATCTTTTTAAAAATGATTTATTTTTATTTATTTACATACAATAGCTGAGCTGTATGAGAGACATATGGGGCGGGGCGGGGCAGGGGGTGATATGTGAGAGGATTCACCAGAGACAGAGTGGGAAGCAGAACAGATGGATCTACTGAAATACACTGATGAGGGGACCAGCAGGTGAAACAGGAGAGGTCTGCAGCACCTTGTAGGTCAGCTCTCCGGTGGGGATAAAACTAGTGCTGCAGTGGCTGTTGATAGTTTCATAATGTTGAGATTTAACCCCTTTCACCACCAATGAGGCTCTCATAGTCTTTTGAAAGTGTTAAACTAGTATGTAGAGTTATTTTCAGTGGTGTATTTGCTTAATTTATCAGAATATTTTATATAGCAATATTTTGAATAGGTTAGCTATTTCTACTGGTTTATGTTTGTTAAAATTGAAGTAAAATACAGCAAAATACTTCATTGTCTACATGTGATTATTCATGATACAAATATGAAATATCTTTAAATAACTTTCATAAATCTACGGTTTTTACAAACTATTGACCAGCTGTTTTCATTATTCCATTTGTTTACCATAAAAACTTTTTATTCAAATTTCATCACCATAAGTCTCTTTCCATATAATAGTTCTTCAGTGTATCTTTCAGGTAGAATTTCTTTAACTTTGACATTAATTGCTTTCATTCAGTATTCATTCACAGGCCCATTATTGCACAAAATGATGTTCTTGTGAAATGTAGAATTGTTGTGATCTAATCAATCCTGTTTTCTTTTTGATGGCATCATATGAAATTACACATTAATCAGGTATTCATTAACTTAAAGAGTCAGATTGTTCTGATTGTGCAAATGAACATGACTATCTTATTTTTTAATTCTGTGTTGAAGTAATCAAGTTTTTGTTCCTTGCTATCTTTCCATACTGATAAACTTTGAAAGTATTGTATTTTTTTCCTAATTAGTTTTTAATTTATAGTGTTCACAGTTTACTTGAAGAGTTAACGTTGCCCTTCAACATCAATAAAACATATAGTGTAAGCCTTCGTATAGTGTAAGCCTTCGTTATAGCTAATAAAGACAAATTTTTAAAGGTGATAATATATAATTCTGAACTATCCCCAATACATTTTGTTCCACAGGAGGCACAGTTTATCCTTCCAAAGGATCAGCTGAAATTAACCAAGGATAGATGTATTTTATAAGATAATTAGCTTCACCTAATCATTTCTAACCTCTGAAATTCCAGTAAGAACACATTTCTTAGAGAAAAATCATTCTATTCCACTTGGAAATTAAAAGGTAAAATATTGATTTCATCTGAAATGGTTCCATTGCCTTAGTGAAGCTATTAATATTTGAAGCAAAAGTCAAATATAATGCACTGAGTATTAACTGGTTAGTATTTTTTAAAAAGTTTTTTTTTTTTTAAGATTTATTTATTTATGCATACAGAACTGGGGTACAGGCCAGAGTTGCAGGAGTGGTGAGAGGCTGCACCAGAGGCAGAGTGGGGAGCAGAACAAGCTGACTGAGGAAGTACACTGCTGAGGGGAGCAGCAGGCAGGTCAGGAGAGGTCTGCCGCACCATATGGGTCACCTCCAGGCCGGGGGTTGAAATCACACTGAAGTGGATTTAGCTTCTTAGTGCTGTGCTTTAACACACTACTATGGCCTGAAAGTTTTTATTTTTTAATTAGGCATTTATTTTATTTATTTATGCACACTAGAACTGGGGTGTGATCCAGAGTTGTAGACTTTGAGAGGATTCACCATAGACAGAGTGGAGAGCAGAACACACAAATCTACTGCTGAGGGGAAGCAGTGGGCCAGACAGTAGAGGTCTGCTGTGCCCTGAGGGGTCAGTTTGCTGGCCTGGGATATAACTTGTGCTGGTGACAGCCTGATAGCGCTTGTGTCTTTAACCCCTGCACCACCACAAAGGCTCCATAACTGGTTAGTATTAAAAATAAAGCATTTTGGGGCCCTCCCTGGTGGCGCAGAGGGTTAAAGCACGGCACTAAGAAGCTAAAGCCACTTCCACATGAGTTCGATCTCCACCCTGGAGGTGACCACATGGTGTGGCAGACCTCTCCTGACCCACCCGCTGCTCCCCTCAGCAGTGTACTTCATCAGTTGGCCTGTTCTGCTCCCCACTCTGTCTCTGGTGAATCCTCTCACCACCCCTGTACCTCTGGCCTGTATGCCACCTTCTGTATGCATAAATAAATAAATATTTAAAAAAATAAATAAAGCATCTTATTGCTGAAACAAAATGAAGCTGTTAACATGAAAAGAAATATTAAGTTTCACAACCTGGTTTTTTACAACAGAATTCATTATCTCACAGTTCTGGAATCTGGAATTCCAAACTAAATTTCTTAACAGGGCCAAGCTCCCTCTCACATCTGCAAGGGAGACTCTTCCCTTCCTCTTCCAGGCTCTGATAGTCCCAGACATCCCTTGGCTTGTGATAGCAGTGCCCCATCCTAATGTGGCTTTCTTCTCTGTGTCTCTTCTCGTAAGAACACTGGCCATACTAAGCTGAGACATGACTTGTCTTACCTAATTAGTTCTGAAAAAAATCCTACTTCTAAATAAATTCCGATTTTGATGTATTCCGTGTTAGGACTTCAATATATTCTTCGAGGGACAAAATTTAACTTAAAAGATCTCGTGTAGCCAGATTCATGCATCCAGTGACCGATAAAGGAAAAGGCACTGAATATGACTAATATACAAAATTATCCATGGTTATTTTTGCATTGCATCTGAAAGCTTGGCAGATTATATGCCTTAGACCCAAGAAAAAAAATAAATAAACCCTTAGCAACCCTATATAGAGGGCCCTGATGTATGTCTAACTTAAACAGGAGAAACAGAGACACAGAAAACTGAGCAATTGTCTAAGGCACAACATAAGGTTGTTGTAGGGATAAAATTCTAACCATAACAACTCCTTCATGGGTTAATTTCTGGACCCCAGAATGTAAAAAATTCCCACCAGAACTCTCTATTAAAAGCTGTGCTCATTAGCATGTACATTAAAACTGGATCGCTTGTCAGTTCACTGCACACTGAGACTGTTACAGAGCTAAAGCACCTGTAAGCCAGGCTGAAACAATAGCCTTTGTTAATGAAAGTCCAGATGAGTTCCTGAGTTCCATACACAGGTGAGGCTGCCTTTGTGAAAGATTATTTGTCTCTGGGACCATTTTCCTCATTTACAAACAGACCAAAGAAATTCTCCCAGGGCGCTGTTGTGCATAGAAATGTGTTACACAAAAAAATGGAATATGGAATAAAGAAGGAGCTTTGTCCATAAAGCTTTAAGTTAATTAAACATTCAACTCTGCTCTGAGCTGTTTTTCAGTCTAAGGTTTTTTATTTTTTCAGTGTGAATTTTAACGCCCTGTTTGGAACATATTTGTATACGCACGTACACACCCCCCACACACTTTGAGGCCTGATCTGGTAACCAAGCTGAAGCGCCTTTGAAAAGCACATTTCTTCCTGAATCACACTGTGACAGGTTAATGCCTCTGTTTCACTACTGTTGCTGTGCCAGGATGATGGATGACATAATGTGCAGGCATCCAACTGAAAAAAGCCACTGAGCCTTGGTATGAATTTAGGTGTTGATGAAAGATGAGCTCTCGCTTAAAAGAACATATGTTGTTCATGAAACCTCTGGAGAAACTATTAAAAATGCACTATTCATTTTTAAGAGAGATTTAATTACTGGTTAGACAGCATAGAGCAGTATTCCTATAATCTTTTCCTTGCAGTTGTTACCATGACGTGAAATATTGGATTGTGAAATATTTTGTATGTGACTTCAGGAAACTGGAAGTTAGCAGGATAACAGCCTCATTAATGTGTTATTAAAAACTCCGATTGAGAGGGCTGTCCAAGTGCAAAAATTACTCTGTCTCATATACTGTTTGGCATTTAACAGACACAAATATTATGGATACCTAGCATTAATTTTTTAAATAAAAATTATTAACATATAGTAAATGAGAATAAAGGAATATTTTAACTTCAATGAAACATGTTGCTGTTGACCATTTTAAACATGCACATTAAACTTTAGCTTGCTGTCTTAGGATAAAATCTCCACTGATCAGATAAACTCAACTTGGATAAAATGTCAGGTACAACAAAACTGTACCTACATAGGTACAATGACATTGGTCAAAGCTACAGAATCAGATATTGTGGTCAGTAGAAACAGCCAGCCAGAGTCAAATATACCAGTCTACACTAGGAAATCATACTTCTTTCAGGTTGTCGCTTGAAGCACTGGAATCTATATACTATAGTAAGAGTTATCTGGTACAGAATGGAAATTGTGCTGGAGGAATTCTTTAGTTTTAGGGGAATAACTTAATTGAACTGTTAACAAAAATGATAGTTCTTGTATTTAGTTACTCTAAACCATTATTAGATTTAAGATACACCATTAGTTTCATCATTCATTGCCAGGAAAATTATTTCAACATTTTTTTATATATTTTTTTTATAATTAATAACATACATGTATCTTTACAATATCATATTTCATCTCTTTAATGTAATAGTCAATGTGTATGAATCTAATCATTCTTTCAGTTCAAATGTCAAGGATTTTGCTTTTGAAAAGTTTTTAAAACTTTTGAAAAATTCCAATGGCCATTTAAAATTATATTTGGTATCCTACTGGCATTTTTTTGGTATGCTCCATGCCTGTAATTCTGCCCTCTAACATGTTTAGAGTCAAAACAATAATTTAAAGGGTATTGAACACTCTAAAAGTTTTGTTTGCATTTCTTATGTGAAATTGTCTATTTTATTTACATGATTTTATTTTCTCCCTCTTATTCTCTATTATGTACATCTAGCAAGATTATTTTTAATCTTAACAGAAGGAGTGTTCTATGTCCCAGATCAATTCAGATATAAAATTGGGTTATTTAATGGACACCAATATGAAGAAAATCTATTAATATATCCAGGGATTGTCAATTTAATTATTGTGGAACCGTTATTTCATATTGATTTTTGTATCAGTTACATATTTTGGATTTGAAATCCATCAAACAACTGTAGTATCTAAAGAGGTAGCTCAATTTAATTTTTTTCAATTTAGGCAAAAATTTGATGTCTATATTGATTTGTGTCATTTCTAGTTCTCCTGTGGGCTATTACCCATCCTGATATAAATTTTCTATCTATGGTTTAAGGAATGTTCCCCTGCAAATTTGTCTCAAAGCTTGTAATTGTAAAAATTTCTTGCAAAGTTAAGGCTGAAAACTTATATAGGTCATCTGAATTATCTGCTATTATTTTTAGTTCTTGGATTAAGAATATGGTTAGACAAGAACTAAACCACAATGCAGTTGTTTAGGAGTAAAGCAGATATCATTAATGGATAAGAAAGGGAAGTAAATAAGAAGACAGAAAGATCCCTATTTTTAATGACACAGACCTAACCCAATTTAAAATTTTGTAAAAAGCTGAATAGAAAGAGAAATTATTGGTATTTTCTACCACATTAAAACTAAAAATTTCTTTATGTTCATCAACAGATGAATCAAAAGTACCATAAAAATCTAAAATTTGAGAACACAATAAATGAAACAAGTTTAATGTTCTGAGTACATAGTTCTATAGGTCAAAAGGATTAAGTCAAGGTAAATTATAGAAAACATATGTGTTATATTACTTTTGTATCTTAAAAATGCCACCAGACAGGGGAGGTTTCTTTTAAGACTCAAGCCAAATGCATGTAGCTGCAATATGAATTTATTGGTGGGAATTGGCCTTGCAACTATATAATCATACACTACATGGATAGCAAAAGGGGGGGAAAAGTTATGAACCTCTTGGCAAAGCTTGAGAATCTAGTAACTAGACGGACCAGGGATGTGTCTAGCAGCACCCCCAACTTCTTAGACCAAAGTCCCAGGTATCTCCTGCCAAAATGTCCGGGAGCACAGGTGTGGAGTCCATCAGCATCTCAAATTGGCTAAAATTCGGTGTCTATATTTGTATCACTTTTCAGAGGCATATAACATGATCACTTCATTCTAATTTAGGTGGGGCTCTTACTATATCTAAGCTTTTATATGTCCTTGTCTTTGCAAATATTTACTAAAATTTTTGTAAACAAGTGGTTTTTATTTGATCACTTACTCTATCTCAATTGCTCCCACTTCACATGTAGAGTCATTGCGATGTGAATATATATAACATCTCAATCAGTTAGAATCGATAAAAATCAATATATATGACAATATGTAGAGTTACTTCCCCCAAAATGGAACAAAAATGTCTTCTTTTACAAATGAATAGTTTCATTTGTAATAGAAGATGATATGGTGGCTAACTGTAGAAATAACATTTGCTATTAAAAATTAAATTAAAAACTATTATCTAATCAACTGATGATATCACGCCATCTCTAAAATAATAATAACATTTTGTTTTACTCTTCTAATTGTATGAGTTCTCGTATTCTCTAACAATTTATCTTCTTACAAGGCAAGCCCAAGAGGAAATGGAGTGTCTGGCTGTGGGTCCACACCCATATGCTTAGTAAAACAGAATAAGACCCAACTGCAGGCACACAGAAAAAGGTTAATAAAAGGTTTATTTACAAAGAGATAGAACTCAGGGAGGGAGACAGAGAAATTAATTGGTGCATGTGACCTACTGGTAACACTGCCTGAGACATACTGAACCCTGAGACATACTGACGGCAGGCAAAACCAAGAGAGTGTAGACTAGTGTATTTGGTACATACCAAGTGTGGCTTTTCAAGTCCACCCTTAGTTCCTAGCAATTCCCTCTAATGGAAACCAAGAGTCATGACAGATTCAGTATGATAAGATTTGTAATACTTGGTGTCTATCCCAAGCATGGAGGGGCCATGGACGTGGGGGTAGAGTCCATAAAACATGAATGAGTGGAGTTCATTCAGGGCATATTGTTACCCTCAGCAGCTGTCCCCCTTCAATTTTGTCACCATTTATATGGTGATGAAGCTCAAATGGGTCCTATGGATGGTGAATGAGCAACAAATATAAAGTACCTCCTATCGTTGCTATATCATAGTTGTGCATGCACTAGCATAATGAACTCTGAGGCAGTGAAAAAAAATCAAAGTCCCTGTGGAGTAAATTTTGGTACAGGGCCAACGAACTGACTCAACTATGTGGCAAGAAAGTGGAAAAAAAGAAAACAGTGTTTCTGCCTGGTGGGACAAAGTACTTGTTTCTGTGTGCATTGACTTACAGAAAAATAGCATTTAGCAATTCAATACTGTGTTTCTAGTGCCAGCAGCTGTGTTGATTTGCTTTCTTAAAAAGAACCAAACCTAGAATAGCAGCTGTAATTGAAGTGGCCATCTGATTAAGATTTCAATAATTCCTTCTCATTGTGTCACATCAAACTATCTTTAGTTATTGCAAAATTGTCAAGTTAATGGAGATTTGATAAGAATCACCAATCCTCAATCGGTAAGTCTTTGATGGTGGTAGTTAACTTTATCATTCTTTCAGAGAATGTGGCATTGTTATTGTTTCCTTTTTAGAATGGAAAGATAGTTCCATGATTTTTTTTTTTAAGATTTATTTATTCACTCCTCCAGAACTGGGGTACAGGCCAGAGATGTGGAGGGTGAGAGGATTCACCATAGACAAAGCAGGGAGCAGAACAGTCAGATGGAAGAAGTACACTGCTGAGGAGAGCAGCGGGCGGGTCAGGAGAGGTCTGCCGCGCCATGTGGATCTCCTCCGGGGCAGGCGGGAATCGAACTCATGCGGACGTGGCTTAAGCTTCTTTGTGCTGCGCTTTAACCCGGTGTACCACCAGGGAGGGCTGATAGTTCCATGATTTTACACTTATGTTTTCTTGTAAAAATATAGTCCTATCTTAAAGGCTGTGTCCCCTATGTAATAATTCTACCATTACCCAGTGGATCTGAGGAAAGTCCTCTTTCCACTGACCTACCATGAAATAAATTTGGATGAAATAAATAAACCCATTCATTTCCTGGCTAAATCTACTTCCTATTCTGTTTATGGAAATGACATTATTTCCGCAGGGAAAACATATAAGTTAGTGTTAATCAACATTAACCTTCAGACCATATGAGATTTCCCTTTCTCTTGCTTGGTTTTGTTGGTGAATCTTACAGAAGAAACAGGGAAAACTTGGGAGGAAATTTGCATTGTGCCCTTGTAATGTTTATGGGGATTTTCCTCAAGAGACAAACCTCTGTTTCTCTAAAAGATTTGTGTATTTGAATTGATGAGTTGAATGTCTGTCATAGGCTCTACCTGATGGAACTCAAGTCAAGCTTCTCCTTATCTGGAAAGCTTTTTAACTTTGGTGACTTGCTCATCTGGAATTTTCTGATATTTAGTTTCAGCCAGTTCCCTGCTGATGAACGCATTTTAATTGTTTTGTCTTCTGCCAAAGGAATCAGATCAAAATTACCTATAAAATTTGTATGTTTCTTTGCCTCTATCAGAACATTATATAGATGATAGACAAATAATAAATGATAGACAGCTAGACAGATTAATAGATAGGAAAGTATTTAGGAATCTTGGAGTCATCTTTCTGTTGCAACACCCCACTAGTTTTCTCAGACTATCAAGAACACCCACTTTAAAAAATCAACTTTAGGGCCCTCCCTGGTGGCACAGTGGGTTAAAGCACAGCACTAAGAAGCTAAAGCCACTTCAGGATGAGTTCTATCCCTGCCCAGGAAGTGATCCATATGGCACGGCAGACCTCTCCTGACCCGCCCTCTGCTCCCTTCAACAGTGTACTTTGTCCATCTGTCTGTTCTGCTCCCCACTTTGTCTCTGGTGAATCCTCTCAGCTCCCCTGCACCTCTGGCCTGTACCCCAGTTCTATATGCATAAATAAATCTTGTTTAAAAATCAACTTTAGGGTTTCTTTCCTAATACTTGAATAAAAATATCTCCTATGTCTTTTTAGGAAAATAATTAAGGAGCATGAATTGTTTAAACATACCTGATAATATCAGTTGATATTCTTATATCCCCACATCACAGTTCTTCCCATGTTATAATAAGCTATTTCTGTTTACTTACATTCATTTCTTATGCACCACAATTGAGTCAGCCAGTTAGCTTAGCAAATAATTACAAATTTTCCCAGCTGCTAAATTACAGATTCAGTTACCAAATTTCTACTATCTGGCATCTGTATTTATATGTTGAATCCAGTTAAACATTTGTTCTTTTCATTTATCCACCAAGTACATATTTTCCCCATACATATATATATATATATATATATATATATATATAAATTGCCTTTTATAGTTCATTCTTTTGTTTACTCTTTTTTCTCAAAGCTTTCTCTCTTATAATTTTGTATTGCAGCAGGTTTTGATTCCCTTTAAAGGTCTAGAGCAAAGAAGGAGCGGGAGAGGATGAGGGAATGACATCGTTTTCCTTGAAAAGAAACTGCCAGATAACTATTAAAGAACTCTCTAGACAATGAAAGACAGGCTTATCACACAAGAGATAAGGGCTGCTTCCTGCTTCGCCTGCCTTCTACAGTGATTCAGTGGTTGTAAATTAAGCAGCATCTGGTTCATTCTCCACATTTTCTCAAAAACAGTCACCCAGATTTCCAGGATTCTACATCCCCAGTTGTTCTAACGTTGATAAGAAATAGATGTCTGAGTAATGAGTTCAGCAGACTTATGATTCAGTCACTTCAAAGAAAAATATTTACACTTAAATTTTAAACAAAGTTTGTTTTACTTACCTATGAGACAACTTCCTATTCCAGTCTTTTCTTGAGTTGTCAGACTTGAGTATAGTCCCCAGGGAACGGAGAGGCTCCAGGGTGCCTGCCTCACCCTAGGAAAGGGTGGTACTGGCAGGGAGGTAAACTAGAAAAGACTGGGAGAAGGACTGAGAAGAGAAGAAGCAGGAAATAGAAAGGAGCAGCAGAAGAAGAGAGAGATGGAGTAAGATGACTAGAGGAGGGACAAGGAGCAGAAAGACATAGGAATAAGACACACTCACTTCTTGGCCTTGGATTGGATTTAGGGACTAGGAAGGAGACACCTGAGTTAGACATGGGTGAGAGACCCATGAGGAGCCTGACAGTGGCAGCCTTTATCTTGATTTTGATTTTGTTCTTTTCCTTCCAAACTTGCCGGGCCTCTTTTTGCCCTTTTCCTGTGGATCCCTCCAGAAGGTACCTTAGACTTGTGGCAAACTTTTGGGTCTTAGCTGCCCTGCTTTGGGCCAGCCCTGTCTGACTCACCTTTTGTCCACAGAGGATGTTTAACTGTGGGTGCTTTATTTTGAAAGTCTATTCTTTCTCCTTCTGTTCTCTGCATTCTACACTAACTGTATTAAAGTTATTTTCCATTGAAGGTCTTACAAGGCAGATGGCAGACCCCACTTAGGGGGTAGGTTTGGAGACCCCAGGGAGCCCCTCTTTCTGCCCCATTACAAGCTGTGGTTTCCATTTCATCCCTTCTTTTATCCTTATTCTGTGTCCTACTTTTTGTTTCATAGCATTGACCACTTAGCTCATCAAAGACCTATCTTCAGGCTCAAATTTTTCTTGCTTATCTTGCCATTTCTTTACAAAATGTATCATGTTTTGTTAAAAATATGTAAGTCCAAGTTAAGTTCTAGTAATCTCTTTTAGTTACTTATCTCTAAGTACTACACTTAGGAAACCAGAGGTAATATATGAATATTAAACAATATAACAATAAATTTTGCATAAAAGTTATTTTCTGTCATGTTCCACTCTACACTTTTTCCGTTGATAAACTTACAATGTTTGTTAATTGTCCACCGAGTTGGTTTGTATTCCCATCTAACAATAAGGATATCAAACCACTGATCAGTTAGATGATTTACACATAGCACAAAGCTAGTAAGTAGATCCCAAAACAGTTTTTAACCCAGAGAATGTATCTCATAAATTTGAAGTAATCGCAACACCATTGTGTGCCAAGGTCTATTAAAACCACATCTCCTAATGGTTTTCACCTCATATAGTCTCATTTAGCCTTAGGTTCAATTACTCAGTATTCACAATTCCATTTGGCTCAATTTTGTTTACAGACAGATCTCTGACCTGCAAATTGCTACTCATTACTTTCATATTTAAGTATAGTGTTAAATTATCAGATGTGTAGTAGCTTAATATCCAGCTTTTGAACTGTCAAGAATGATGCATTCATTTATTCCGAAGAACTGATAAATGATACTAGTGCTGCCATTGTTTTGTTAAATATTATGGATAGCATTACTGACATATACATGTTGACATTTTAAGTTCCTAGATTGGAGTCATGCAAATTGCAATGAAAATGTTAGATGAACAAAAGAAAAGTAAATATATTGATACAAGCATTGCACATATGCATTGGAACACTCATTGATGAATAATTGAAAGGGGTTATAGAACTTGGGCTTAGATAGCATCTTAACAAAAGAACTATAAATTTTGTAGAGACATGGCAAGATAAGGACGAGGATTTGAGCTTCGTGGGAAGAACAAATAAATATACAAGGACTCTGATGAAGATAAGGACAACTTAGCAAAATTTGTTATGTAGAGTCTCAGATAGCTACTGTCTTGGGCCACAAAGAGTCTAGAGTTCTCTTTAGTAAGAATCATGCTGTGCCTCGTAGTCAATGGGAAAGGTGGGAGGAGAGAGGACTTTTTCTTGTTTGCTTCTCAATTTGAGTTTCCTTGAAACTCAAGATCATCCTTATTCTGAAGCAGAATATTTTAGGGTGGTATATTCTCTACTCTTCACTTACTTCACTAACTTAGTGCTCAAAATAGGATGCTACCACTGGTGTTAGCTCTCATCAACACTACATGCTTCCACAGTCACGTATGTCCTAAGAGATACCTCCTACCTGCCAGAGCTGATCTCATTTTCATTAGTTCATTGCCTCTACTAGGTTCTATGCATCTGCCCAATTGCAAAGGATGTAGGAAAAATTACTATCTTGGGATCTTAGCTTTCAGTGTTTTCATCTGTCACTAAGACTTATAAATGGGTATTTCCTCAAACATAGTATTAAGAGTTCAGAAATTATCCAAAAAATATGATCTGAAAATAAATAATAACAATGCTCTCCTCTTTCAGGAACATATTGCAATATATTGTTTTTATTAACACAGGCATCTTGTTTCCAGCTGTTAAAAGTTCTTTTTATAAACTTGTAAGTTGCACATGTCTGGGCATAATTCTATATTAAAATATAAGACTGTTTGAAAAATACAAATCTGTGTTGTGAGAATAGCTCTCTAAAATGTAGCACCTAGTCTGAGAAATCATATTAAGTATATTATTTGATCACCACAAAATCCATCTAAATAATTAGGGAGTAATGTACAGAAATGATAGCTCTTTTTTTAAAAATAACAGAATTAATAAGAAACAGACCAAAAGGACTTCTAATTAGATAGATGTGTGTGTTTGTGTGTGTATAGCTTTAGCTATCAAACTAAGACAACACAGATACTGAGTGGATGTAAGTTTCTGAAAATTAATTACGTAAATATTTTATATAATCAACTATATATTAATATAGATTTACCTAACCAATGTACATCTATCATCTATCTATATATCCATCAATCATCTATTGATTGATAGATGATTGCATACTTACACTGTGCTCTACAATGTAATCGTGGAACTCAGTCTTTGCTGTAGTTCCTTCTACAGTGATCCTTGACTTGATCAAGAAACTTGTTTGACCAGTGAGTCAAAGCAAGTGATGAGAGCATTTGATGGAAATATTTATACACTGAGGTTTGCCTTCCTGGAATGCTCTCTCTACAGTCCAGTTGCCATGTTTTAAAGGAGTTCAGAACATTATTAAATACAATTTTTCTTCTAGAAAGAGATCCTGGAAGCAAAAAGCCCATCCTGACGTTCCAACACTGCAGAGCTCCAACAGAATGCCCTGCCTTAGTGACCTTAGCTACGACACATGGACTTGAACTCTCTGGCTGAACCTTTGCAACCACAGCATTGTGAGAAATATTAAATATTCCCTGTGTTAAGTCATTAAGTTTTTAAGTGCTTTGTTACCCAGCAATAGATAACTGAAATACATATGTGAAAAAAAAAAATATTTTCCCTGGTGCAATTATACTTTATTTATTTTAGAACATTTTCTTGCCTGAACTTGTTCAGTGAAGATACAGAAATGTGTTCCTCCACAGGACTCATTTTGTATGCCACGTAATGGATTTTGGACCTAACGTGATATTTTATTGCTCCTTAGAGACTTGTTTGGAAATGAGTAGTCCTACAGGCTTTCCATGGTTAATTTTGTTTTAGGCATGTGAGTATAAATAGCAGAGAAAGTAAACTTGCAGTATGATGAGACTCTTAAGGCAATTTCAAACAATCCCTAAGTAATTTCCCAGAGAGACACAACTGAAATCCAGGTTTTCAGAAATGTTAAACTGATTAAAGCTTCATCAAATTCTTAAAGGAATAAACAGACTACAGATCTAAAGAAATTGCAAGTTAATGCAAGGATTAAATGTACTTATTGACTTAAGTGGGTTGAAAGTTATTTTCTATTTCAGGAAGAAAATCACATATTTTGGACTTTGAAGACATAGATTGTGCTGTGAATCGAAAACAAATATAGAGATTAATATACATCATACAACTATTCGGGACCTCCCTGGTGGTCTAGGGGGTAAGTCCTACTGCTATCATAGCTGAGGCTTGAGTTCTGTCCCAAGCCAGGGAGGTGACCCACATGGCACAGCAGACCTCTCCTGTGTCGCTCACTGCTCCCCTTAGCAATGTATTTCAGTAGATCCACCTGTTCTGTTCCCCACTCTCTTGTCTGGTGAATGCTCTCATTCCCCTACCTCTGGCTTATCCCCCAGTTCTCCTATGCAAAAACTAAAAAAAAAAATATTCAGTCAGACATGATTTTAAATGTTTTTATGAGGCTGTATTTTTTAGATGATATTAAAATATAACCAGTAGATTCTAAATAAAACAGATTATCTTCCATAATGTGGATGAACTTCATCCAGTCAGTTGAAGGAATGATTATTTAATTAAAAGATTGTTTATTTCATTACAAAATTACTGACTTTTCTCTAAGAAGAGGGAATTCTGCCAGCAGAATACTTTTAGACTTGAACCATTTTTCTTCCCTGTGTCTTCAGCCTACTGGTTTGCCTGGGCTGTTTTCCACCTGCCAACCACCATAATCACAAGAGCCAGTTCCTTTAAAGAAATCTCTCTTATCATCTCCCTTCTGTTCTTTTATCAGATCCATACCATGTTGTTATTATATATGAAGTGTCGTGATAATATATATATGTATGTGTGATATGTGTGTGTATGCATCTTACTGATTTTATTCCTCAGGAAAGCTGACTGATACAGAGAAAGTGAGAGAAAATTCTAGCATAACTATATGATTCTCTTTCACCTCAATTTTCTTCTTTCCAATTTGATGTAATGGTCCTGAAACTAAAGCTACAATCATGGGATTCAGAAGCAGAGCGATCCGTAAGCAGGTCACAGTAAGTGTTCATTTAATCCTTTATATCAGAGCTGCAGGACACTTGATGGCCTAGATTGTGCCTTCATCCATCTAACAAAATCGGGGCTGGCAATGAGTAGTGAATGCAGCTATATTGCCTGCTGGTGGAGGTAGCAACTACTTCTGTATCTGTTTAACCTGTCTGTGTGTGGGGATGGGCCGAGGGAAGCAATTCTAAGTTCAGTGCTGCAGTCAACAACCTAAACCAGTCCAGTGGCAGCACCAGATGTCTCTTACACATGAAGACATCTTTGGATGAAATTCCAAGACAATAGTGCTAACCTAAAAATATAAAGTGGATTAAATTCACTGAAATACATAGTTCTAAACTAAAAGTATAAAGTGGATAAAATTCAGTGAGGAACAGTCTAACCTAAAAGTGAACATGAAATGAGAGGTGATCATGTATGTATTTGGGATTTATAATTGCAGCGTGGGAAATACAATTTCAGGTAGAAAGGAGGAGGGATAGAAGTTGGAGTTTTCTAGGGAAGAAAAGAGGAAAATGAAGCACATGTTTAAAGAAGTAGTGTTAACAAGCTTACTCTATTCTTGGCCATACATAATCGGTTACTGATTCTCTTCTTTGTCAAATATCCCTCACCCTCTTTCTTTGTGATGAGGATGTTAGTCTTTTTGCTAGTTTCTCAGACAATGGTTTGTGAAACAATTGCTCTTTGACTCATGCTCGCTGAAGGGCTCTAACCCAGTCCATACAGACAAGCAGTTTTTCCATCATGATAACTCCAACTATATTTCAAAGAGTCTCCACTTAAAACACAACTGTTTTTCATCATGGTAAGAAAAATACAGAAGAGCTGAAAAATACAGAAATGAATAAAAGAATTCTGTAACAAGTGACATGCCTTACTATCTGAGTGATGTGGAGAGACTCAGAGAAAAAGATGAAAGTGTGAAGCCCTATGTTTACCCTCTCCAGCCCTCTTTTGGAACCTGACAAGGTCAAATGGAAGCCCGAAATCTCAATGAATTCGATCAGGGAGCTATTTTGCTTGCATGATATAATTATAAGCAGAACTAATTATGAATACTGAGTGAAACTGATTAACTTGAGATCTTTTTGTTTCATTTCTCATGTTATAGTCACCACACAGGGTATCATTTGGGAAGGAATTTTAGGAGCCATCATCTGCTGGTCTGTGGGTCACACAGTCCACAGCACTCACTGAATGAATATGCCTTATTCCGTGTAACTTTAAACCAAGATGATCAGGTTCTTAGTAGTCATAGTCCCGCCATGTCATGATAGGCCATGTTCAAATTTATGCTGTCCTTATTTTTATGGGAAATAAGCTTTTAAACAGCATAGGAAAAATGGGACAATGGATTTCTTTTTATTTATTTCTTTTTATTTCTAAATGCATACAAGAACTGAGGCCTAGGCCAGAGGTATGAGAGGTGAGAGGGTTCACCAGAGACAGAGTGGGGAGCAGAACAGGCAGATCTACTGAAATACACTGCAGAAGGGAGCAGCAGACGAGACAGGAGAGGTCTGTTGCACCACATTGGTTAGCCCTCTGACTGTGGATTGAACTCATGCTGTATGGGCTGGCAATAGCTTAATAGTGTTGAGACTTAACCCCTTCCAACACCAGAGAGACCTCAGGACAATGGATTTCTTACAGGGATAAAGCAGTAAATCTCACAAAGGATCTGAAGAACAGCCTTACTCTGAGATGAGGTGAGCTATGGGAGGTGTTATGGCATACTCAGACTAAGTCTTACAGTAGTATAGGGGGACCCAACATGTTGAGGCATAAAGCTTGCATTTTTTTTAAAGATTTATGTATTTATTCATATGGAACTGGGGTACAGGCCAGAGATGTGGAGGGTGAGAGGATTCACCAGGGACAGAGTGGGGAGCAGAACGGGCAGATGGACTCAGATACACTGCTGAGGGGAGCAGCGGGCGGGTCAGGAGAGGTCTGCTGCACCATGTGGATCTCCTCCGGGGTAGGCGGGGATCCAACTCATGCGGAAGTGGCTTAAGCTTCTTAGTGTAGTGCTTTAACCTGCTGTGCCACCAGGGAGGGCCCAAAGCTTGCATTTTAATGACACTCAGTCCAACAGTTCACAATGGCAGCAACTTGTGTGGTGGATTAAACCTTACTCTCAAGTACACAAAATGGTTTAGGGATTCTGGTCTGGGCATGGTAGAGCATGCTAAATTTTTTTTTAAATGAGGAACAGCATTCAGAGGGAAAAAACATTAACTAGAACTAGCAGATTAGAATGAGTACTCTTCCAAAAAGAAGGCAAGATATAGAGCTCACCTAGAAAATTAGGGAAGTACAATAGACAGATTCAACAATTACTGATGAAATATCATGAACAGCTTTGCAAAGGGCTCACTCCCGGATCAGACATCTTGCCTATGACAATACAGACAAGGCCTAAAACTAAGGACTGGTGGCTCTTTCTCTCTTACCTATTGAGGATCTAGGGTCACACTTCCCAATTTACAGAAATTCTTTGGGGACACTTTTAATTTACACTGATAATTAATGCACTTTATTCAATATCAATAGCCCTTGCTAAAGAATAGATCAGAATAAGGCATATTCAGCAGTACAATTAGTAGAGCTAGGAAATGTTTTGAATACTGTGTTTTCCCATAGAAAGGAGGTAGGGTCTGCTACAAAGCAACACACAATGGAAACTCACCTGCTATAGGTCTGTGAACTAAGACAATGTGACTGATCTTGTCCTTGACTTTTCAGAAAGGAGCAAATAGTCAATAGTGATGGCTCTTATCCATAAAATTATATGGTATGTGATTAAAGGCTAATTCCATGGGAAGGCATAGCAAATATCTCTGTAATTCTCACCGATCTGTTCTGGTATGGATCAGTCTGCCATATGGAATAATACTGGCATTGTCGGTGAAGTTCAGCCACCTTGTGTAAGTCAGTTGTATGATAATGATGAAATTGTGACCTAAGGCTTTGGGGAATCAAGTTAAAATTTTCTATTATGTGAAATAATAATCTCATATATTACCAATGGGAAATGACTGACTAAACGAAGAACTAAATTTAGCTGTCAGCTAAATTCAATACTAAACAGTTGTGCTAACTTTATCACAAGGCTTACAGCAATTAGATCAAATGAGAACATGACTAATAAATTAGTATGAAAGTATGGAAATGTATTTAGTTATTTCTGAGGACACAGAAGTTGTTTCTTTTAAATACATATGTCCTTGCACTGGGTTCTCCCAATTTGGGGACTACAGATGTAGATATTCTGGGTGCATCTGTTATATAAATGCTAAACTAAAAGCATGCTCAGAAAAATATTTTTATTTTTCTTCACTATCCTAGGCTGAGGTGGAGGCTGGGTGTGGGGTGGACAGGGAAGTAAAAGATTAATTCACTATGTACTGATGGTTTATTTCCTACACATTCCAAAAGAAATGTTTAGTTTTCACTGACTGCTAGAAGATAGCCTGATAAAGTGACTGCTAGTTACATTCTGCCTAGTAAAATGTTCTGTATCTGAGCTCCTACACCATGCCCAAGTTAACCAGTTGTCAAGGGCAGTTTATCTTAACAATGTCACTTATGTGAATGACATTGTTCTGGTGGATGGGCTACAACCTGAGGATGTGAGCTAATTTTGATCTGTATACATTTGCTGTAATTAACTGTATGGATGTATGGTAGTTGTTTCAAACCTGTGAGACCTTTTATCAAATCATCAAGCTCCAGGCAATCTTGGGGTCTCCTTATGTAAGTACACTTTTTGCTTTTAGACCCTCTGTGACTGAATTTTAGAAATAACATTTTGACAACTTTCCAGGACTGGTCCCACTACCGGTACATCACTTCTAGAGGGTAGTTCCTTTAGGACCATAAGACTATAGAGTTGTAGAGAAGTCTGTATCCTCTGAGGTGATATGTCTATGTCAATAGCTATTCTGTTTATATCTATCATCTCTGTCTAGCTATCATCCCAGAAAGTAGATAGAATCAGATATGTTAGATAAAATGACCAAAAAGAATATGAATCTGATTATAAATATATAACCATAGGGTCATTCCATTTTCCCCCTAGATGACCCAGATTTTACCTTAATTTTAGACATTAAGTTATTTTTTGACTTTTAGTCTTTTATTACTTCGTTGGAGATTAAATATTTTGTCTAATTTGTTCCTATTTTATTTCATATGTTCCTCAATCCTTTTTTTGTTTTCAGCAGTTTTCAAAAGAAAGAAACAAAAATGACTTTATTCCTGGATTTTTAACTAAATTATCATTGCTTCATTTGCAGTATTGAATCACTTTCAATGAACAGTACATCACTCAACACTAGTAAATTGTAGTTATTGCTACTATTCAGTTTTATATATTCTTATAAAAAAGAATTCTAAAGTCCTTCAAGAAGCTACTGATTAATTCAATTTAAAAATGTACCAGGAGGCATATATAAAATGGAATATTACTCAGCAGCCAAAAAAAAGAAACATGTCTTTTGCAGCAACTTAGATGGAGCTGGAAAAGATCATGCTTAGTGAGATAAGCCAGAAAGAGAAAGAAAAATACCGATGGTTTCACTCATAGGAGGTGTATAATGGACCGGGCAAGAAAATAATAAGAATAATGAACAGCCATATACCAGAGACATTTTGTGGGAGTGGAGTGGGGAATGGGATCAAAAATGGTGGGGGAGGGAAGTGCACGGGACTATGGTGATGGCACATGGGTGACTTGGTGATGGGAAACCCAAGGGGATTACAATTGAGATGGAAAAAAAAAAAGTACAAAATGATGTAAAAATAAACTATTATATTATAAAGAAAAAAAATGTATGAGGAGGTAGAAGACCTCTGAGAGCTAAAAAGCACATCATGAAACAGTTTTCTTTAAATTATTAAATTAATCTGATTACTGAACAACAGTCATCATATATTTTATATTAATATACACGTCAAAATACTTTTATCATATGCTGCTTAATTTTAGGATGAAAGGAAATTAAAGATAGTATCACACATATGTTACTTGTTCAGAAAGTATGATTGAATTAATAGATACTATTCAAAGAAAATAAATTATTCTTAAGGCAAGTGTCTGAAAGAGCTACTGAACTTCTGAGTTGACTGAAAGTATTATAAGTGTCTTTTAAAATGGGCAAAAATTACATATTTTTAAAAAGAACTGCACAAAAAGCTTAATATAAAATGAGAAGTAGAGCAAGGAGTAGACAAAAGAGCTTGATAAATTCTGGATTACAGAAAAGATGAAGTGTTTTACTTAAACAACAGAGATTAGCTCCTTATGTCAACTTCTTCTCTTTTGTGAAACTTTATGAAAAATTTGAAGAAAGTAATAAAAAGAATATACCCACCTTCAAAGGCAAAATAGTGGCATAGGAGAGATTAGTAGGTAATACATGCCAACAAGTCTTATTTCTTTATTAAGTTTCCCATTTCTAGGATGAGAAACAGGAGTTGATTTAATATTAACTCAAGTCAGAATTGAATTAAAATTTTTGACTAGATCCTCTAATTATCGATGCAAGGCTTATTTGCAAACTCGAATGAGCAATGAGGAGTGGATTGAAAATCATTTTTCTAGTAGTTAATATAGGACCAGCACAGTTAAGACACAGTGAATAAAATTTAAAGGAATTGTGGGAATGAGTTATAAAATTGCATTTTAAGAATAAGTTTTGATGCTTTTGACATTTTTATTGCAAGGAAACAAAATTTTCCAACATTACATCCAAATGATGAATTTCAAAAGCTAAGCACATTTATGCAATTGCAATATACAACAATGAAATTGAATGAGCCATAAATTCAGATATAAACATGATATCATTGATGTTAAAAAGCTAGTAGTAGGATATATTCATGTCTGTTATAATTGATAATATATTCAAGACATGGGAAAATAAACAACACATTGCTTAGAATTGTATAATACCTAAGAGGTAAATTTATAAAGGAAGTAAATTAAATTTGAAAATACCGATTATATATGATTGGAACTAAAAGTACAACAAAGAAGAAAAACATGATTTTCAAAAAGCATTGATTAATATTCAAACTCTTAAAATGTATGGTGTATTAGGTACACTAATGTGGAACATATACATTAGTTTTTTGTTTTTGGGTTTTTTTTTTTTT
>NW_004567127.1:12812688-12814899 GCF_000260355.1 Condylura cristata | reverse complement strand
ATGTCGAAAAGAAGACAAAGAAGGTAGAACCCAAAATGAGTCAGACTTAATTAATGATAAATCAATCCTTTATACATAATTCCAAACCAGAAAAGTATTTGAACTCTTCTTATCTGGAAAGAAAAGAAAGAAAAATTGTATTTTGGAACTATTGCCAGATTTCCACTTGGAACTACATACCACTTGCAATATTTCCTATGCCATTGTAGTTTTGAAAATCATTCCCACAGATGTTGATTCCTGCTTTTCCAGACATTTAAAGCAAATTGTCTTCCAAATTTGCATATGCTGTCAGCAAGCTGTGCTCCAGTATAATCCCTACCCAGAGCTTTCCCTCTAGTAATGGAACAGTCGGGATGGGATTTTTATTTTGAGTGACTGTGTAACCCAAGAGCTTAACTAATTACACTATAATTTAAAATAAATCTTTGATGCACTATACTAAGAATTAATATAGTATGAAGGAAAACCACTTTGAGGAAGACAGTTTCATTTCATTCAGTAAGGCTCTGAAATCTGATGTGCAATAAACTAGCCGACAAACCATTAGTGAGCAAACAGAAATGACATTCAAAGCAAGCACTTCCACAGCCTCATCAGAAATGTGCTGAAATGACAACAGTGAATGTGTATTAGAAGTTTAATTTACTCTTCTAAGTGACCTTGATCATTTGATTGGGGCAATATCTGAGATAGTGTTTTCAAGTATATTTATGAATCCCTAAAGCAGGTGAAGAAGAAGGAAAAAAAAAAAAACCTTCAAACAGCAGCTACCCTGAAGATCTTGGATTAGGAAAGAAAATGAAAAACACCAGTTTGGCTCATTAATAATTCAACATCTTTCTGATTTTAAAATCCCCTCCAGTCAAAATCTTGACTTTCTTTTTTTTCCCACAAAAAAAATGTTTATTAGTGAGAGCACTAAGGAAGTAGTGGAAATATTTATAAATACTGTTTCTTTTGTATGTGTTAAAGTTGTACCCTTCTATTATGTCCCTCCACATTTCTTTGAAAAGTTCAGATGGGTAGGCACTACCTACAGAATGTCCTTCTATTCTGACATTTTTCTCAGTTGCAGCCAGATTGCTGGTTTCCTGATGCATAAAAGGTGACTCAGATAAAAAATCATATGCATCTATACTATGATGAAATTGACACATTTTCAGTTTTTTCCAATAATAAACCATTATCAAAAATATCTTAAAGGAATTTTAGTCTCCTGTAATGTGAAAAAATAAACTTGCATATTAAAGCCATCTCAAAAGATTTTATTATGATTATATTGAAAATCATTAGTACCTCACCTTGATTTTTCACTCTGTGTCTGTGAATATAGAGGTTACCTTTCTTAAATATACAAATATTCATAACATATAGCATATCAAATAACCGAATAGGCCGGTTTTTTTATGTATCACTCAAATATCCTTTAAACAACTCAAAAAAGTTCATTCACTTAACAGTTATTTATTGAGCACTTGCTATTCAAGAATTATGCGTCACAGATTATTTTTGAATTTTTTTACATCATTCTTCATTTTGTGCATTTTTCCATCTCAGTTGTAATCCCTGTGGGCTTCCCACCACCACTTTACCCATGTACCATCGCCATAATCCTGTGCACCCTTCCCATCTCAGTTTCTTATCCCATTCCCTGTCTACCCTGTACCATGTCTCTGGTTTACAGCTGTTCTTTGTTCTCATTTTTACTTTATCACATTTGCTTCTCTCCCTCTTCTCCCCAACCCTCATGCCTAACGCTCCTACTATGAGTGAAACCATCTGGTATTTGTTTTTTTCTTCCTGGTATATTTCACTAAACGTGATCCCTTCCAGCTCCTTCCATGTTGCTGCAAAAGGCAGGAGTTTATCTTTTTGATTGCTGAGTAATATTCCATTGTGTATATGTACCACATCTTCTTAATTCAGCCATCTGTTTTTGGACATTTGTGTTGATTCCATGTCTTCTCCATTGTAAATAGTGCAGCAATAAATACAGGGGTGCAAGTGTCAATTTTGTGACCTTTGGGTAGATACCTAGGAGTGGGATTACTGGGTCATATGGAAGCTTTAATTTCAGCCATTTGAGAAACCTCCAAACAACATTCCATAGTAGTTGTGTCAGCTTGCATTCCTACCAACAGTGAAGGAGAGTTCCTTTTTCTCCACATCCTCACCAATATTTATTGTTGCTAGTTGTTTTAATATGTG
>NW_004567127.1:12784631-12811322 GCF_000260355.1 Condylura cristata | reverse complement strand
TCAATCAACTACTACATAATGTAATAGAGATATAAGCCCATCAGTGTAACAATTCCTAATTCACATTTCCCCTCTGTGAATTAGGATATTGGATATTGTTTCCTTTATGGAGATTCAATGCAAAGCAATCTTGAGACAAGTTCAGACTCAGCAATGGGAGGTTCCAGTTTGTTTTCTTGAGTCAAGTTGACCCTCCAACTGTTTATTTTAGGACATAGAGCTTGTAGCTGAGAGAAATTAGTGTAAATCTTTTGAAATGCTCTCTTTATCTGTCAGCACTTAGGAAAACACACAAATGAAAAACCACAAATAATCACGTAAATCACAAAGTAATACATTCACTGCCAGCTCTGTAAAAATTGCTATTTAAACAACTTTCAAATGAGTATCTTGATGATCTGCAATATTTCTAGATCTGTATACAGTGCTGAGCTACCTGAAAGAAAAGGTGATATGTTTTCTTCTTGTCCTGTGGGTACTTGATTGTGCAAAACAAGAGTCACAATTCCTTTCAATGTCTGCCATATGGCACTTTTAAAGAAATCTGACCATGTTTTAAAGATTTTAATATTTAATTGGAATTTTCAAAACCAAAAGTTTTTAAAAAAAGAAAGTAAAATTTTATGAAACCTAAAATAAGGGCCCTCCCGGGTGGTACAATGGGTTAAGACCACAGTACTGTAAACTAGAGGCAGCCACTTTGGTGAGAGTTCATCCCCACCTTCCCCGGAGGTGACCCGATCCTCCCGCTGCTCCCCTCAGCAGTATACTTGTCAATCTGCCTATTCTTCTCCCCACTTTGTCTCTGGTGAATCCTCTCACCTCCCCTGTACCTCTGGCCTGTACCCCAGTTCTGTATGCACAAATAAATCTTTTAAAAAAAAAAACTAAAATATTACAGCTCCATCCTCTGTTTACTTCATCAGTCTGCCTGTTCTGCTCCCCACTGTCTCTCTGGTGAAGCCTCTCACCACCTCTGCACCTCTTGACTGTACCCCAGTTCTGTATGCACAAATAAATAAATCTTTAATTAAAAAAAGTTAGAATATTTTCAAATGACTTCATTTGATATTACATGATATTATCATTATCATTTTAAGCCACTTAGAATTTTTTTTAATTTCATTTAGATCTTAAAATCTCAAAGAAAAGATAGAAAAAAGAATGGTAGAATTTAATAGAAATTAGACTTAGGGGAAATGGTCACGTGACAGTAAAATTCATCCTAATTTTTTACAGCTCTGTCTACAACCTAGGGTAAAAATATTGATGCTACAAATGATAACATGAGATTACCAAAACCAAGTCAGTAAACACTTTAGAGTACTCTTGAGAGCACTGACCATACTACGAAGAAAATTTCAGTTTCCGGTAAGAAGAAACAATCTAATGGGCTTAAGGGTGCCTTCTACGAACTCATCTAGCAGATATTTGCAAACGTTTCCCTGGATCATAGAGCCTGCTGCATTCCATTCAGTTTTGCATTTATTCATTTTTTCTCTTGTCTGAAACCACCTTGAAGCATAGAGAGTGCTTTATTAAGGTTCGGAGGCACATACATAGAGTAGCACTCGATGGTAAGAAGTCAGGCAGTAGCTGCTACACACATACAGAAATGAGCAAAAACATAAACACATTTAGATAGATTTAAACTAAGGAAATTCAGGCCTTCCTCGTGCTGGGGGTTAAAGCGAAGCACCATGAAGCTATTAGCAGCCATTATGACACCAATTCAATCCCCAGAGCACTGCAGAGCTCTCCTGTCTCCCGGGCTGCTCCCCTCAGCAGTGTATTTCAATCATTCTGCCTGTTCTGTTCCCCAATATCTCTGGTGAGTCTTCTCACTGACCCTCCCACCTTTGGCCTGTACCCCAGTTCTTGTATGCATAAATAAATAAATCTTTTTAAAAAATGAACTAAGGAAATTCAATTGACTAGAATAGTCCCATCTTCCAGAGAAAGAAGTATTTTATTAATCTCTTATTCATCGAGGAGTATGAGGTCATCACTGTATTTTCTCATTATTGACTCTTTTTCTTTAGCACAAAATATATACCATAGGATATGATACAACACAAAAAATCAACTGTGGTGCTTTTGAAATTGACTTTATTGTCTTATCTCTTTATGTCATATAATGTCATAAACAAATTTCAGTTATGGATTAATATTTTCCACTATTATAGTCACTTCCACATCACATTAATGATACTTATATAAATATAAATATTATATAAATATTTTTAGTGTGTCCTAAAATATAACAGAGGTATAAGTGGCTATAAATGATAATAGTAGTTCCTCTTTATGCATTATTATTTTATGCAGCATGATACTATAGATTCTAGTACATTGCTCAGTAAGTAAATAAATAAAATATTATTTATTTTTTATCATTACAAAGGTAATACACATTTGTTGGAAAATGCTGAGAGGCAAAAGAAAATTTAAAAGTGCACTTACAGTCTCATGAAAAAAAGATACTAATCATTATGGTAATTTTCCTATCCACATTCCCTTACCCACATAAAATTTTATAAGGCTTACATCATAACACATTTGTTTATACTACAAAGCAAATATTTTCTCATAGTCATTCGTTTAGCAAACATTCTCTAGCACCTGCTATCAGCTATGTACTTCTGGACATTTGCGATATGTCAGTAAACAAAATAGAAAATATTTCTGCCTACATGCTGCTAAACCTCTAAGATCAAAAAAGTGAAAGCAGATAAGTAAGTTATACTGTGTATAATTGCATAATTCCATCTATACAATTTAAATATGATGTAAATCACTATGGTTTTCTGAAACCACCAGGCCCTGTTATATTCACCACTATAACACTGGTCAGTATACGCATATCCTCTTCAATCAACTACTACATAATGTAATAGAGATATATATTTAAAGCACTGTTGAGTTATCATGGAGTATGAAGAAGCAAGTGAGTGATAAGGAATTAATATTGCATATACATACATATTTATTATGCTCCGTTAAACTGTGAGCAGTTAAAATTACTGTATGATTCTTCTAAAACATTTTGTATTATGTATAGTGTTTCTATCTTTCAAATGTGCTATTGATTATTTAATTGAATTAAAAGCTGTGATACATTTGAGAATATTTTTCTGAAAACAGAAATACTACATAGTATGAATATGATAGAATTCATAAACTTCGACTTCCCCTAAAAAGGAAACGCTTATTTTTTTTATATCATCTTGCTTATTGCCTTTTGATGCATTTGTTTTAGAAAAAAAAATCTTTCATAGTCATGATTCACCAGGACAGATGAGTTTGAAAGTAGATTTTTATTGCCCACTTGAACTTAATGGACTCTAGCACATAGAATGAAATAGAGTTTACACACTGTCATTTACATTGACATTAAATTGGTAAGACTCATAGGACACCCGTCTGAAGCTTTTGCTCCAATATAAAATAGAATGTTTTGCTTATGTCTGGTCTCTTACTAATCTGCCTAGAAAAAGATTCAGTCTTTCGAACTAATAAAATCTCCTGGATGAGACATTAAGTCTCATGTCAAATTAGTGAAGACTATGAAATATCTTCTGAAGTGTTTCAATTTTCACTAAATCTGGTAAGTGTTAGGTCAGGTTGCCTACTACTCAAAGTCATTTTTGTTTTTCTTCTGACTCAAACTCTTATTTTTCTAAAATTTAAGTCAAATGACTGCATGATTATCAACAGAATTTATATGATGAACTCAAAAATTGAAATGTCTTTATTTTATCTCTATACCATAAGTCTGTGTGTAGGTGATAATTAATGTTCTAAATACCTGAACCTTCTTTAGCAATTTTCTTTGAAAACATTTTTGGAGATATCTTATGCTTTGCTTTACACCTTTCTAATTTAGAATGATATTTCCAAAATTCTAATCCAAAGAGAGAAAGCAGTATAAACATGAAGAAGAAAAAGCAAGGCTAATGTTGGGTGCTTGATATGGAAACTTTATTCTTTGTGTTTTCTTTTTTTGCACACTGATTTTACCAGAGTTCCTTTCCATTGAAGGTCTTAGACACTAAAACATGTTTTGTCTTGATGCAGTAGATGGCAGAACCTATTTAGAATGGACAGGTTTGGGGGTTCTGGGGTGCCTCTCTCCTTGCCCTGTAACTAAAGGATGGGAAACCATTGTTTCCTTTCCAACCAAGCTGAAACATTAAATCATCAAACTGTATGAGGACCCAACAACTGTATTTCAGATTTAGTTTCTTTATATCTTTTTACTAAAGTCACTTGAGCATGTATGAGCCAAAAAAGGGTAAGTAATCAAGGAAGATAAAGACAAGACAGCCAGTAAATACCCAGTCATACATGAATTTACCTACTTGAAGAAAGGGCCTGTGATGAGATGTTGGGGTTCAGTGAGGGGGATTCTCAGGTTTACCTTTGAGAAAAATTTTGGAAGAGTTTCCTTTCGTTAATGTGCAACACACTTATTAAGAAAAGGGTGTTTCCATAGACTCACATGCAAAGGCTACATTTAAAAAGGACACGATTATTAGGAAAAGGAGAAAGGGATAAAAGAAAAGTACACTGAATGTATGTTTACTGCATAGACCCTGGTAGGCAGGGGGCTGCTGCTTTTGAAAGGAACAGGTATGTTAAAGACACAGGAAGATGTTCTTGAGCAAGAACTGTATTTTGCCTGAGCAGGAGTTGTTCTATGGTGTTCTTTGGAGAGTTCATTCCTCTCTGCACCAACAATTTCCATTTCTAGGGCAGTCCAAGTCTAGGGATTTCCTATAGCAGTTCCAGCCTAAGGACTTCATTGCTGTAGCAGCTCTATCACGATTTTATCATCTCTGCTCCCACCTCTAGTTCTTGGTCTTGTGAAACCTCCATCCTCAGTTTTCTACTCTAAGCCTCTATCTATATTCCATTTTAGGATAGCATTTTTTGAGGTTTAAGATGCAACCAATGCAGATGATAAGATGGAAGTAAGGACATCCACCAGTGAAATGTGATGTAAGTATCAAACATAACTGGGATGATTAATTCCTTTGAAAAACAAAATGTTAGAGAAATGAATAATAAAAAGAAAATTCATGTATGCTTATAATAGTCTGAATTACATAATTTTTCTCTATAGAAAAGAAAGTGCAAAACTAGTATGTTCACTGAAAAATATATAAATGATAAACTCATGCCATTCATGCTAACATGATGGAGTCGGAGGTGATTATGCTCAGTGAAATAAGTCAAAAGGAAAAAGAAAAATATTGAATGGTTTCACTTATAAAGGGAATATAGGGAAACCATACAAGGGATCAGGGAAGAAAAAAAAAAAGACAAAACCAGCAGACTAGAAATTGGAGACATAGCGGGGAGGTGGAGAGATCAAAATGGGAGAGGGGAGCATGGAGCTATGGTGATGGTGATGGGTATCATGGTGGTGGGAATTTTATGAGCACAATATCTGAGAGAAGAAACCAAACTTTGTACAAAAGTGAACAGTGATGTAAAAATCTATATTGATGATGGGTAGGCAGATAGATAGATAGATAGATAGATAGATAGATTGATAGATATAAAAATATATAAATGAATCATTTTATACCTGAGTTATAAAGATAACAACAATGTGAATTTGGTTCAATATTGACAAAAGACAAGTTATTGGTACAAATTTGAATGAAAGACACATGTTCTAGGAGAACAATAGAGAGATGGATAAGAAATTAAGCAGAGAGAATCATGTGCAGAGAGATTATTAAGAAGAAACTGTCCATCACAGCACTTATAGCTAACTTCTGAACACAAAATAGACAACCTACAAAGTACCCTAAAAGAAGCTTAACTAAGAATGTTTCTAGAAACTATTTTATTCAGTAATTTTGTAAGTCTTCTTATTTTACTTTTTATTTTTTTTGGTTATAGAAAAAAAGAGACTTGGACCTTCCACCTCTTAGGTAGTTTATCATATCTAGCCTGAAATGTATTACTGTCAAATCAGAGTTAGTGTTCTTCACTATTAGCCCTTCAATGGGTCAGAAGTCTGTGGGGAATGGAGTTGAGAGAGTCTTGGTGTCATTTTTCACCAGCCTAATGAGGTGAGTGATAGACTCTGAAAGAGACCAGTCGAATGATGTCTTGGCAAACAGCCATTATGAACTCCTCATTAGAGTATTTCACTCAATCGTTCTTTAAATGAGGTGACCAGAATTTTCAGTCTGACCACTTATAAGTAAGCTCAAGATGGGTTACTCACAATTTATGTGTCTGTTTTCTCTCTTTCTGGTGAGTTATTATAATTATGCCATAAATAGGCTTGCATTTTCTGAAAAGAACAGCTTTCATTCAGGTAAGTTTAATATGCTTTGTGTATCAGCAAAAGAATCATTCAAGAGAAGCCTCTTTATAGATCATTTCTGAATGTTTGGATGTCAGAAATTAAATCCTTTGATGCGGCAATATGAGTTACGAAATTAGGAAGGTGTAATTTTTATCTCCTCTTCATCAGTTTTCAAGTGTTTATTTTATTTACCCCCAACATGATGATGAAGTCCTGTCTTGTCTGTCAAGGAGGATTGGCAGGAACATAAAGGACTATTTAAAGAGCATTTCTTATGCAGATGATGTCACCTCAAAGTATCACTTAAGCCCATCTGGTTAATGCCTTACTACTTGTGGCTAAATTCGGTTACCATAAACTATTTCAAATTCATATTCTAATAGTAACAAAATTATTTTTGTCTAATTTCTGATTTTTCTAATAGACAGTCCCTCTCCCCACATTCTAAATAGTTAAATTTGCAGTGGAAGAGAGGGCTATTTATATGCCTTTACACAAAGTATGGATGTCTGCATTCACCTAACCTTGTTCCTATATATTTACCTCCTTGTTACTGAGAGAGTGATTTTTTTCCCCAATACTATCTCCTCACAAATAATGCAGTTTCACATTGGTGGGAACCATTTCTTCCCCAAGATTCACTAGCCCTGTGGTAACTTCGTCTAGAAGTTTTAATGAGGTTTGACCTTCTCTTTTATTTTCGGTACTAAACTATTTTGTAGTGCTGCCAGAGGCAGTTTAATAACAGGTGAGTTTCACCCCTAGGCTGATTGTATTTCAGTAGAGGTTGAAGTGATCTCTGTATGTCAGGTTGTTAAATCTGTAAGAAGCTCTGTGATCTTTCAAAATGAAAGTCAGTACATCAAGGCAATATAGCTCTCCTTTTTCTTTTTATGGACCTCTTTACATCTTTGTTTTGGACAGCTCTGAAATACCAAAGTGCCTGCTTCTCTCCCCCACTGATGTATGGCCATCAAATATGCAAATATAAAGTTGTCAAAATAAAATAGTCTTATCTTAAGCTTTACAGCCTTTCCAAGGAAATTCATAATTTAGTGCATCCATATGGACCCATGGGGGATTATTAAGTTGCAATTTCAGGGCTTTAACACTTACACAGCTAGCCGTGTTCTTGAGGTCTCATTCTAATGTGTTTCTTCAATTTCCACAGAAAATCTAAGTACTTTTTGTTATGTTATTGTATATTATAATATAAATATGTTCTATGCTCTTTTCCTAAATGTGAACCATTTTAGATTTCTAAATACTTTGGAAACCTGTGCAATACCACTGTGCTTTTCAAGAAAGTTTGTACTTACTTCAAGAACATTTGTACTTATTTAACTTTATATTTCAATGCAGAATTTCATTTAACTCATTTGTTTAATGCTTATTAAATACAAACTATGACTCTACTATATATAAATTTAAAAAAATTAAATGAACTATAAAATTACTTTGGAATGATACCAATTTCTATTTTGCTGAATTTTTCTTCTATTTTCTAATTGTACCATTCTTAGGACACATAAGATAAATTCACCATTATACTGTACATTTGATGAGAATTCTCTCTAAAGCCAAGCCCATGAATTTAACAGATTGACTTTCAAAGTCATAATTCAGTACTTCATAATAGTTTAAAACCCTCCTTATTTAAAAAAAATTCATTTGGATTTCAGATTTCATAACTCCTTGCTTATTATTGATGCATCCTATATTACCTTATTACTGAATTATTACAAGAGTCCCCTAAAATATCTTCCTAATGCCATTTTCTTTTCTTTTTTTTTTTATTACAAAGTTTATTTTTACATCATTTTGCACACTTTTTTTTTTCCATCTCGTGTAATCCCCACGGGTTTCCCATCACCAAGTCACCGTGTGCCATCACCATAATCCCGTGCATTTCCCTCCCCCCTCCACCTGTTTTTTATCCCATTCCCCAATCCGCCCCCACAGAATGTCTCTGGTATATGGTTGTTCATTATTTTTGTTATTTTCTCGCCTGGTCCATTATACTCCTGCTATGAGTGAAACCATCCGGTATTTTTCTTTCTCTTTCTGGCTTATCTCACTAAGCATGATCTTTTCCAGCTCCATCCAAGTTGCTGCAAAAGACATGTGTTTCTCTTTTTTGGTTGCTGAGTAATATTCCATTGTATATATGTACCACATCTTTCTAATCCAGTCATCTACTTTTGGGCCCTAATGCCATTTTCTTAACCTCATAAATGGTTGACCAGATATTTTATTCTGAAGACGACCTTTGCACCCACAGTGCTTACCTAAGGAGCCATGCCTTGCCCCTGTCCAGTCCAGCAGTGGATGCCTGATGTAGATCTGCTATCACATTCTCTTTCCCTAGCATTTTGAATGTTGAATATAAAGACTACCTAAATCATCTTAATGACAGTATTAGAAAGTCATATCCATTAGCTCTCCCAGTTGAGTTCTTCACAAATGTCTTAATTTTTACTTCCCAAGATTTAGTATTTCAAATCATCCTTGGGTTACATAAGGCACTCTAATACTTGTGCATGATCTATGAGAAAGTGATTTGTGTTCGAGACAATAAAAAAATAAAATAAAGTAGAAATGAATCCATTGACTCAAATGTAGTCTATTAGTACTACCCTCAAGATAATAATATTTTAAGTATGGTTGGTAATATCAGGTGTATATTCAAATAATAGTGTCTGACTCTACTTACTAAATCAGAATCCACAAATTAGATCAAGGAATTCTCACTTTGGAAGAGGTTATTGAATCATATCTGAGTTGCAGGTGTGCTTGAGAAATGCCACCTTTGATAGATTTCTCAATCAACAAGATTGTGGAAATAATAGTGTACTTGTGTGAAGAACATGTAAAGGAAATAAAATGTAAGCAATCCCAACATATAGAGTTTAGAGAATAGCCTATAGAGAATTGGCTGATTGATTGTACAAGTGTTATGCAAATTCCCATTTGCTACCTGACCTGCTGACTGGCAGTCTGGTTCTCTGTACTCTCGTGGGTCAAGCATGTTGTATACCAAGAGCAGCAAAATAAATATTTTCTTTTTCTTTTTAAAAAGATTTATTTATTTATGCATACAGAGCTGGGGTATAGGCAAGAGGTGCAGGGGTGGTGAGAGGATTCACCAGAGACAGAGAAGGGAGCAGAACAGGCCGACTGATGAAGTACACTGCTGAGGGGAGCAGCAGGCAGGACAGAAAAGGTCTACTGTGCCATGTGGATCACCTCCAGAGCAGGGGACTGAACTTGCACTAAAGTGGCAGTGGCTAGCTTGCAGTGCTGCACTTCGGCCTGCTGCACCACCAGGGAGGCCCCTAAAATAAAATTAAATATTTTTCTATCATCCTAGAATCCCAGAGGAATTACGGCTTCTTAGCAACTTGAGTCCCAGAAGACTTGATCAAGACTTTACATACTGTCATTGCTAGGGTGATATAAGTTACCTGAAAGGGTTGGAGAAGAGAAAATAAATCATTGGTGACCACTGTTCAGACACTTGTTAAAATGAATATTCATATTTCTTGCATATTTATCACAGGCACCTATAGAAGAGACCATGGCAAAAACTGAAAACACCAATGAAAAGATAAGTCTTTCTAATTTTTTGACTTATTTTATGTAAGTATATAGTAATAAGGATATATTCTTACCTTTTACAATTACTCTTACAATTGAGTAATTGTTACTGCTCATTACTAATAAAAATGATAAAGCTTAAATATAAGCTAAATTGAAAGACATGTTGGGAATCTATTCTAGGTATATTTTATTAATGGCTATAATGTATATGGGTTAAGCTACTTTTAATAATAACAACAAATAGTGGTAAAATAAAGACACTACTTAAAAGTGTAAATTATTTGACTTATTCTTCAAAATCTACTTCCATTATATCCTGTCATGAATTCTAAAGTAAGATTCCCTAGAAAAGTGAATGTAAATAAACACATTCACATTAATTACTTTAGGAATAAATATTCAATCACTCTCCAGAACTGACAAATGGATAAAATATCAAGTTGGTTGAAGGGCAATATTATATCTAACTCAATAAATATATGATATTATGAATTGCAATTTTGAAAACATTTAATCAGAGTTCTTCATTAAAATAATATTTTATCCACTTGTTACATATTATGTTTTATTCAGCAACTAGAGTAAGGTATAAAATCCTATATTCTTTGAGAGATGAAATGAAAATATTTTCCCTAAGAAATCAAATGTTAATATGACATCTAAACAATATGTATTTTCCAATTGTTACTTTGTCTATAATCCTTGAAGATGTTATGCTCTTTTCTGTTTAACTGAATCCCATTACTCAATGTTTTGCATCAAATGATCTTGTTGGCTTGGAATATATAACCCTTTCACTGTTTTCACCAGGGTATCAGCCTTTATTCCTTGCCTGCAAAAATGTATTCAATACTGTGCAACACAGAATCTTGTTTTCTCCATTTCTGAGAAAAATGGTAACACTTTTTAATCCTACTTCTATGTAAATTATCCTCATAATGCAATACCAGAATTAATTTTTCCCAGAATTAAATTTAATGACAAACCAAATGTACTTGCCAAGTGTTAACTAATAATATGAAATATTTACATGTATCTATATTTAATTGATGTATTTATAATCCTTAGTTTTTTAATGAAATATCACCAAATCTAACAATGATGTAAAGTAGGAATAGGTTTGTTCTCTCAAGAATAATCTTTCGATTTAGTTTTTATGACTTAAAATTATGTGAGGGTGTAGTAGGTGCAGTAAGATCATTAGTGTATTAATCTGTACATGTAGAGATCATGTGTTTTGTCAAGTAAAACCTTTCACTATCTCTAGAAACATAAGTAGGCATGAAACCCTCCTTTGGAGAGAGCGTAACCGAGAATTCATGAACAATTTTTGTCAGCAAAAGTCCCTTTATCTTTCACCTCTCTTCTTGTGAACAAAAGGTCATGGGTAATATTTTTAAACTGAAAAGCAATAATGTTAAAAATGAGTATATAAAAACTGGTAAGTCTAGAAATGTGTATCTATTTCTTCTTGAAAGGAAATACTGCAACTTGCCCACCAATATTAATATTCCCTAAATTGCTTTCAAGTCTGTAGGTGTGATTTAAGTCATCAGTCTCCATGTCTAGAGCATAAATATCCTTATAAATTTATTTATAAATCACTTGAGTAGTAGCCTACAAAACTTTGAGTAACTTCCAAGAAGCTTGAAAGGGAAGTTTATTGTTCACAGAACTAGCTCCTAGACAGATCTTGGGGAGACAGATAGAAGAGCTTGGGGAGAATTTCTTGCAAGAGAATAAGGGCAAATGATGTTAGTCACTTCCCTAATGAAAACAGAGGAAATTCAAACTGGGGAAATTCAAGTTCCTACTCAAAGGGATCTAGAGTCAAGTAATGACTCCACAATTAGTTAACCATGTGACCTTAAATATTTCATAGTATGTCACAACTTCACGGGATCTGTGCTTTCCCCCTGCTTGACTAGACTGGGAGGATAACACAATGGAGACTAGAGAACTCTAAAACCTAAATAACAGAAGAAAATGTTACTTGAACTGTTGTATATAAGCTGAATATATTCAACCTCTAACTTTTTTTAAGGATTTTATTTATGCATGCAGAACTGTGGTACAGCCAGGTATAGGGGTGGTGAAAGGATTCACCAGATACAGAATGGGGAGAAGAACAGGTAGATAGAGTGAAATACACCATGAGGGGAGTAGCTGGTGAGACAAGAGAGGTCTGCTGCACCTTGTGGGTCACCTCCCTGGCTAGGGATGGAACTTGTGTTGAGGCAGCGGAGGCAGCTATCTTCATAATGCTGTGCTTTAACCCATTGTGCCACCAGGGAGGGCCTCTCAACCTCTACCATTTCTCAACTAAGATACACATCAAACTAGTCAATAGCAGAGCTGCCCTTTTTAGTTTCAAGACATTTGTATCTGGATGGATAACTATTTTTCTTTTTATGACACACTGATTTGATTCCCACTTCAAGATTTCACTGCCAATTGAGACTGGATCCTATTTTAGTTGGTTGTTTAGTTAATGAGTTATTTATTAATGACAAATGGCACACATTCCAATAAAGGACACTTCTCTCATACCTTCTGGGAACACAGTATTTTATTTTTTAATTGATGGATTCTGAACTACAGAATGTCAGCCCTTGAAATTTTTTTGTACAATCAAAGAGTATGAGAACGACTTGGTGAATTGGCATGGTCACACATTTTTTTTCTGGAACACAAGCACAGAACCAAATAGTTGTAATACAAAGTCATGAGTTCACTAAGATGTGTAGGTGAAAAAAGAGAATGCTGGAAGAAGTCTTTCTAACAATGTTGGAAAGAGAATGCTGAAGAAGTCTTTCCAACAATGTTGATTTTGACTATATCTCAAAGCATAATATTATGAAATATTCTTTAGGAGGAAATATAGAAGATATATATTGCAAAGGAGTGGGATAGAATTATCGAAAGGGACAATGCCATAACAAATTCTAATTTTTAGGACACTGTTGTATTGACTATGGTTGAAGTAATGGTTGTCAACAACCAGGAGGTAAAATTTAGATAAGCATGTGAAGAACCTCACACTAAGAAATTTGGAATTGATTCAGAGATATGAAAGCTATTGGATATAATAGTTTTAAGCTACATTAGTCAATTACTTCATGAATAAACCTAGCAATCATGAAACAAAGGGAAATGAAAGAAGAAAATAGAGAGGACATTGGCCAACTAAAAAGACAATAATCTCCTGTGAGCAATGATGATAGAACTAGGGGCTGCTAAAAACTAATTAAGGAGACATTTTACAAACTAAAATTTAGGAACAAAATCAATTAAATGTTGAAAAGCTGGAGAATTTCATATGACCTAAACATTTGAGCTTCACCAAACAGATGGGTGTAATGGTGGGTAGGATCAAAAAATAAAATGGAAAGGAGGGAAATTCAGATATTTAATCAAGGTTTTCATAAATTGATATCCATATTGAAAATAAAATGCACTATTTAAGCTAACAAATAATTCCACTTATGTAGTTGAGCTTATAACTCTAATTCATTAATGGAAAATTATTCATTAATGGGAAATGATTTCTCTTTTCCAGTGTCACTTTCCTTACAGGCATGATTATGGTAAATGCCAGCAGCACACTAGGAGGTAAGGAGAAAATACTTTGGTTCCTGCGTCTTTGGGTGATGGGTCCAGAGAATACCTGTGATATAGGGAACACATGCCAAGTCCTCTTTAGGCATTATGAATATCAGTCTTTTTTTAAAAAGTCCCCCCCCCCGTTATTATGGACAGCTAAATTTGCTTCAAGTGTCAGAGTGCATTTAAGAGAAGTTCTAAATCTCTTCAATGGGAGAAACTGTTTATATTTTCCAGATGAATGTTCCACTGGACATCCACGTGCTTTGCAGTACTGGTCACAAAAGAAAAGAAAAAGGTTGCAGTGGGGGAGGGAGGGATAAAAAAGTTAACGGTGAGAAAGTATAGTAAAAGAAAAGAAGGAACTGAATGGGAGCAAGAAGAGGAATAGAAGTTGTGATTTAGACACATTAGCCATTTACTAGGAAGAATAATTGTTAAAAAGTATACTTTCTATCTCTAGATTTTTTTGCACATCATCATCAGCTTCTTTTGTAGCTGCTTTCATTTGAGCATCTGCTTTAATGTGGTCGTTTTTGAGGGATAAGCGTAATAGATTTTGAAAGTATTTACTTTTTTTTTAAGATTTTATTTATTTATGCACACAGAACTGGAGTTACAGGCCAGAGATGCAGGGCAATGAGAGGATTCACTAGAGACAGAGCTGGGAGAACAGGCAGATAGAGGAAGTACACTGCTGAGGGGAGCAGTGGGCGGGTCAGGAGAGGTCTGCCACACGGTGTATCACCTCTGGGGCAAGGATGAACTCACACTGAAGCGGCCACAGCTTGGCTTAGTTTCGCAGTGCTGCGCTCCAGCCCTCTGTGGCATCAGGGAGAGCCCGCATTTACTTATTAATATTAGCAACTCTTTTTACAGAGTTATATTACACTGCAGGCTTTCCATCTTAAATGATTTTATAGAAAGAAATATAAAAAGTAACCATCTATTTCAATTATTTCCTTAGGGTATATTTATTAAATAGTGAAATGTGGCCAATTTTCCTGTGGGAGTTGAGGAGGCTGAATTGAAACAAAACTTAATCATGTCACCATGGTCTTTCAATTCAGGCTAATTTTCATACTGAGGAAGTACATAGGCTTCATTGACTTCCAGCCAGAAATTTCTCTTAAATTTTAAACTCAAAGGCCTTGAGAAGTAAAATGTTGATGTGCGTGAAGATAAGTAAAATGCTGATGTGTGTGAGGATATCTACATTTACCATCCACTGACATCTAGACTGTCCTTGATGGGGTTATCCTAACCATCTAAATCCACACCCATCTCACAGACAAGATTCACTTAGATTTGTTTTAAGAAAGGTGTTCAAATATCTAGTAGTTTATGATGGAGAAACATTAAAGGAAAAAGATGTGATCACGACATGAAGTTTGCTCTTTTTCACCTCAGAATTCTGAAAATGGCTTTATCTGGGTAGTAAAGAATAAAGCAAAGGCAGCTTTAATTTGCTGGAAAAAAACAACAGCTATATTTTGAGTATAAATCAACCCCTGAGAGACTAATGTTCTTGTTTCAGCTCTTCATCTAATGGACTACAGTTCACAATGCTCTGCCTTTTTTTTCCCCCTCCACAGCTTTTACAGTTTTCTAAGATGATAATTTTAACCGAAGGTGTCTATTAAGGGGTGATGCAGGTACTTTGCCTTACACAGGCAGTCCTATTTGGAATAATTTACTTTGATGTAATTCCAAAAGATGTGTCTTTAGTGGGAATACTGGGTTATTTTTGATGCAGAAAGTTTTCTTCCCCCATTAGGAGAAGAATAATCATATTGTAAAAAAATGAAATTTAAAGATTACAGATTTATTGAAGGGAACTTGAAATTTATAGCTAAAAAATGTGAAGTTTTTAAAATTAGTTTTATGAATTATTTTAGGCAACTCAGTTCATTATGGTGACATATTTTGTATGAGCCTTGTCTGTTCTCATATAAATAGTAGGAGTGTTTTTAATATAGAAATGTATTTACCATAGATATTAAATATTTGTGCATATATACATATAGCATTGTATATCATACATATATTAGTGCATGTATGTATTTGCACTGTTTACATAGATGAAAATTGATACATATATTGTATTAAAATGAGTATTACAATATTATAGAACTGCCATATATGTGAAAGTGATATATATATCTATGTATATGTAGTATAGTATAGTTCACGTCTCAAATCATATTTCTCTAATCCTTCCCTGATGCTCTTTTTCTCAGTTAAGGGTATGCCCATTAACTGTCCTCTATTTCCTAACAATAACTCCTATAACCCCTTTTCAGATCTTTGCCTTATTTTACATAGATTGGATTGAAGAACTAAGACTTGATTTTTACTTTTATGGTCTTAGGACTCCTCCTAATATTTAGTCACTTGCTAGGTCCTCAATAATATCTACTTTAATATATGGATGTAAAGACTGAATTAGTTGATAAATACATGAGGTTTGAATGATTTTATATTGTGTTGAACAAATATAGTAAAATAGATTTTTGTGCCCCCATTTTCAAATATATAGAAATGTGTGCAAAGAGAAATGAAGCCCATTTGATCCATTTTCCAGTCACACAGACTATGTGCTTCCTGTGGGTTGCTAGACGTAAATGACCCGCTTGGCCGCCATTTTGGTTATGCGCAGTTCTGCACTCTAATGAAAGGTCAGAACAACCCAGTCAGTTATGTAACCTAAAATAATGCAGTGTTCTAGGCCCTACAAGGGTAGGACACTTGACCATCCTGGGAAAATAGACAATATACATCATGAGGTATGACTGGGAAGGGCATTGACAGGACACCATTGACTGTGACTGAGCACCCCAGAAAGTGATTAGTGGAATGAATGCCCTGTTGGTAAAATTGGAACCATGCCTGGGAGATCTGGGGTATGGTTTCCATTGCAACACTGGCTCATCAAGCAGGTAAAAATAACCTTAACATCAAACTCACCACCCCAAAGCCCTAGTTGACATAAACACATTTTCAGCTTCACCCACCCTTTTTCTACCACCCCATGTAATTGATGCTGCATGATTTTTCCATCAATAGAAAGGCTAGAATCTTGCTCTTTCAGCAGCATCTTTCATTTCACAGCTTGCTCTGAGACGTCATTCCTTTGTTCATGTGGTGTCATCAATGCAACACTTCCTAGCTCTGTACTTCTCCATATTTAACTGTAATGCCCATCTGTCATAAATACTGTCTTGTCCAAGGACTGTATCAGTGAGTAGAAATTTAGGAGCCAAAGAAAGAATTTTATTTTCCCGTTTAACTAGAATATATTTTGCTTGGCAAGTCTAACCTCTCTTCTCTTTAGATAAGGCTCCTTTGGTAAGCAGTATGTGTTTATCTATGATTCATTATATACCCACTCATTGCACACTTTCGTTTGTTCAACCATTGCATTATCTTTTCAGTAAATTAACCTTTACATTCTCAAATTCACACATGAGTATTCTTTAAAGAAGGTTTATTACATTGGCTCATTGTCTCTATGATTCTGATAATCATTGCAAATTATAGCCTGGGAATATCTGTCTCTGACATTACCTTTCTTGATGATGTTGAGGAAGGGGATAACTATAGTTATGATTCACAAACAACTGTTGTGCCTTTATAACATGTTTTGTTTAGAAATATTAACCATTTTCCCAGTTCTTCCTAGTTTAAGATTTTATTTAAAAACTGGATATTTATGTAGACACAGCATATACGTAATTTGTATGCATGTACACATGTAAGTATTTTACATATATGTGCTCCTGAAGTGAGCACAGTACATATAGTTATATAAAGATATAATTTACATATGGTAAATAATGGCAGCTTGGCAGCTTATGATTAGAGTATGAAGATAACTAATTTTTATTTTTATAATATGTGTCTAATGTCTGATATACAAGGCATTTTTCAGAGTTCTTGCCTGCATAATCAATGCTCCATCCCAAATTGCCTTTTCTTTGCAAACATCTACATGATCATATCAAGAATACTGTACTATGTGTATTTTGTAAAAATTGGGTAGAAGCTAGTCAAAATATGGTATGGTACCATAAACATTCACTTGTATACTTCATTAAAATCCATTCTTTTCTCTTTGAACAAGTCTTTAATTCAAAGATCTTATTGTTCAGTAATTATGCAAGAAGCCAAGAACTAAGACAATTACACCAAAAAAGTCTACGATATAAATGCCCACTTTCAGAATATAAGTGTTAAAAAATTATATAAGACAGTTATGGAAAAAATAAAAGCCAAAAATCAAACCAATTGAAATGTAAGTTTTACTTTTAAACTTTTAGAAAATGTAGCACATTAATTGATCCATAAGAAAAAAACAAGAATTCCTTTAAGTTTTTCTCAAAAGCAGTTCAGACAGAGAGTATGAGAGAGACAGGAAAAGAGAGTACAAGATATAATAGTTTCTAATATGTCAGTGATGGTATACAACGCTTTATATGTTAACAAGGATAGAAGGATCCTCCCTGGTGGTGCAGCAGGTTAAAGCACAGCACTAGTTTGATCTCTGGAAGGGAGGTGATCCATGTGGCACAACAGATCTCTCCTGTCTCCCCTGCTCCTGCTGCTCCCCTCAGCAGTGTACTTCACTGATCTGCCTGTTCTGCTCCCCACTGTGTCTCTGGGGAATCCTCTCACCACCCCCTCGTGCACCTCTGGCCTGTACCCTGGTTCTTATATGAATAAATAAATAAATCTTTAAAAAATACATAAATAAATAAGGTTATAAAATTTTAAAATGTACTTTAATAGTCCCTACTATTATCCACAGATGGAATTAAAGAAAATAATGATCATATATTATGCCTACTGTGACGCCATCAACTATAAATTTATCTCTAAAATGTTTAATGAGAGATAAAATGTTTCAACTGATAAAGTTTACTAAAATTTTAGCAATTTAAGCATCTTTCATACTTATTAATAAGTGAAAATTATTAGCCTTTTGTATTGACCTGTCACTATACACTTAAATGTCCTAGATTTCTTTCTATCTACTTAAATGTCCTAGAATTCTTTCTATGAATTTTTAATTAAGTTTAAATATAGGTCAGCAACATTTAAGAATCCATTTTTAAAAGACTAAAATTAAGAGATTTAGAGGATTGAATTCATAATTATCTATCAAATTAATAATTTAAAAGAAACATATTTTAAATGTATTTCATTTTCATTTTTGTTCAGTTTTTTCTGTTTATTAATAATTTCACTATTAAAGTGAAAACTTGTACTTCTTAGTAATATAAAGATTGTTGCTCTTTATACTTTTGTCACTAAATGATTGAATACCCATTGCTACCACATGCTAGGTACTTTCATATTAGTTTTGATTTTTGTAAAGAAAAAAGTTAAAATCCCAGATGAGTGAGTATAATAGTGGAGATTAACATAAAATTTATAGTCAAAAAATGGAACAATGTTCTGAACATTATGCAATTTGAAAATTGTTTCATATAAATTTTTGAAAAATAACATCACAGAGACCAAAAAAAAAAATTTAAGGTGATTTCTGAATCACCTTACAAAACCAAAGATGATGGTATTTTTCTTATTTTTACACTAGTACCCTATTGGTATTAGAATGTCTCCAGGTTTGGTCTTGAATCCTCCAGTCTTTTCTGTTTACACACACTCCCTTGGTGATCTTCAGATTTGGTCTTTAATCCTCCAGTCTTTTCTGTTTACACACACTCCCTGGTGATCTCCCCTATATTTATTTAAAAGACATTTTGATCGCCTCTACACATAGCACCTTTGACATAAATGTGTGAGGTTTCCCCACGCAGAACAGTTATGAGATCTCTGTGGATGCTAATGTGTTTTCTTCCATTTAATTACTATTAGCCCTGTGAGCACATGGTGTAAGAAGTGTTCCCTGTTGGCCCAGACCACCAGGCACAGGTTGTCTTGCACACAGGTTTCTTGACCATAAATAAAACCTAGATGAGATCAGGATCCTATGTATGACAATCCATCACATTTCCCTGCCAATTTATTTCTGCACACCTCCCAAATGAAGATGAAGATTAGCCCAGTGGACACCAACACCAGAATAAAATTGTTCCCAAGGACACCCATTCAGTGAAGAAATGCTATGTAACTTTACTAACTGTCCCCTCTGGGAGAGTTTCTTTAGAAATGGTAGTACCAACATCTCCTATTTTTTTTTGTCCCAAGGAAATAAATAATTGTTCTTTGGGCAATCCATATTGGCAATGTCTTTGATTTAGCCTAGATACTGCCATTAGGAACATATGGTAAAAATGCATGGTAAGTATGGGAATTGGCTCCTAATTATTTAGTGATAAAAGGTCCAAATGGTATCATATGGCTGTGGATTCAGTTATGTACTCCCCTAGATGTATGTTGAAGTTCTGGCCACAGGGATCTGTGAATGTGATCTTCCTTGGAAAGAGAGATTTTGCAGATGTATTTTATTTAAGATAAGGTCACAGTGGATTGGGGTGGTTCCTATTCCAGTGACTGGTATCATTGTAAGAAGAGGGGACTTTTTTAAAGAATTCAGACACAAGAAGAATACCATATAAAGACACAGAAACTGAAATAATACTTCTACAGCAACTTATAGAGAGGAGTTTGATATACGTTAGGATGGTTGTCACTGTGTTCTTGGTTATTGGACACGACAGTTCACATCTTAACACATAGTCTATAACTAATATATTAACTTGCCATTTTGAGATATTTTGAGAAAGTAAAGAATAGCACCTGATTCAAATTTAAAAAATGGGCATGTAAGAGTTTTTCTATTACTAATAGGTAGACCCTTTGAGTTTGTGTGAGGACTCCAAAGAAATTAATAAAAATATTTTGGAAAATTTTTAGAAGGCATGTTTCTTATTCATAGGATTCTATGACTGATTTAATTAATCGACTGATTGAAACCCTGAGGAATAATTCTATCTGCCTTAGAGACAGCCCTAGAGATTCTTTGTAATACATTTCAGAGAAACCTTGTGTTTGAACTAGTGTTGAACTCTGCTTTTTCTCATGTAAACAATGAATGTCCTGAAAAGCGAATTTCCTTAGAGATTAGAATTGCAGTGAAAGATTTTGTGACTTCTGAGAAAACCCATTTCTAACAACCATTTTAGTTCATGGTGGAGTTTCTTAAAACTCTCTTCAAGTGCCTGAGGGCAGAGAAGTAAGAACTCTTGAGATTCTGAGAACATGGACAACAGTCACAAAAATCTCCTGAAGCTTTTCTGTTTTATCAGAAAATACAGATAAATTTTCAAACTGTATAACATAATGTATGTTTGCTTTATTATAAATTAATGTTTACTATAAAATTTAGTCAAATCTTTGCTCCTGGAAGATGATCAGTGTTTATCAGAGAGTTCTGTGTAGTCCTACAATATCCTCAGACTCACACTGAAATGAGTAGAGTGCTATGTTGTTGTTACTTGAGGATAAAGTACCTGCAAAGATTACTATGCATAAGAGATTGATCTATTCCCTCATATATTTATTCCATCAATTACCTATATTATTATTGATTAGTGGACATTTATTTTATATTTTGGCTAAGATCCAATATTGCGCTATTTTTGTTTCTCAAATTGTTCTGACTTTGGCCATTGTAAGTCCTTTCGTTTATTTCTTGTGTCCCCTTGACTACTCCCATCCATGTGCTTATTAATTTTTCTGGTTATTTGTGGATTAAAGAAAATAAGTAACCATGTTTATCTGATTATTATTCACAAGCTATTTTAATTAGCTATATGCATATACATAGAAAGAGTAGAAGCATACATGTGTAAAGCATGTTTTTCATAGTTTGGAGTGTTGGAAGTTATTTCAAGAGGAAGGTTACATGAAAATCACATATAAAGGTAAAGTATGTTGTTGAAAGGTATAGATATGAATCTGAGGACTCCTTTGAGGAAAGCATATTTCATATATATGTGAAGGATTAAGAATTACACCTGATCTTTGGCAAAATGTCAGGCATATTGGTTTTCTACATTCCTGCTAAAAAGCAATTAACTACAACTGGCTCAGACGCATCTTGTTCCTTCTGCCTAGATAGATCATTAGGGTCTTGACAGCCTTTCGTGAGAAAAGAAAAGTAAAATCTTAAAATAAATTGTTATCTAAGGAAGCAAAATATAGCAAACACAAAAATGGATTTCTGGCTTAGATTGTTGCTGTTGTGAGGTGGTGCTTGGGAGCAATTTTAGGCCCAGGGAGGCCCAGGGGGAAGTTAAGGACCACCCCAGGGCAGACACAAGAACCAAAACCTGCCCAGTGATGAAGCATCACCTGACAACAGCAGGAAAAGGGCCTGAGAAGGTCAGTAGCAGGAAAACAAGAAGAAAAACAACTCCAAATAGGGCAAAGTGCCCCACTGAGGTGATCCACTCCATACCTGTATAAAAAGCCTGCTTTTCGCCAGTACCATTGCAACACCTGCCATACACCTGTGTGGGTGTTGCCAGAGAGAGCAATAACCTTCCTTCTTTGACTCTTCCTCTCGTCTCTCTCTCTCTTTCTTCCTCGCCAAACCTTTTAAACAATATTCTCAGCACGTCCATTTGTGACTGAGTGAGATCTACCTCATCTACCTCTTCTCCTTCCTTCCGTTTCTAGTAATTTTCCTTTCATTTTTTTCCTCAAAAGTTTTTGGTCACTAACGTTTATGTTGAATGTTGTGTTTTCAAAGTAGATGATAAATATACTGTATTATTTCTTTTAAATTCAAAATCTGGTCCTTACTGGTACTATAATTGATTTCTTCGGTGTCTCATGAAAATTCTTACCTGTAGCATTATATGTTTCTGATTATTTGATAGTATCTTTTTATCTTTGCTTGTAAATGCTCAAGTCTTTGTTTCTTTGATCCACATAAGTTAAATCACAATTTCTCAAGTCATAGCTGTAGCTTAAGTTTAACAGAACAGCCCATTCATTGTGACATAATTATGCCTTTAGAATTGTGTTCCTTTTTGCCTATTTTCTTTGAAATGCCTGCCTCTCTCATTATCTCTTTGTTCCTAATTTCTTAATAAAGAGATGAAGCTCCATTTTCCCCCTGAATTGATTTTATAATCAGCTCAATTAAAATGGCACATATATATGCATGTAAGTATATTTACATCTATTTTTCTACCTACCTATCTATAGAAGTTTTGTTTCAGTCATTGTATCAATCAAGAATTCTTTACTTGAGAATACATTGAAAGTCAAATGGACATATATCCTTTCTGACCATAAAATACACATATGATCATGCACATCTCTTTCGATTGATACTAGCATGATTGTGATTTTCATATAAGGACGGACTATGAGGCAGAGAATTTGTGTAATTAGCCTGAAATCTAGAAAATAGTCAGAATTTGTACTCAGAAAGACTGACGTAAATTGGTGCCTTTTGCCATTATGTTATTTCTAGCCAGAAAAATTATACCACTATCAGATCCCTGGTTAAAAAGGGGAAGTGTGTAGTTTGAATGCTATCACTCCTTACAGGAGTAGTGACAGGTGATGACCATCAATATTAGCATACTGCCCACTGAACCTCAGATTACTTATTGGCATACAACACATTATTTCCAGGAAAGCAGAAGTGATGTCAAAGTTGAAAACTATATGGTTTGCAAATTCTCTCTCAATGTGAGGATGAAAAGGAAGGATTAAGAGTAGCAGATGCAGGGCCCTCCCCTGGTGGTGCAGCAGGTTAAAGCACTGCACTAAGAAGCTTAAGCCGCTTCTGCATGAGTTTGATTCCCGCCTGCCCTGGAGGAGATCCACATGGCGCGGCAGACCTCTCCTGACCCGCCCGCTGCTCCCCTCAGCAGTGTACTTCGTCTGTCTGCCTGATCTGCTCCCCACTCTGTCTCTGGTGAATCCTCTCACCCTCCACATCTCTGGCCTGTACCCCAGTTCTGTATGAATAAATAAATAAATCTTTAAAAAAAAAAAGAGTAGCAGATGCAGAAAATCATTATATATACATATATAAAATAATATAATAAATAATATAAAATAAGGATTGAATAAGAGAAATTCAGTAAGATGGGAAAATATGTTACTGAAACATTTTACTTTTAAACTAGAAGCTCTTAGAAGGCAGGGTCTGACCTTGTACCATCTGTCTTTCTCAAGAAAAGTCTTTTCAATATTATTGAAGTGTAAATATTCCACAGAAACTAATTTAATCTGAATTTAATAGTCTGTCTTAATAAAAAAGACCTGATTATTTTACCCAGAAGAAGTACATGATATAAATTATGTGGGACTTGATGGGAGAAAAAAGACTTTGTCTTAAATAACACTTTAAAAATGAGCTGCCTTACACATAACATTCATGGTACTTTAAGACAGCAGAGGGAAGACAAACTAAGCTTTGCATATATTTGGGATAGCAATTTCAGCAATTAAACCATCTGTGCTATCTTATTCCTTCAAAACAACAGTAATAAGATGGAGCAAGAGGGTATAGTGTAGAAACTTTGGCTCAGTAGTTACATCATTTCTACATTATTTATTCTGGAGCATCATACAGACTTTCTGCACAGAAGTTGTACAATTTATCAATGTTTTGATTTCATGTACACTAATGAGTGCCCACAATGTCATTTATCATATGAGGTAAATATTATAGTTGCTTTATATACTTACAGTTGTTTTGTTTGATATTTTGCCACTTCAGCATTGAAGATATAGTCCACTTTTTTTTTTTTTTAACTGGATGTGATTTGATTTCTATACCCAAACACACATCTTCAATTCCTTGACATATAATTAACAATTTCTAACAAACTCTGTGTACCTACAGTCCAGGATATGAGCCATAGAGCACAGTATATAGGTTTTAAATTTTAGAGTAAGAAAGAACATTGCACATATCAAATTCTACCTCTTAAAGAGTAAAACTTCAGCCAGACCAAATTCAACTTAAAATGTTTCAGGAAAAGGTTAAGAAGAGATTCACGCACAAAGAGAGATAAGGAAAGCAGGTAATGTCACAGAACCCTCGATTAGCATTAGCAGGAAGTTGTTAATTTCCAGGAGAGCTTAAACAAGAAGAGAAGCACAAAGAGGTGTGGAAGAAGAGAAAAAGTTGAAGGGGCTAACTGACTAAGTTGTTGCACAAAGAAGCCCAGACAAGCAGTCTCAGAGAAGAGTGGTTTGGGGGGGTGAGGGTGGGGCGTTGCCAGACAGGACTCCCAAGGGAGGAAGGGTTTCCCTAAAGGTGTTTAGGGAGAGAATTTATACCCAAAAGTAGTGAGGGGAGGAAGGGTCGCAGCTTAGAACAGCCAAGATGGATGTACAGATGAGGCAGTCAAGGCCAGGTGATCTCAATCTGCATGAACAGGAAGGCAGGGTCCTGTGGTCTCTACATTTGCCTCCTGGGTGCAATCAGCAGATCAAGACCAGGAGCCCCTCTGGCCCCCTGCACTGTCTGGGCTGGCTGGTCTAACACTGACAATAGCTGTATTTATGGAGAGATGCAGGCTCTCTGAGAAGTCTTAAAGCTAGAGGGAGTAAGAAACACCTAGAATACTCTTTCCTTGTATACATACGTTCTCATCTTCCAGCGGCTTCCATTGACAGAACTTAATGAAAGAGAACTAGTAGTGGAGGTTAATTTCATAGGGCTTGGTTTCTTGAGGCACAAAATAAAGAAGCAAACATGTATGAATGAAGACAAATATAATAATCAGCCTATAATTCTTTACACTCTATTAATCTTACTGAAGCTCAGTTACCACGTCTATAAAACAGATATCTAGAGTACCTATCCAGTAAACACTTAAGATGATTATATATAACCAAGTATTGGACACATCCACATTTCGTGTTGTGTTCAATGAAGAAGAGCAGAAAATTCTAAGTGAGTGCTATATATGTTTCTTCTCAGATTCAGGATCCAACTAAAATTACTGTTTATTTGTTTTTTGCATATAAGGTCTGAGCTATGGGCCAGAGGTGTGGGAGGTGAGGTAGGGTGAGAGGATTCACCAGAGACAGTGTGCAGCAGATTGACTGCTGAGGAGAGCAGTGGCAGAGGTCTGCTGTGCCACGTGGGTCAGCTTCCTGGCGGGAGAGCAAAGACAGGCAGTGCTAATACTGAGACTTAATGCCTAGGTCACAGAGTGAGCCCCAACTAAATTATTGTAAGAAATAAAAATGTTTTAAAGCTACAAGTACAGACAAAAAGGGTTAAGTTTCATTAATTGAATAAAGACTTCAACAATTTCTTTAAAAATAGGTTGACAAGTGGTAACTGATTTAGCTAAGTATTTTAATGAGTTGATAAAGGCATATGTCAAGTATAAGCCTCAAAACAGGGACTCATCTAAAATATTGCAACCATCAAACCAGAACATCTGTTTTCAAAAATGACACCAGTCACATATATGCCTGAGACAAGGGAACAGGAGGTTATTCTCGGGAGGGTAGAAGTGGATACTTATAACTTAAAATAGCAGATACAATTAATTTGGAGGATTGGAAAAAAAGGAGATCTTAAAAATTTGAAAAATAAATCTATGTGAATAGATAACCAACTTCCCTGTTTCAGGTACTAACCATCAGGTACTAAGCTAGAAGATCGTGTTCGTCTTTGGAGAATATAAGCAGCCCAGCAAAATAGCTCCACAAATTGAAACTTGAAGTTCTTTTTAAAAAATGGTTTACTTCTATCCTTAAATGTTGATGAAATGTTTTTCTCCATGTTACCAAATGCCGGTTTCAGTTTCCCTCAGCCACTAAAAGGAAACAGTTTGAGGAAAAGGAAAGTGGTTTATTTGTCAATAAATAAGGGCAACAGACTCAAGTCCGAAACTACCATCCTGCTCTTTGGCAGACTACAGGGCTAATTATACAAAGCTAAACCCCTAAAAAAAGAAATAAGGGGGGGGGGGTAAAGGATGGGCAAGGGTCTGCAAAGGGGAAAGGGGAAGGAGCAAAGGTCAGTATGTAAGGGGGGGGTCCCTAGAAAAAGCGGAAGTTCCAGGTTCCCTGCCCCACCCAGAAGGAGGGTGGAGCTGAGCAGAGAAAAGAAGGAGTCTGAGGAAGGAGTCAGTATGGAGAGCCAGAAGGAGACCTGAGGAAGTCACATGGAGGAAAGGGAGGCATGTGATGAAGAAACC
>NW_004567127.1:12771307-12784276 GCF_000260355.1 Condylura cristata | reverse complement strand
CCTATTTAGAGCAGGCAGTTTTGGGGGTTCACGGGTGCCCCTCTCTTCCTGCCCTGCAACAAGTACAGCAGATGGAGAGGGGTCCAGGGGTCAGCAGCTTTTTATCTGAGAGACCATTCATTGTAACTATCACATATCCTAGAACAAAGTCTATGTGCCAAAAAGTATATCCATAAACTTTCCAACTAGCTCTTTTTAAATGTACCTCACTCTTAAATATAAACAAGCAAACAAAGTTTCCCAGTGGTGTGCCTACTTGTTGGCTCGGCCGCCATTTTGGTTATGCACAGCTCTGCCCTCCAATACAAGGTCAGGCTGTCAATCATTTTATAGACCTAAAAGATGTAGGATACAAGTCTCTACAAGGCTCCTTTCAAATTAAATAAGAGCAGGACTTTTGATACCCCTGGATCAGGAGGCGGGCCAGGAACACCCAGGGGGCTGTAGACTGAGGTGAGACCAAGTGCCTCAGGGACTGATAAGTAGAATGCCCAATTGATAAGATTGAAGCCTTGCATGGGGCCTGGGGTATGATTTCCGTTACAATAGGAGGTCATCAAGCAGGTAAAAATACCTGAGTAGCAGACTCACCACCCGAACCCCTAGATGACCTAGCACTTTTGCAGTTTCACCCACCCTTTTTCTCTTCTACCCCACATAATTGATGCTGTATGATTATTCTACCAATAGAAAGGCCAGGAGCTTGCTCTTTTTGCAGCATCCTGCATCATACTGCTTGCTTCACTGTAACTGGGTGGGCCCAGGAAAGGGGAAGTTTCCTGGTTCCCTGCCCCACCCAGAAGGAGGGTGGAGCTGAGCAGAGAAGAGAGGAATCTGGAGAGGAGACTGAGAAGGAAGTAGGATGGAGAGCCAGAAGGAGACCTGAGGGAGGCACAAGGAAGGAGCAGAGACATGTTAAGAAGCGGCTCTTGTTTCTTGGTCCTGAACTGGTTGAAACAGATGTGGATGAGAGGATGTGGATGAGAGACCCGTGGGGAGGTTCACTATGGCAATGTTTATCTTGATGTTGATTTTGCTCTTTTCCTCCCAGACTTGTCTGGCCATTTCTGACCCTTTTCTATGGGTCCCCACCAGAGGGCGCTTTACTCTTGTGACGGACTTTCAGGCCTTGCTTTGGACCAATCCCTTTTGAATAGAATTTTACCCACAAGGGGATGGGTAGCTTCAGGTGTTTGATTTAGAAATTATATTCTTTCTCTTTTCTGTATTGCGTACTCATAGTATTAAAGTTTTTTTCCATTAAAGCTCTTATATTTGGTCTTGATGTGGGTGGCAGAACCTATTTAGTGCAGGCAGGTTTGGGGGTTCAGGGGTGCCCCTCTCTCCCTGCCCTGTAACGAAATGATTAAGTTCAAGTTCACTAGTAACTGTCATCTTGTGTTTCCTGTTGTGATGCATTATGAGAGATTCAACATCATCTGTCAAAACTGCTGAATCTCAATTTAAGTATGGTCACATGCAAATTCAGACAGACTAAAACTACTGCCATCTAACCTTCAAAATAACCTATAAGAAAAAGAACCTGGCCCTCCAAGGTGGCGCAACGGGTTAGGACGCAGCACTGCTACTAGCTGGCGGCAGCCACTTCCGTGTGAGTTCGATCTCTAGCCCCAGAAGTGACCACATGGCATGGCAGACTTCTCCTGACCTTCCCGCTGCTCCCCTCCAGTGTACTTCATTGATCTGCCTGTTCTGCTCCCCACTCTGTCTCTGGTGAAGCCTCTCACTGCCCCTGCACCTCTGGCCTTATCCCAATTCTGTATGAATAAATAAATAAATCTTAAAAAAAAAATCTAAGAAAAAGTAGAGGAACTATGAATATAAATGGTAAATTTAGAATTAGTTTTATATTAAGGCTCTAGAAATTCAATGCTTCCAAGAAAAGTTTTTTAAACCCAGAATTCTATATCCAAACCATTAGAAAATATGACATAACGAATAACTTAAAGACTGTATTTTAGACAAGGAAGGACTCAAAATTTTCATTTCCCAAAAATCTTTCATAGGAATCTCCTGGAGGTCAGTCTTCCAAAAATTGAGGTGGGTACCCCAGAAATGAAAGGAGGCAGAAAGAAGACTGTTAGGCCTGCCCAGGCCACGTGCAGGGGGGTCAGAAGGGCCCCCAGACCTTGGCCTGCTGATTGTATACAGGAGGAGACAAAAGTCAGCACCACAGGACCCAGCCCCCTTCCTGTTTATGCAGATTGTGACCACCTGGGCCTGACTTCCTCATCTGTAGTCTCACCTGGGCTATTCCCAGCTACAACCCTTCCTCCCCTTTACAACCCTTGGGTATAAATTATCTCCCTGCACTCCCATTGGCCTGGCTCCTCCTCCCTTGGGGTCCTGTCTGGCAACTGGCCCCAATAAACCTCTTCCTGAGACCTCTCTATGGACTCCTTTCAGCAACACCTTACAAAGACCTCATATCACTTAAGTATCAGGTGCCCAGAGAGTCCTATGATGGGAGGGGGGGGGGTAGGGAAGGGGAATGACATATTGGAAAAGACACTGTGAAGTTATAGAACATGTAGAAAAATTATAAATAAGTTCATACAGAATTTTGCAAGTAAAAAAAGAGGTAAATTTACTCCAGGGGATAACATAGCTATTTTAAAAAAGGAAAAATAAAATATTAGTCTGAGTGAACAGTACTTCTAAATCATCATAAACTGTAAATGTGTTTTTTGATTTCATTAGAAATATTGAAGTTAATATTTGAGGAAGATGGGAAAAAGGAATTGGAGTTGATTATGTGAGTTAAACTTTCATTTGTGTTAAATAGACCAATAAAGGAAAATAATTTTAAGGTTATCTTCAGTAATGTGGAGATATTCATTTTAAAAGGAAATTAAAATATTCAAACTTATACGGATGCATAGCAGCACTCAAATGCATTAAATTATACACACTGCATTAAAAATATATGTGTGTGTAAATATACACACACTGGGCCTTCCCTGGTGGCACAATGGGTTAAAGCACAGCACTACAAAGCTAGCTGTAGTTGCCTCAACACAAGTTCGATCCCTAGTGAGAGAGGTGACTCACATGGCACAGCACACCTCTCCTGTCTCGCCCACTGCTCCCCTCACTCAGCACTGTATTTCAGAGATCTGCCTATTCTACTCCATATTAGTGTCTGGTGAATCCTGTCACTCCCCACACCTCTGGCCTGTACCCCTTATCTTTTATGTATAAGTAAATAAATCTTTTAAAAGGAAGCTTTGCTTCCTTCCTAATAGCAAAGCTTGAAATAAAGGCATATTTAAAGTAATTTGTTTGTTAATTTGATCTCCGGACAAGAATGAGGGTTATTGAAGTAAAGACTAGACTGACAACAGCAAGGCTGGATCACTAACAGATGATTAGGTTCTCAGTATAGATACAAGATGGCAAAAATTATTCCAAGATACAGAATAAAGCAAAAATGGCAATTCAATGTTTAGGATTTTGCTTGTTCAGATAACCAGAAATGCCCATCACTTAAATCTATAAATGGGGTCAGATATAATTGAGGCTACACCATAGATCTTGCTGAACATCCAATTTCCTGGGCTATATTCCAGGGTCAGCCTTTCTCTACTTAAAATTATATATTCTGCATATATTTTGCCAACTTCTTTGCCTTTTCATTACAAAAAAAACATAAGGTAGAGTGAAGCCAAGAGACAGATTCTCCTTGTATGTCTTGGGATGCCTTTCTGAACATACCAAGTTGTAAAACAATGTTACCTTAAAATAAAAAAATAAAATCTAACACTAAACTAATAGTAAAAAGATCTTTTAAATTTTTAATGTTCTTATCTGGAAAATAGATACTTCTCATCTCCTACACGGTGTAACTCTATCAACTAGCAAAGAGATGTGCAAAATGACTTCATAACGAGTTGACAGCTGATAAAGTAACTCAGTGTCATCAAAACTGCTCATCTGAGGAAAATACAGATGTGTTTTGGCCATGGCTAAGGCATCTTACCTGAAACCTGTATTAGAATCATCAAATATCACTTATGTTTGATTTTCAATCTCCCATTTATTGCCAAAATCGAGGAGTACAATTTGCATTCTTTTTCTCCTCACTGGATTTGCATGAGTGATGTAAATTAACTAAAAGTAAGACAAGGTAGCATCAAAAATCTCAATTGATGATTTGGTTGACATCCTATCAGTACTCACCAACCTTAGTAGAATCCTGAATATATGATACTTCATAGTTTGTATTTTCATGTTTAATAAATATATAATGTGTACTTCCATGGCTACAGCTGCTTCCTCTGCATCCATAATTTATGTAAATATAGTCCATGTTGCTGGTGTGACTGTGTGTCCAATTCTGTTTCAGTCATTAACATAAGGTTAAACTGTGGTCTCCTTTAGAATTAGAGTTTAACAGCCTCTCACAGGTGTCTCATCCACATTTCCTTTCCACAAGTCTCTACATGTCTCCTCCATGTCCTCTAAGTGGCTGGTGCAAGTTCAAAGCCATAAAGAAAGCAAGTTTTTCTTCTTCACATCTCTCTCCTCTGAGTCCAGTCTCCTTCCACGTTACATAGCTCCACCTGGCGCTCAACTGTGTCCCCCTGACCCCTCACCCCCACGCCCCCACCCCCCAGTCTTAAGGGATGGCAAAAGCTTGAAAGCTTCGCTGGTCAGAATAAGCCTCAGAGAAATAAGTAAGGCTCCAGAAATGAGGCAGCAAATGCCAAGGGGGTCACCCAGACACTGCTTAGACTGACGGCCATGAAGGACTAACAGGATGTGCCCAGACAAGGATGACAAGAAAAAAAAAAAAAAAGAGTCTAAGATAAGCTGGGATACAGAGACTTGGTTCTGGGCACAGGGACATTAAGGCAGAGTGAGCAAAAAGACCACTGAGAACTAACCAATCACAGGGAGACTGATGGGGCCTTAGGAGAATTAAGGAGAGAAGGTCTATATTCCTCGCCCCTTCCCGGCCTGGTTGTCTTACTTTGTTCCCGCTTCTCTCTCCTAAATATATTTTTCCTTATTATCTATTTCTTCAGACAACTTTGCCTCAGACAAATTTTCCCCTTTTCTCTTGCTTGTCTGAATGTCAACAAAGTTCCTGCTGCAGCTTCCACAAACACCAACCCACGGTGGTCTAGTGGCCAGGATGGCCAGGACTCAGTGCTGCCGGGCAGCCTGGCTGGGAGACTAGACCTGAATTAACTGGAGTGGGAGATCCGGTACTGCCCCTACAAACCTGTGCGTCAGGCAGCACAGGGGGGCCAGAAGGGCTTCCTGACCTTGGCCTGCTGATAGCATCCAGGAGGCAGATGTCAGGACCACAGGACCCCGCCCCCTTCCTGTTTACACAGATTGAGATCACCTGGGCCTTGACTTCCTCATCTATCCATCCCACCTTGGCTGTTCCAAGCTACAACCCTCCCTGGCCCTGCTACTCTTGAGTATAAATTCTCTCCCTGCACTTCCGTGGCACGGCCCTCCTCCCTTGGAGTCCCATCCTGCAACTGGCTCCAATAAATCTTCTCTAAGACTGCTTTGGCAACACTTTACACTATGCAGAAGCCACATGGAGAGATAATTTAGTCACCCTTTCCTAAAGAGACATGGAAACGCTGAGATGACACAAGTTTGAACCATTTTTCTTAGTATGTAAATAATAGATATGGCAGTAAGTGTGTACTTAATTTCACTTGGGAAATATATAACCTGAGCCCATGCTAAGTCTAAAAGGTCTTAGGGGACCCCCCTGGTGCCCTAGGATTGATTCTGCTACCACTATGAAAACCCACTTTGCAGGCTGGGTTTGAGTCCTTGTGAGGGAGCTGACCCACATGGCACAGCAGACCTCTCCCGTCTCCCTGCAGCGACCCTCAGCAGTGTATTTCAGTAGATTCACTTGGCCTGTTCCTTACTCTGTCTCTGGTGCATCCTCTTACCTGCTTGGTCCCTCACAACTCTGGCTTGTACCCCAGTTCTTCTAAGAAAAATAAATAAAAACTTTTTAAAAAGTAACTTAAAGCAATTAGAAGATCATTTTATTCTTCTATTGACAGAACAATTAAGTAAAATTTCTGAAATAATGTGAAGGGAAAAAATAAAACAAGCACTCACTGGACTTCATCCCTATACTTAATGGCCTGGTATCTTGCTAAATTTAAAAACCCAAGCCTCCATTCCTTACCAGGCAGGAAAGTTTGGGAGCCTTGATTGGATAAAGGGAGTAGATGGAATTGCTGTTGAGGGTAACTGAGATACAGAGAATTTGGCGGACAGGAAAAGCTGAGCCATGGACAGTGATTTTAAACAACATAGGGAAGAAGGAACAAAACAAAAATAAAAAGTGTTTTACTGAACTGTTGCTGAACTAGCCACCACCTAGAGTAAGATCCCGCTATAGGGTTATCAGGAAAGAGAAAAACAACCACCAAGAAACTTCCCGACCCTTTAGTGCTCAATAATGTGGTACATTGGGCAACAGAAAGTCCAACCGTCTATACTCATAGACAGGCTAGAGTAAATGGGCACCCCGTTCCCTGCTCCTGCTGTCAGGAGTTCTTTCCTCTTGCTTCAGGAAATCCACACTTGCTTGCGCTCACATTTGGCTGTTTTTCTTCAACCAGCGCACACATCTGAGCCACGAGCATCCACTCTCCTACACCGGAATCTGGACGTCAAGCTGATTACTCAAATTGCTGATGATCCTCTATGCTAATTCAGATCATCAGTCAGGACATACCCTAGTCACCTTAACCAGACACTGGTTTCTGCTGTATAAATAGATCTTTGGGACCCTTATTCTCTATCAAGCAGACACCTTCTGTCTTGCCCGCGGCAGGGCAGCTTTCAGCAGCTATCTCAATAAAGCCACCTGTTCTGCTCTCTACTCTGTCTCTGTTGAATTCCTTCAGCCTTGCGCTTCTGCCTACAACTCAATTACCCCCCACAACATTTGGTATTTACTTTGGGACTATTAACTCACCTGTATTTTTATAGTCTGTATAACCACAGTACTAGAAATGCTAAGCTGTCCTTTCATTTAAGTTATTTTCATTTAGGGACCTTCCTGATGGTGCCGCGGGTTTAAAATGCAGCACTGTGAAGCTGTCTGCATGCACTGCAGTTCAGCATCCATGAGTTCAATCCCTGGTGAGGGAGCTTACTCATATGGAGTGGTAGACCTCTCCTGTATGGCCTGCTGCTCCCTTAATACCTAAATTCAATTTCCTATAAATGAAATTTTTCTAGGGAAAGTCATTTTTGGCCTGCCACCTAAAGAAATTAGAAAACAGGCCCTCCCTGGTGGCGCAGCGGGTTAAAGCACAGCACTGAGAAGCTAAAGCCACTTCCGCAAGAGTTTGATCACCACCTGCCCCGGAGGTGACCGCATGGCGTGGCAGACCTGTCCTGACCCGCCCGCTGCTCCTCTCAGCAGTTTACTTCTGCCTGTTCTGCTCCCCACTCTGTCTCTGGTGAAGCCTCTCACTGCCCTTGCACCTCTGGCCTGTGCCCCAGTTCTGTATGCACAAATAAATCTTTTAAAAAAAAATAGAAATTAGAAAACAAGGGTCTTTCCTGGTGGTGCAACGAGGTAAAAGCACAGCACTATGAAGCTATGCACAGCTGCTTCAGCATGAGTTCCATCACCAGCCAGGGCAGTGACCCACACGGCTCAGCAGACCTCTCCTGACCTACGTGCTGCTCCCCTCAGCAGTGTACTTTGTCAGTCTGCCTGTTCTGCTCCCATCTCTGTCTCTGGTGAATCCTCTCACTCCCTGCACCTCTGGCCTGTGCCTCAGTTCTGTATATATAAATAAGTAAATAAATCTTAAAAAAAATGAAATTAGAAAACAAATAAGCAGTTTCTCACAGGGAGTTAGCTAGATGCATTGAGTTAATGTATAAAAACATGACTCTGGGAAGGAAGAGGAAATTCCCGGGGTTGCAGAGTTCCCTTGACTTCTACTTAGGAAAGAATTCATGCAGGAGTCAATATACATGAGATAGAAAAGAACCTTTCTTGTAGATGAAGTACACATTCGCCAGTGAGTCCAGGCAGAGTCAGAGGGAAACCCTGGCTTAGTTCTTAAAGCTGCTGAATCTTGCTCTGTGAGTCTACAGGAACTCACAGAGTAGAAGCTGAATGTGTGTTGAATGTGTGTGTGTTTAAAGATTTATTTATTTATTAGCATACAGAACTGGGGTATAGGCCAGAGGCAATGAGCGGATTCACCAGAGACAGAGTGGGGTGCAGAAGACGTGGATCTACTGAAATACACTGCTGATGGCAGCAGAGGGTGCAACGATGGTGATTGTGCTGAGACTTAGCCGGGAGATCACCAAGGAAACCCTGATTTTGGACACTTTTATTTAATAAAAGGAGGAATTTACCTAGTGGGATGATGAGATTTGACCAGATTTGTTAATCAAAAGCACCTGACCCCTAGCTGCCTGTTGCTAGATAAGCTAGAAGCTTTACAACTAGTAGCACCTGGTGTGAGATAACGTCATAGGTGCTGAGTCACTCATAGGTGCTGAGTCACTCAGGTGGCTGAGTCACTTTGTTCTGAAATGCGCACAGCTGTTTTTCAGAGATATTAGATAGGGAAGCAGGAGCTGCTGCTATTGTACTAACTTTCTGTTCTACCTCAACACTAAGAATTTTCCTCCATGCTGTAAAATATCAACACTCAGCAATCCCCCCCCCCAATTTAAAGATTTTGACTTCATTAAAGGATTTATAAAGGTGTTTCTCCTCAAACTAATAATAGAAGGTTGCTCCCAGGAGTTGTACCAAATGGTGAGTTTATAACAGAAAGATGGAACAAGCTAATTTGCAAAAGAGGGGACCTCAAATGCAACCCACCTTCCCATAGCCACCCTCCCGTGGGGCATGGGCTGGTCACCTTACCTGACTTTAAATTCTAGATTGATTGGTTTTACAATTCCACATTCCATTGTATTATACAATATTAGTTGTTAAATCTTTTTTTTTTTTTAAGATGTATTTATTTTTGCATGCAAGAGATGGGTGTAGTCTAGAGTGTGTGAGAGGATTCACCAGAGACCGAGTGGGGAGCAGAACAGGCCGATTACTGAAACACACTGCCGAAGGAGCAGCAGGTGAGACAGGAGAGGTCTGCTGTGCCATGTGATCACCTCCCTGGCGGGGTTAGAGCTCATGCTGCAGTGGCTGTGCTGAGACTTAAACCCCTGCCCCACCAGGGGGACCCTAACTAAGTTTTAAATCTTCATGAGAATTGACATAAGTAATTCCATTTGGGGGTCTATTGTCTTTTTTAAAATCACTCTTTTCTGTAGAAAACTCTGTGTAAGATGAAATAAGTTATCTTTTGGGAAAGACATAAAGTGCTTCTCAGAAGTCTTAAATATTCATGGAATGATACATATGACTAATGAATTTTTTTTTAGCAATGATCCTTCTGCAAATAGTAAATTTATTCAACAAATCCAAGCCCTATTCATCTATACATGAGGTAAAATTATCTGCCAAGCATTCCTAAAGGAATGAGTTGGGTAGTTTTGTTACAGGGCACCCCAATGTGAATTGGGTTGCCTGTCTGTGGGTCTTCACCAGTGCGCTTACGATTCAATCGTATTATGGACACACTTCAAAAGGTTAAATAATGGACTTATTTATAAGGAGAAAGGTAAAGGGAGGTCCCAGGGAAAGAGGGAGAGAAACACAGGTTAACTAGGATGTCCTACCAGTTCTGCTGACGTGGACTCCACCGGCACGCTGAAAACCAATTGAGCGCCAAAACGATCAGCTGTGAACCACCAGGCCAAGATCCTCCCAGAGCCCACATGTCCGGTTTTATCCCAACCTGGCTGCTCAGCTCCGCCCTCACGTCCCCGCGTGCTTCTTCTTGGTACTGATGGGATTTGGAGTTCCAGCATGGAGTGGGGGCGGAGTCCGTGAAACCTGTACCTGTTACAGTTTCATGTAAGTTATATCAAAACTAGAGGAGGAAAGGATGAGGTGAGACTTTCTTCACTACCTGTGAGGCAGATTCTGACTAGGTAGTCAGGGTGTTACAGGGCAGGGAGAGAGGCACCACTGAACCCCCAAACCTGCCTGCTCTAAATGGGTTCTGCCATCTGCCGCATCACAACAAAACATACAAGACTTTGATTAAAAGGAACTTCAATACAATGAGTATACATTAGAACTTTAATGGAAAGGAACTTTAATAAAATTATAGTGTGCAGTACAGAAGAGACAAAGGAGCGTTTTTAAATCAAATACCTGAAGTTACCCATCCCCTCTACCCAAAAGGTATGGGCCCAAAGCAAGACTTGAAGCACAAGACTAAAGTGCCCTCTGGCGGGGACCCATAGAAAAGGGTCAGAAATGGCCAGATAAGTCTGGGAGGAAAAGAGCAAAATCAAGATAAACGCTGCCATAGTGAACCTCCCCACAGGCCTCTCACCCACATCGGTTTCAACCAGTCCAGGACCAAGAAACAAGAGCCGCTTCTTAACATGCCTCTGTTCCCTGTGCCTCCCTCAGGTCTCCTTCTGGCTCTCCATCCTGCCTCCTTCCTCTTCAGTCTCCAAATTCTTCCACTTCCCCGCTCAGCTCCACCCCCCTTCTGGGTGGGGCAGGGAAATTGGAACTTCCCCTTTTCCTGGGAACCACTGTTACAATGGCAGCTCTACCCACTTGTGCCTCTACATGTGTCCAGTATTCTTCTGTTCTCTTCCCTAATGTACCTGCTCTTCACATTAAAAAAAAAATGCTGAGCCCCCATCCAGATTTATTACCTATTTCCCACTGATCCCTTAATTTCAGGTTTTCGGGCCTAGTCTCCCTGCCAGGAATGGACGTAGGCTGCAGGGACACCACTGAGCCTGGACACCAGATCACTGTAGGTTGGTGTCTCACAAAGCGGCAGCAGGAACTTCATTGACGTCCCGCCAAGCAGGCGAGAAAAGCCAGATTAGCTTAGACCAAAAAAAATGAGTTTATTGAGGAGAAAAGGAGCAGAAATAAAGTGGGACTCCTAGGCTCGTGGAAACAGGCCAGGGAGCCCAAGTGGAGTTTTGCCTCAGGGACTGTAGATCTTGTCTCCCTAATTATGCTAAAGCTCTGTTACAGGGCAGGGAGAGAGGCACCCCTGAACCCCCAAACCTGTCTGATCCAAATAGGTTCTGCCATCCACCGTATCAAGACAAAACATACAAGACTTTAATGAAAAGGGACTTTAATACAGTGAGTATACAACACAGAAGACAAAGAATATAATGTCTGAATCAAACACCTGAAGTTCCCCATCCCCTTGTGGGCAAAAGTCCACCCAAAAGGGATTGGCCCAAAGCAAGGCCTGATAGCCCGCCACGAGACTAAAGCACCTTCTGGCTGGGACCCAAGGAAAAGGGTCAGAAATGGCCAGACAAATCTGGGAGAAAAATCAATATAAACACTGTCATAGTCACAGGTATCTCACCCATGTCTGCCTTAATCAGTCCAAAGTCAAGAGACAAGCCTGGTTTCTTCATCATATGCTTGCTGCTCCATGTGGCTTCCTCTGGTCCCCTTCTGGCTCTCCATCCTGCTGCCTTCTTCTCCCTCCAGATTCCTTCCCTTCTCTTTTTTTCTCTCTTCAGCTCCACCCTCCTTCTGGGTGGAGCAGGGAACCTGGAACTTCCCCTTTCCTAGGGACCACCCAGTTACAGCTCCACCACCAGTCTCTGGGATTGGTTACTTCTCGGTGGTCTCACTCACTCTGCCTTATATATCTGAGTCCACAACTAAGTCTCTGGGTCCAGCCCGAGTCCTTTTTCTTTTCTTTCTTTTTTTTATCTTCCTTGTCCTGTTATTCCATTAGTCTCCTTTGAAATTTGTTTTCCTTATCTCTGGATCCCTTCTTATTCCTCCCAGGCATTTTCTATTCTATTCTGACCCTAAGGGCTCTCAGCTAGCCTGATGGCTCACACCCATAAGTAATCCTCAACTAATTAATGCGGATTTCCTAATTAGCTAATATGTTCTCTTGCAGTATCTAGATGAGATTCTCCCCAATTCAGGAATCATTAAAGAAACCCAGTAAGATCTCTCCGTGATATTTTTTTAACCACTTATTTATCTATGCATACAAGAGCTGGGGTGTAGACCAGAAGTGAGGCTGACAGGATTCACTAGAGACTTAGAGAAGAGAGGTTTATTGGGGCCAGTTGCTAGACAGGACTCCAAGGGAGGGGGGCCCCCCACACCAGGGGGGTGCAGAGAGAGAATTTATGCTCAAGAGTAGCAGGGCCAGGGAGGGTTGCAGCTCACAGCCAAGTTGGGATGTACAAATGAGGAAGTCAAGGCCCAGGTGATGCCAATATGCAAAAACAGGATGGAGGGCGGTGTCCTGTGGTCCCCACTTCTGCCTCCTGGGTGCTATCAGCAGGCCAAGACCAGGATCCCCTCAGCCCAGCACTGCCTGGGCTGGCTGACAGAGGGAGTGGGGAGCAGAACAGGCTGATCTGATGAAATCCATTGCTGAGGGAAGCAGCGGGGAGACAGGGAAGTCAGCTGTATTGTGTGGGTCAGCTCCTTGGCAGGGAATTGATCTCATCCAGTTCTTGTGGCAGTGGCTGCCTATAGCTTCACAGTGCTGAGACTTAAGTCCAGATGCCATCAGGGAGGCCCTGTGCATTTCGTTTTTTTTTTTTTTTAAAGATTTATTTATTTATTCATATAGAACTGGGGTACAGGCCAGAGATGTGGAGGGTGAGAGGATTCACCAGAGACCGAGTGGGGAGCAGAACAGGCCGATTACTGAAACACACTGCCGAAGGAGCAGCAGGTGAGACAGGAGAGGTCTGCTGTGCCATGTGATCACCTCCCTGGCGGGGTTAGAGCTCATGCTGCAGTGGCTGTGCTGAGACTTAAACCCCTGCCCCACCAGGGGGACCCTAACTAAGTTTTAAATCTTCATGAGAATTGAC
>NW_004567127.1:12770388-12771207 GCF_000260355.1 Condylura cristata | reverse complement strand
ATCGAACTCATGAGGAAGTGGCTTTTAGATTCTCAGTGCGGTGCTTTAACCCGCTGTGCCACCAGGGAGGGCCGCATTTCGTTTTTTAACATATTTTTTCTAAAAGTAGTCATGAGTTTCTCCAAGTCACTATTCCAGATGCAATAGCTGCATTGGCTCCCTTTGTCCTAATCGTCTTTCTGGGTCAATGAGACAGCTCTGTGTATAGAATGGTATCTGCATCACAGAATAGAGACCTCAAAATACAGATATGATAGACTTAGGGCATTAGAAAAAATAGGTCCTTAAGTATGATGATTATTATTTTTCCTTTTGTGTTTAGCTATTCAAATATCTGATTTAAAATCAGCTGTCAAGATCTCAGGAAGGTCTTCCCTGACATCCATTACCAGGACAAGTTCTCCAGCTTTCCATAATTATCTATACTAGCCATCTCCTTCAAAAGATTTAGTATAAGACACAATTCTACATTTATGAGTGTGGTATCTGATTTAAAAGGGCAGGGTGGGGGCTCCCGCATGGCTCAAGGGGTTAAGTATAGCTCTATGAAGCTATTGGCAGACACTGCAACAGGAGTTCAATCGCCAGGTGACCCACACAGCACAGCAGACCTCTCCTGTCTCACCTGCTGCTGCCTCAGCACCAGGTCTGGGCCCTCCCTGGTGGCACAGCGGGTTAAAGCACAGACTAAGAAGCTAAAGCCACTTCTGCATGAGTTCGACTCCCTCGTCTGCCTTAATCAGTCCAAAGTCAAGAGACAAGCCTGGTTTCTTCATCATATGCTTGCTGCTCCATGTGGCTTCCTCTGGTCCCCTTCTG
>NW_004567127.1:12757349-12770254 GCF_000260355.1 Condylura cristata | reverse complement strand
GGGAGGGCTGTTTTTGATCAATTGTGATTAGTTCAGAGATGTTTACATATTCTGGTTGAATGAGTGAAATCTCTCATAGCTGTGTTGTCACATTGACTTGACCGTTAGAACGTCAGGCAATGCACACAAGTGGGTGAGAACAACAAAACTGTCAGCGTTTACGGTTGTTATGGAGGCAAGATCGTCATTTCAGGTTTTCAGGCCTCATCTCCCAGACAAGAACGATCCAGGCTGCAGGGGCAGCACTGAGTCACAGCCACTGATCTACCACCGGTTGGTGTCTGAGGAAGCTGCATTAGGAACTTCACTGATACACAAGTAAAAAGAAGCACATTTGCTTAGAGGAATAAATACAAGAAAATGTTTATTAAGGAGAAAAGTGGGACTCTCAGGCCTGGGAACCAGAACAGGGAGGGGCTTGAGGCAGGGAATAAGCATGTCCTTTTCCGAATTATTCTGAAGTCCTGCCAGTCTCTGTGTGATAGGTTAGTTCACAGTGGTCTCACTCACTGGGCCTTACTGTCTCTGTGACAGAATTGCATGTTGCCTCTCAGTCCTTATCATACAGTCCTTTTTCTTTATCTCCTTGTTCCCTAGTCCTAGGGTGTTTGGTAAGTCCCCTTAGGCATTTGTTGCTCTTATCTCTGGAGACTTCCTTAATACTCCAAAACTTTTCCTATTCTAGTCTGACCCGAGAAGATATCTGCTGGCCCTGTGACACAGAATTAGTGGAAGGGAAATACAATTCAACTCTTCTTTTGAACTGAGAGTTCTGCCCAGTGACGCCATCAGAAAGCGCCAGATGTTGATTCCATTGGGAAAACAGGATGTTTTGCCCAGGCCCAGGAAAACAGAATATACCCGAGTCAAGATGACCAAGGAGGTGAGAGCAGACTGTGGGGACATGATGAAGATGAGGGAACCAACCATGATAGCCTGTTGTAGTGGGAGGTTTGTTAATGGTTAACTGTCTTGGTATAGTTCACTCACTAGAAAAAGGCCGGCTTGAGAGAAAATGTCAGAATGGGTTTTTGAGGTAAAATACCGCTGTTCTTTCAGCTCACTGGTTTTCTGACAATAAAGTATGTGTTATAGATTCAATACCTGTCTGTGTTCGATTGGTTCCCTGCCGTGACAGGTAGCCTGACCCCCTGCATTTTCCAGTTATAATGTATCAGGCAGATTGACAAGAGATAAACACCAGAGAGAAGTTTAATAATAGTATTAGTGGGCAGACTGAGGTATCCCCCAGGACCTCAAACTTGCACTTTAAATGGATCTGCCATCTGCCACAAAAAGACAAACATATCTTAGTATATACGAATTTCAATAGAAAGGAACTTTAATAGTGTCAGTGTGCAATAGACAGAAAATACAGTTTTCAAATGAAGTACCCCAAGCTACCCATCCCCTTGTGGGAAGTGGACCAGCTAAACAATGTTAGCCCAAAGTCTGTGGGGGGCAGGGGTGGGAACCACAGGAAAGGAGAAGGGGCCAGGCAAGTTGGAAGTAAAGTCAAAGTACATGTCAAGATAAGGCCTGTCATTGTCAACCTCCCCATAGGTCTCTCAACTACGTCTCTACCTCTTTCAAGTGTCTACTCCCATGTCCCCATGTCCTGATGCAAGTCCAAGGCCGAAAAAAGTGCTTTTTCACAAGTCTCTCTATGTGCCATCTCTCTCGCTCTTTTTTCCCCAGCCTAGTCTTCCAAGTTCTTTTTTTGTTTTTAAATATGTATTTATTTATGCATACAGAACTGGGGTACAAGCCAGAGATGCAGGGATGGTGAGAGGATTCACCAGTGACAGAGTGGGGAGCAGAATACAAGATTGGTGAAGTACACTGCTGAGGGGAGCAGCGAGTGAAATGGGAAAGGTCTGCTGTGCCATGTGGCTCACATGTGGGTCATCTCCATGGCCAGGACTCAAACCTGTACCAAAGCTACTGAAGCCAGCTTGCAGTGCTGCACTTTAACCCGTTGTGCCACCAGGGAGGGCCCTCTTCCAAGTTCTTTTTAGCTTCTCCTCACTACTCACCTCCACCCTTCCTTAGGTGGGGCAGGGAACTGGAATTACACATGAAATGGATATACACATGGGAGAAACCCAGGTAAACTGAGTAACTCATCAAAATGGACCCTGCCACCATCTCAAAGAACCTCAGCTAAAACAAAGGTTACTGTGGAGGAGGAGAAGACATCAGCCTGGCAGTCATCAGGAAAGGCAGAGCAACAGGACATAACACTTAGTCAGGATTAAGTAGATGCCTACTCCGCTGATAAAAGGGAATAGCTCTCTCACTATAGTGTGTGATACTGGGCAGGGTGAGGGGTGCTTCAGAACCCCTAAAACTACCACTCTAAGTAGGTTCTGCCATCTGCCGCATCAAGATAAAACATACTCCAGTGTGTGAGACCTTCAATGAAACGGAACTTTAATACAATTAGTATGCAATACAGAAAAGTCAAAGAATATAGTTTCCAAATCAAATACTCAGTGTTATCCATCCCCTCTGGGTAATTGTCCAGCCAAACAGCGTTGACCCAAAGCCAGGCCCAAAAGCCCACTGCAAGTCTAAAACACCTTCTGGTTGGGATCTATAGAAAAGGGTCAGAAACAGCCAGACACATTGAAAGGAAAAGAACAAGATCAAAACCATGATAAAAGCTGCCATAGTGAACCACCCCATGGGTCTCTCACTCACATCTGCTTCAACCGGTCCAGGATCAGGAAGCCAGAGCAGCTTTCTCACACGTCTCTCGGTTCCATGTGCCTCTTCTGGTTCTCCTTCTGGTTTTCCTCCCCTCTTCCTTATCCATCTCCTCTCCAGCTTCTCTTTCAGTCTACTCAGCTTCATCCTCCCTTGGGTGGGTCAGAGAACCAAGAACCTCCCCTTTCTCTGGATACCAGCTTGTTACATGAGGAAGATACCCTTACAAAGGGAGATTTTCCTACACACATGTGTATGTTTCTTACAAAAGACCAGAATCTATCCAACCTTCAGAGCACCTCCTATTTATTTATTTTTAAAGATTTATTTATTTATGCATATAGAACAAGGGTACAGGCCAGAGGTGTGTGTGGGGGGGGGTGGGGAGGTTGTACGGAGCAGAACAGGCAAATGGACGAAATACACTGCTTAGGAGAGCATCTGGTGAGACAGGAAAGGTCTGCTGCGCCATGTGGGTCACCTCTGGAGACGGGAATTGAACTGGTGCTGAAGTGGCTGTGGTTAGCTTTGTAGTGCTGCATTTTAACCCATTGCACCACAAGGGAGGGCCAGCATTACCTCTTTATTAATCCTTATGTCAAAGAAACAAGATCTGGGGGTCTCCTTTCAGAAGCCTACAATATTTAGAAAGTCTAGAGATGGAAAGGAAGCTGCAACCAGCAAGTCAAGCAGCTAGTTCCCTGGGCATGTTCTCATCGTGCAAAGGAGTCGTTCCCCGACTCTGGTCACCCACTGCTACCAGCACCCATGGATTGAATGTCACTTCACCTCTCAATAAGGCTCACTTGCATGCCTTTATGCATCTCTACCGTGAGCTTAGACTAGGAGAACCTTAGTCACAATCCAGTGTTTCAACTACCCAAGAGCAGAAGAAAGAAAGGTCAGAAACGCCAACAGTCCTATTATGAGGCAGGGTTTTCCTTCCCACCAAGACTCAGGCTACCGGACACTCCTTTCAAAAGATGTCTTGACATTGAACAAGTCGATGTATCAACAAAAGTCTATGATAAAAAATAAGAAAAAGATAGTTTTGCTGGGCTTTAATATATGTGAGGAACGTTTTGTTTACTTTGTTATAACACATGAGAACAGTTGTTTGCTTCTTCACTTTATTCACTGCCATATTTCTGTAATTTAAAACTGCCGATTATAAACTCTAAGTCAATATTTGTTGAGTGGATATTACTTAATAAACATTTTACAAATGATATCCCTTATATCCCCTTATATCAGTGTTTACTGTGTGTAAGACACTGTTATAAATAAATATTTACAAGGAATTCTCACCACACTCCTATGAGGTAGTTTTAATTACTATCTTCATCTTAAAGATAATAAAACTTAAGTAGAAGGATAACACTTTCCCAAGGTCAGTAAACAGAAGTGCCTGAATTTTAATTCTTGCAAATAAATGCCATGTCTCTATAAATATTATACCAAGTGACCTAGAACAATGACTTTAAAACCTGAGGTCTTATTATTTTTAAAAACTCCAACTAAAAATAATTGAATGATTAGAAAGTCTATGATAGTATTACAAAACGACCAGATTATGTTTTTGTAACTCAACTCTGTTCAGAAAGTGTCAATAACTTAGTGTTTCCTAGTAGTATCTTAAACGGAACTCTACTTTTAAAGGTCCAGTGATTCTCTTACATTAGGTATCTGATGTCCATTTACCATTGATAGTAATTTCTACTTATGACACTGTCGTTGTTATTATTACTTTGATTTTCCCATTCTATTTTCATAAGCACAGGGTTCTAATGTGCTCTCAGGAGTGTGGGTCTCATGCCACATGGCAACCACTCTCTTGTTCCACAGCTGCAACATCTGATGAGTCCCTGTAGTGCTGAGTGCTCCATTCCTTCTCCTGCGTGTTCTAGCGACCAGAACCTGAGGCCTGTGGGGACATAAAGTGGCTGGTCACAGAGTCATTCCCCTAAACCTAGTGTCAGTCATCCCTTACAGAAAAGCACTCAGGATCACTTCAAGAAATGCCTCATCACATTTTTCTGTTCCTATACACCACTTTAAAAAGTTCTGACTCTGGCCACTTTTTTCTCCCAATTTTTTAAATTAAATTGATTTATTTTCTTGCATCATTGTTTATTTTTGCCCAGTACTTGATTTCTCCCCTCAGGTGTAATCCCCTCTGCTCTCCCACCATCATGGCACTTGTGATCACCATAGTCCCTCCTGCTCTTCCCTCCTCTGTTTTGATCCCCTCCTTCCTGCTCTCCGCACCCCCCCCCCCGTATGCCTCAGAGTCTTTCATTATTATTTTTTAAAGATTTATTTATTTATTCATACAGAGCTGGGGTACAGGCCAGAGGCTCAGGGGCAGTGAGAGGATTCACCAGGGACAGGGCATGGAGCAGAACAGGCAGATCCATGAAGTACACTGCTGAGGGGAGCAGCGGGCGGGTCAGGAGAGGTCTGCCACACCATGTGGTCACCTCCGGGGCAGGTGGGAATCAAACTCATGTGGAAGCGGCTTTAGATTCTCAGTGCTGTGCTTTAACCTGCTGCACCACCAGGGAGGGCCAAGAACTACTCTCTTAAGGAGAGAAAGTACTTTGAAATACCTAGACTACAGACACCTGAGCCATACAGTAGTCACCCACACTACTATTATCATGCTAACAAGTCAACCACCCACACTTATTCTATCTAGAATTCAAAACAGTGGAAGAAATACCAAGAAAAGAAGCTTATTTAGCACCAGCTCTCCTTAAAAGAACTTTCAGGTCCATGCACTAAATAAGTTAAGAGGCCAAAACCATATTTGGTTTATGGTAAAGACAAATTGCCATGACAAAGGGACTTAACAATAGATTAGTTTATGGAAAGCCAAGTTTCAATCAGTTTATCATGAAAGCTACTGAACCCAATTAGTGAATGATTTTATTCTGCTGAAATAGCACGATATTTTGTATCTAGCTTTAGTATACATTAGTAATATGCTATATATATATATATATATATATATATATATCTACAGTTATTGCTGTGATTATGCCAGAATTTCATTGAAGTAGAACGAGCAAAATTTTTATAAAAATCATCAGTACTATCGATGTACGTTCTATCTTATTAAGTAGATCTCAACAGCATTTGTTAAATTAAATAATTTGTTAAATTAAGCTAATATCACCTTATAGACTAGATTTCTTATTAACGATGTCCATTGTAATGCCATGTATACTCTTTGGAAAATACTGACAGATGATATGTTAACAACATTGACAATGATATATTAACAATGAAAAAGGAGCATTAAGTTCCATGCTTTTCCCAAATTCTATTGGGAAAATCCCAAATTTAGTTTCTGTCTTCCTTAAAAAAAAGAGAGAGAAAAGGGGGGAATGTCTACTTTGTAAACCATGTGAAAGCTAACCTTTCTAAAGGTGGCAAGACTTTGACATAGCCAATTTTTTATTTTTACTTTTCTGCCTCTGGTAATGACAAAAAGCACACTGTTCTTCCAGTGAAGCAAGGTTTTGAAACTAGCTCCTTGAAAAAAGTCAGTAAGCTCAGTTTTATTTTTAGCTCATACTAAGAGGATGACTGACCTGGAGCAGTGAAGCTAGTCTGGCAGTTTTCTACTTCTAGTCCCTGGGAGAAAAGATGATGGCAGTGGACTCAAAAGTGTTCATTGAAGTTGTATGGATGAACGAGAAAGATTGATGAAGGACGTTGAGTTGCTTAGAGAATGATTATATGTAAATATGCATTACTGCTACTATTTTTGCACCAGACTTCTAACTGGGTAATACTCAACTTTTGCAAATCTACATTCCATTATGTCAGTGAATTATTATGCTAACCTTGAAAAGAAGAGCTACTACATATAAACCTATGTTTTTACTCCAATAACAAAAGAAAGCATTCTAATATGTACTCAAAATTCACAATTAATCTCTTATTTATGTAGTTTCCCTTTCTATGAACATATGCTTACATATATGATAAATTTCAGTCCCATAGCTTCACACAGCCACTTCTTGACAGAAACGCTGTGTTTATAGTTTGCATAGAAAAGCTGGGGTTTAAGCCAGAGATGCATGGAATAAGAGGACTCATCAGGGACAGACTAAGAAGCAGAACAGGCAGAGCTACTGAAATACACTGTTGGGGGGAGCAGACAGAGAGATTGGAGAGGTCTGCTGCACCACATGTGGGTCAGCTCCCTGGCAGGCAATAGGACTTAAGCTTTGTATATCTAAAATAATATATATATATATATATTATATATATGTATATATATATTTGTGCCATCCATACTCAGTCAACTATGCCAGAGCTCATAAAGCCAAGAAATGCCCAGAGAACAGAAGGCAGTGAACAGACCCCAGCCTATGGGCAAGCAATAAAGTCTAAGGTCAAAAGAAGTATATTTAAATTTCTATATATACTGGTACATATAAATGGAGTTGAGTAGGCAACATTGATTTCAAATTCATAGCATCTATGATATGACATGGATTTCTTTTTTAAATGTTCTTACTCTGCTGGGTAGTAGCTACACCTGAAGATTTTATCAGAGTTTTGCTGTGATCTAATTTATTTTGTTTCTTATGCATCGGGCATCACAAGATCACAGTGTGCACTTCTGATATCTACCTGTTCCTAAAATTATTTTCAGTGACACTTTCAACAATAGGAATGCTAAGTCATTGCTTTTCATCATCTTATCAAATGGCAAACCAAATCCTTTTTCCTCCAGTGGCCTGTATCACATATATTTGTTGAAAGAATGTTAAGAAATAGCATTATAAATTTAGAATTGTGTCATTCACTAGCAATTCAAATATTGGTTTGATTTTGATGGGGGGCAGCAAGCGACACTAAAACTTGCCAATGACACTGCCCAAATAGTTTTCCAGGCACTGCTGGATTATTCACTCACACGTACAATAGCAAGACTATACAGGCTCAGAGAACAAGGGGTTTTATTTAACAAACCAGAAAAAAACAGTTACTGAGGCCAAAATAGCCATTTCCCACACCCAAAGTAGTGTCCAGTTTTTTCAAATCCTAAATAAAAAGCAGCTAAGATGGCGTCTTTCCACCACAAGAACACGGAGCTTCTCTCCCAAACAATAGGCCACATGCCCAAGATGGCGTCTTCCTGACACTGCAGACATGGATTACGCGGCAGCCAGGCTATAGGTCAGGTTCCAACTCATGAAGATAACAAAAGACCTATCAGGAGATGCTCCTAGAGTTTCCAAAATGCCCCAACAGATCACCAGACAAGTGACACTCAAACAGCAGCAGCAGTAGCCAAATGATTTGACGAGGCACCTGGCTCTTCCCCTTCTCTGCCAGGCTATAGCAACAGCAAACCTGGGGATGGTTTCAGTCACTTGGCTACTTAAAAAGCCTCCAAACTTCTCTCTGAGGTTGGCTCCTGGAGGCCTCTCCATGTCCTTTAGAGAACCACAACAGCCTTCTGGAAGATCAGTGCCGTGGGGGCCAAAGTTGCTGACACCGGATATGCTGAATCCCAACTGCTAAATCCTCCATGGTTGCTTCTGCAACCTCTTATATTTCTTATCAGCCATTCTGTGACAGGTGGCTGAAGACAAAGGCTGTTTCAGTTGGTGCCTCCCGGAGGGGGTTGCTGGTGAGAATAGATAACCCCAGAGAAAATGCTACCAAAGTATCACATTTTGGGATGGAGCACTGGTAAGAAATATAAGAGACTGCAGAGGAAGCCACAGATTATTTATTCTTTGGGATCCAGCATCTGAGTACTCCCTGTTCTGGATTCAGTGTTTGAGAATTCAGTGTTTTGGATTCAGCGTTTTCGGGGTCAGTGATTTCAGCCCCTACCTCACCAATTTTACAGAAGGCTGCTGTGTGGGCCTCCGAAGGTGGAGGGCTCCAGCAGCCCTCTCAGAGAGGACAAGTGAAGTGGCAAGTAGCTGAGAAACTGAAACGGTTCCCGATTTTGTTGCTGTTACAACCTGGCAGAGAAGGTAAAGAAGACCAAGAGCCAAGCACCTTGCTGAGCTGTGAATATGGCTGTTGGTTGGGTCACTTGGTTGTTGCAGCTGCTGTTTGAGTGTCGCTTGTGCTGGGGCATTGGGGAAGCTCCAGGCGCATTTCCTGCTGTGTCTTCCATTGTCTTTCTGACTTAGCCTATAGTCTGGCTACCTCCTGTCTGCAGTGGCAGGAAGACGCCATGTTGGAGTAGTGGACTGTTGTCTGGGGGAGGAGCTCTGGGTTCTCAGTCGCAGGAAGATGTCGTCATAACTGCTTTTTGGTTAGAACTTGGACACCGATTTGGGCGAGTAAATGGCCAGCCATCTTCGGCCCGGTAACTCTTTTGTCTCCCTAGTTTGTTCAATAAATCCCTTGCTCTCTGAACCTGAGTGGTCTTACAATGGTGCATGCAGGTGAATAACTCAATGACTTGAAAACCATTTGGGCACTTTCCTTGGTCAGTTTTAGTGCCCCCTTGCTGCCCCTTATCAGTTACACCCTAAAACACGATACTTTCTAGCATTTTTCCTGGGACTATCTAGCCTCACCAGGAACCCCCTTTCAAGGGGGTTGTAACAGACTTTGGCTGTCAGCCACTGGTTGCAAGCCTACCAATGGCATAAAAATAGAACAACATTCAAGAAAAATGTCGAGGGTTTCATTAGGGTATAATGAAAAGAAATGTTCTCATTCAGTATGAAAGAAAAAGAACACACACATTCTAGTAGGGAAAATTATATATATATATATATCAACAATTTTTTAATTTAGAGCCTTGAAGCGAGAAGCTTCATACCTGTAAACAGTACATTTTGATTCTAAAGATATTTTTTAAATGTGTTTAGTTCCAACCTGGCCTCTAATACATCCACATATGCTTTTTTGGAAAAAAAAAATCAATCTATTAGGACTAAATTTTTCAAACTTCAATCTGATAAGCGCGAATTCAATCATCAAGTGTTCTCTGGGTGCTCTAACCCAAAAGTCATAGTCACACATGGCTGCACACTGAAATGGGAGCATGAATCACTTGCTAGAAATGGCTCAATGTGTGTTTAATCATTCCTTTATATGCTCTGAATAGCATATAATCAACAACAACAACAAAATGAAAGCAACAAGTTGAAAGTGAAAGTAAATGTTCATGATTCAAATATTCAGTGTAAATGCATTACATTTTATAACACATAGACAATTTCTTAAGGATTTACCTTCAAGTGGGGACTGGTGCTTAATAATAACTATCACAGGAAATTCATGATATGATAGCTACAGCTGAAGATTGCATCTGCAATTATCTTAAAGGGTAACTGGAATAAAAATGAGAAAAAAATAGGCATTTAAAATTGGGGTGGGGTCTATACCTCTTATTTTCTGAACTACAAACTCATGGTGGAAAGAAATGAGATTATGATAACATGTAAATTATTCTCAGAATAGTTATGTTTTTCCATGAGCAAGTTCAGAGAGCAATTCTTTTTTCTTCAGAATCAAATCTCCCTTTGGCTCCTATTATAAAGTTACTTGCCATTGTACTTTGTTCTTACCAGATAATACAGAATAACCCCTTTCTCTCAAGATTCCTCACTATCATATCTTTTTTCAAGTCTTTTTGATTTATAAGGTAACAGGCACAGATTGCAGGCATTAGGATCACTCTACCTTTGAGGACATTATTCACCCTCTCATGCTGTTTAAGATCCTTTTGACTAATTATTAGCTACTACTAACCCACTAGTTAGTTAAGTTTGAGTCAGTTCTTAAAATCTCTTAACACTGTTAATCTGGTTAGTCAGAGATTATCCACAGCATTTTTCTGAAACTCAGTAATGATCCTAAATCTGATTTATCTATTTTTCAAATTTTCTATATTCTAGAAAGCTATTAAGCAATAGAGATACTTTCATTACTTAACTGGTAATATTATATTAAAAAACTTCTAGATCTCTCTCCTTTATCATTAATATGATATTACTTTGAGGCCTTCTTACCTTGCTTTTAAAAATTAAATATGGTTTTCAATTTGCACAGCAATTGTTGCCAGAAAGAAGAATATCTGTAATGATTTTAGGATGTGTATGTGATTTTTCTGCACATTCCATCAAATTTTAAGACCGATTAAAAAAAATATGATGTTATTCATATTACTTAGGTTAGCAAAACTGAGTAGTTTTGTTTCCTAGAAGAAAATTTGAACAGATTTTGCTGATTTAATGGCTTTTAAGGTAGCCACTGACCATGGTTTAGTTATTATTAATTTACCAAATAAATATGAAGTCATGTTAAGCATAAATGAAACCACTACAAGATATATAATCGTCCTTAAATATGTGACATAGTGTGTGTGTATGAGAAAGCTAAATACAAAGGCTCACTAAAACATCCTGAGTACTGAACTAATCTAGATACTAGATCTGTAATAATAGCTTGTAGTGTGTTGAACATTGTGTAAAAAAGTAAATTGCTACAGCCAAGAGCCTTGCTGTGGGAGATAGATAAACAATACTCTTTTTAATTTTAAAAACAAACTTCTTTTGCTTTCAAGAGCCTATTAAAATTCCAATAGATTGGGCCCTCCCTGGTAGCACAGTGGGTTAGAGCACAGCACTAAGAAACTAAAGCCACTTCAGCATGAGTTCATTCCCTGCCCAGGAGGTGACCCACATGGCGCGGCAGACCTCTCCTGACCCGCCCGCTGCCCCCCGCATAAGTGTACTTGGTTGATCTGCCTGTTCTGCTCCCCAATCTGTCTCTGGTGAAGCCTCTCACCACCCCTGAACCTTTGGCACGTACTCCAGTTCTGTATGCATAAATAAACAAATCTTTAAAAAAAAGGAATTCCAATAGGTCAATTATAGCAGATAATCTTACCTAGAAAAGAACATACATGCATTTTATTTCACAATATTATCTCTCATTTTTAAAGTAATGTAGGAACAAGTCGAATCATTTTGTCTCATAATCGCTTTTCTATTTCAGAACATTTGAGATCTGAAGTCGCAAGTCTTGTTTTTATACCTCTCTACAATATTTGTAATAAATGTATATGTGGTAAAAACATTTTAATAAAGTATACCATCCCACAAATGCTGGAGGACAGTTAGCTTCAAGGTTAAATGTCATAAGAAATTAAACTTACCCTGAGTCTAGATTGCTCGTAGAATAGTGGCAAAAACTACACTATTTCTGTATTTACACAAAACACTTGAAAATTCTCATGAATTTCTGGAGAATGAAGTGTTATAGGGAACAGTTAATAGAGGAAATATTCTTTTTCACTCACTTGTTGATGACATTTTATTATACATATTATGCTACTTCTATAAACCAATCATTGTTCTAGAAACTGAGAACACTTTAGTGAAAAAAAAATCACAGAAAACTATGCCTGAAGCTCACAGTCTACCCTGTTTGAGAGGAAGGAAAAGAGAACAGAAAATAAAATAAAATGCTATATTAAAAATACTAACTGCTATAAAGAAAAATATATAGTCTCACAGCAGAGATGGGGAGAATAAGAAACTCATGGTGAGGGAGGAATTCTGTAGTATCTAAAATGCAGAGCGTGCAAACCTTTACGAAATAAGCTTTTGTCAAGTCTTGCAGAAGGAGCAAAAAAAAAAAATTTTTTTTTTTTTTTTTTTTTGCGTAGAACTGGGGTGTAGGCCAGAGGTGAATGGCTAAGAGGATTCACCAGAGACGAGTTGGGAGCAAAACAGGCAGATATACTGAAACACACTACAGGCAATGCAGGAAAAGCAGGTCACCTCCCTGGCCTGGGGTCAAGCTCAAGCTGAAATGGCTGCAGCTAGTTTGCCATGCTGAGCTTTAACTTGTTGCACCACAAGGGACTGGCCCTCTTCCCTCCTTTGTTTGGCCCCTCTTCTCCTCCTTGCTGGATGCCTGAGATAGATGGTTTCCCTGAAAGTTTTGTCTTTTGCCTGTCTTTTGTTTTGTTCCCCGATTTTCCCTCACAAGTGAGTCTATCGATAATTTTCTTTTTCCTTCTAACTTATTTCATTTAACATTTAATCCTATCAGTTCCATTCATGTTGCTGCACATGGCATGAGTTTTTTTAAGATTTATTTATTTGTGCATACAGAGCTGGGGTACAGGCCAGAGGCTCAGGGGCAGCAAGAGGCTTCACCAGAGACAGAGTGGGGAGCAGAACAGGCAGATC
>NW_004567127.1:12722465-12757249 GCF_000260355.1 Condylura cristata | reverse complement strand
ATTCTGTATTTAGACCACATCTTCTTGATCTCTTCTTCTGTTGGTGGGTATTTAGGTTGTTTCTATCTCTTAGCTTTTTAAATATTGTTGCAATAGGCCCTCCCTGGTGGCGCAGCCGGTTAAAGCACAACACTGAGAAGCTAAAGCCACTTCCTCATGATTTCAATTCCCGCCTGCCCCGGAGGTGACCACATGGCGCAGCAGACCTCTCCTGACCCGCCCGCTGCTCCCCTCAGCAATGTACTTCCTCGATCTGCCTGTTCTGTTCCCCACTCTGTCTCTGGTGAAGCCTCTTGCTGCCCCTGAGCCTCTGGCCTGTACCCCAGTTCTATATGCACAAATGAATAAATCTTAAAAAAAAATATTGTTGCAATAAATATGACTGCATGTTTCCCTTTGAATTAGTGTGTTTGTGTCTTTTGGGTAAAGGAGACAAATTTTAGAAGAAATGCAAGAAAATATGAGCCCATATTTTGGTATGATCATAGCAATGAATACAACAATCATCAGAATTAAGACAGAAGTAATATTGAAGAGTATGATAATCAGGAGTGAAAACCTTGCATAAATGAGAGACTTGATTTGAGTGTGTGTGTGTGTTTGTAGGTGACTGACAAAGCAGAATAGTGGTTGTGTAGTTGTATTGTAACCTGGTGGTCCCCAGGAAAAGGGGAAGTTCTAGGTTCCCAGAAGGAGGGTGGAGCTGAGCAGAGAAAAGAAGGGATCTGAAGGAGAAGGAAGCAGGATGAAGAGTCAGAGGTAGACCTGAAGAAGCCACATGGAGCAAAGGACACATGTGAAGAAACCGTGCTTGCTTCTCGGCCCTGTGCTGGTTAAAACAGATGTGGGTGAGAGACCTATGGGGAGGTGACTATGGCAGCTTTTATCTTAATTTTGATTTTGTTCTTTTACTCCCAGATTTGGCTGGCTATGTCTGACTCTTTTCTATGGGTCCTGGCCAGAAGATGCTTTAGGCTCGTGGTGGGCTTTTAGGCCTTGCTTTGGGCCAATCCCTTTTGGGTTGACTTTTGCCCATGAGGGGATGGGTAACTTCAGGTGTTTGAGTTAAAAATTATGTTCTTTTTCTCTGTGTTGTATGCTCACTGTATTAAAGTGCCTTTTTATAAAAGGCACTTACGTGTTTTGTCTTGATGTGGCAGATGGCAGAACCTATTTAGAGCAGTGTGTGTTTCAGTCATTCTGCCTGTTCTGCTCCACACTCTGTCTCTGATGAACACTCTAGCCCACCACACCTCTGGCCTGTACCCCAGTTCTTGTATGCATAAAAATAAATAAATCTAAAAAAAAAAAACAACTCAGAAAAACAAATTAATGAACGCCGATAAATTGAGCATTAGTTAGAAATTGAAACTTTAAAGAAACAAGTAACAGAAATCCAGGAAGTAAAGAACTTAACAGATGAGATTGTGTTTTGTAGAGAAAGTAATAGAAGCAGAAGAGATAGAGAATCAAATCTGTGACCTTGAGGATGGTAACACACTAAGGACTCAGTGGAAGAAGAGAGAGAATCAAGATGTAAGTAAATAGACAAATAAATAAATACATAAAAAAAGAAATACATAGAGATTTTGAAAAATATTTGTTAACTTTAAGGAAACCAACAGAATAATGATGGTACTAGAGAATGGACAGGGAGGGAAACAGAAGGTGAATGTTATCTCAATTAATGGGGGAAAAGATTAAGATACATGAGAATAAATAATAATAAATTCTAGAGGAAAAAGCTCAAGGAAGGGCCCTCCCTGGTGGTGCAGCAGGTTAAAGCACTGCACTAAGAAGCTTAAGCCAATTCCGCATGAGTTCGATCCCCGCCTGCCCCGGAGGAGATCCACATGGCGCGGCAGACCTCTCCTGGCTCGCCAGCTGCTCCCCTCAGCAGTGTACTTCATTGATCTACCTGTTCTGCTCCCCACTCTGTTCCTGATGAATCCTCTCACCCTCCACATCTCTGGCCTGTACCCCAGTTCTGTATGAATAAATAAATAAGTCTTAAAAAAAAAAGTTCAAGGAAAACGCATGCAAAACATAATTAATGGATAATTTGCCAAAAACAATGGGAAGTGTGTGTTGTTGAGGGTGTGATGTGATCAGACTTGGCTTATAAGCGTTTTAAAATTGTTCATGTTCTTGATTAGAAAGATTTATGTTTAAACTATCAGGAGATCATACTGTTTATCAAATTGTTGCAAATGTAAATTAGTTGAGGGAGACTAGAAAAAGCAGGTACGTGTTTTGTTAATGAGAGTGTAATTGGTAATTCATTTTTGAAGTAATCTGAAAATATCAAAAATAAAATATGGGAATCTTTTGAACCACAGATTGTACTTTAAGGACATTTTCTGAGAGATATAGGTATATCAAATGAATGAGAATTGTATGATTATCCTTAACATTAATCATAACAAAAATATAAGAAATTAAAATTCATCACTAGACCACAGGCTATAAAAGTTTTGATATTTCTATAAAATATTCTAATAAAAATTCAAGATAAAATGGAAAAGATTCCCAAAATATACCCTGGCATGAAAGAATGTTATATTATATGTGGTATCTCTGCCTTCTTCAGTTAGAAATCACTAGAGCAGTGACAGAGACAGGAATATTTTTCACAAAGTAACATTTTAATGATTTTCACTTTTGGACCATATACATGGTAAATCATTTAAAATAGAAATATATTAACTTTAAATTAGTTGTCAATATGATTTCTTTCTCTCTGAGTTGATTATTTTCACAGGGAGACAAATTAGTTGTACTTTATTTCACATTTTATTTCTCTAAAATAAAAACAGAATGTGTTTGACAATTATTAAAATTTCCTCATATTTCCCATTTGACTAAAATATGGCATTTCTGAATCCAATTTATATTATATGTTTTTGTGTACATTGCAAGAATATTTCAGCATACAGGTCAGGTAATGTATGTAGCCAAATTCACAAAAATGTTGTAAGAATTAATACATGAAGCTTCTAAACATTTTCATTTCATTACTGAATAACTGAAAAAATAGCAAAAAAAAAAAAAGTTGTGAATACAGACCCGTGTAAGACTAATAAAACACACATAAAACAAATATTATTTATTAACATATGAAGACATTTTTTCCTAGATCATTAAAGTTCTTTTCCCTTGTTGACAGCTAGTCTTATTGCGCTGAAATAATGTGGAAACCACAAGTTAAGACATTAGCAATCAGCTGAGTCCAGCATTTTAATATATGGGTTGTAAATTAATCTCATGTGGTACATGCTGGATGGACCATTTATAATAATAAAAGATAAGAACTAAAGTATCAACAAGCAGGACTATATTTTTGCAATTTAAAAATAATTATTATCTCTAAAAACAAGGAGTAAATGTTTATCAGTCATCTTTGTTAAAGACTGTTTGTTTTGCACAAGAAAAGTCATTAAAACTCACAAATTAATTGCCTATAACCTAAATTCATAGTGCGTACCAGCTGGCATGATAAACACAGCATTTACAAAATAATTTTTGCAGCCTCTGTAGTAGTAAGAGGTAGCAACCCAAGAGTTATTGACTGAAAACAGGTCAGTGTTGCCAGGGATTGTATGTTATCTATCACAGTGGGAAAGAATGATCTACAACATAATAGTCCCTAGCAATCAACACAGAAGCTTATAAATTTGCATCTAACATTGGCTTCTAAAACACAATTAATTTGCGCATGTTTTCCTAGCAGCAATTAGCAGCAGGCAAGAGTTTTAATGAAATAAAGTTGTGATTCCCACAGGGACTATTTATAAAGAACATTACAAAACAACAAGAGCTTCAAACTATTTACATTAAGAATTGATTAATAACAAAGTCATTAAGCTATGTATTAGGTTACATATTGTGCCAATTTAAGGGATACTGCTAATTAAGTAATCATAATCGTTTGCATGTGCCACATCTAATTAACTTTTTATATCTCTAAGTTTTTCCTTCAGGACCAACAACATTCAAGTGGCATTAGCAAAAGGAACATTTAGGCCATTTCTTGGAATATTATTTTCCAATAAAGTAGATTTCTATGAAAACACTTTGAGAGTTTAATCAGAAATAGTAGCTTTTCATGACAATTACTTTGGGCTACACCAAGTTTACTCTTGAGGGAATGAATTAACATTAGGTTAGGGTTAAGTAGGACTTTTAAATGTTTCTATATAAATTAAGTTTGGAAATAAGTTTAAAAACTTCTGAAGAAGTTTAACACTAGAATCTTAAATGCCTAAAAGGATTATATTGATCTGTTTTTTTATGTGTGTAATTTAAAGAATGTTATATATGCATCCGGGAAGATTCTTAATGATTTTTTATTCTTGGTAGTAAGGGAAAGCTTAATAGAATTTTCTTCAGTATCTATCTTACAGAAAATGATACCTTCAAAAGAATTCCACATATACAAACAAGTATTTAGTCTATCTATTTAAATTGTTTCCTCACCAAACAATAACTTCTGTAATTAATTTTCAAAGGCCTCCACATTCATAATACTATTTCTTAAACTTATTAACTATATAGTATTACATATTGAATAATGTAATCTAGCATATTTTTTAATCATAGACTAAAATGAGTGATTTACTTATATAATCATTTCAATTACATAATCAAACTGTTTGCTGTTCTTCATGATGCTTTTTCCGTATCACTGCACTTGTGCATTGAATTGCCTAGAATTTTACTACCAATCTACATTAGCTCAATTAAAGAAACTGTGCAAGGTACTGGATTTTTACTATGTTCAAAGTACTGTCCTATGTCTTAACACAGATTACATTAATGTCTAACCTTGAAAATTTGTTTTACCATCGTCCTTTTCAGATGAGAAAATGGAAAGTAAAATGTAACTTCTCCTACTCGAAGAACTAGCAAATAGTAAAACAGGACACCAACCAAGACTTGTTCTATTCCAAATAAAACCTTAGCAACATCAATAGTTTTCTCTCTAGTTATTCTACTGCTTTAATTCTTGAAAATCTGCAGTAGTCCTATTCCTTTTAGTCAACAAAAATATCCTTTTGAATATCTTACTGAAATAATTTGTCTTCATATATGAATGTAGTGGCTGGTTAAAAAATGTTCATAAGATGATTTGGTTTCCATTTAAAACCTGAAAGGGATCTGTTCTGGCCAACAGATCAGAAGCGATATCATACCAGGTTCTGGACCACTTCCTATCCTTTGTACCTACCTCTCTTTGGCAGTTCTGAACACCTTAAGGTCACCAAGATGGATAGGTCACGTGTGGGTATTCAAGACAATAGTTCCAAGCCAGGAATTTTTCTATTTCCAAAAAAATCTTCAAACACTAATTGAAGATGTTTGGAGCCCTCTATCCACCACATCTAAATATTGAATTCCACCAAGAAACTTCACTTCAAGCCAGATAGAGTAGAAAAATCACATAGCTGATCAAATTCCTGAACTATGCAGTTGTGAGATATCATACACTGTGCTTGATTTGGTAGAGAAGATCTGATCTAAACTAGATGCTGACATGGTATCACATTCATGGAGGCATTGGTTGGGGTGAGTTGGTTTTGCATGAGACAGAAGATCTATTTACTGAAAGGATACATTAGTTAATGTTCTTGTTAAGAATTTTTGGTCTCCATCAGTGCAGAAGTAATCACTGGTGATATCACAATACTGCCACAATACTGCCTTTGTTAAAGGGTTAACAAAGACTCTATAGGAATCTTGTTTCTATATTTTCATTTTGGATTTTTGGTTTGCTTTAGTTTGCATACACTCTGGCTATTGAAAAGGGACCAAATATGTAGACTTCAATTGCAAAATACCACTCAGTTTCTCTGGAGGAGTCAGGACAAAGGACACAGGAAGAAAAATGAAGCAATACTTATTTTACCTCTGCTAAAAAATGGGATTATGTCCCCCATTTCTTGATGAGTTCCTGCATTTCTTCACAATAATAAGGGAACTTGTATTAAATCATATCGCAGTCCTCTCTGGGGGTACAGTGGGTTAAAGTGAAGCACTGAGAAGCTGGCCATGGCTGCTTTGGTGCAAGTTCAATCCCCGCCCTGGAGGTGATCCACATGGCACAGCAGAGCTCTTCTGTTTCGACTACTGCTCCCCTCAGCGGTGTACTTCATAGATCTACCTGTTCTGCTCCCCACTCTAGTTATGGTGAATCCTATCAATGCCCCTGCACCTCTGACCTGTGCCCCAGTTCTGTAACATAAATAAATAAATCTTAAAAAAAAAATCATAGGGGCCCTCCCTCGTGGCGCAGCGGGTTAAAGCACTGCACTACGAAGCTGAAACCACTTCCGCATGAGTTCGATTCCCGCCTGCCCCGGAGGTGACCACATGGCGTGACAGACCTCTCCTGACCCGCCCGCTGCTCCCCTCAGCAGTGTACTTCATCGATTTGCCTGTTCTGCTCCCCACTCTGTCTCTGGTGAAGTCTTTCGCCACCCCTGAGTCTCTGGCCTGTACTCCAGTTCTGTATGCACAAATAAATAAATCTTTAAAAAAAAAAAAAATCATAGGGCTTGTGCACAAAATATAGTCATAGACACAAGTCATTAGAAAAAAAAACTGAAATAATATAGCTAGCTTTTCAAAACTTTCTATACATTTGCATGTACTTTTCATCAAAGAAAATTAATAATTTTCACTTGATTTTTATTTCTATATGGAAAACATTTAATGTAATTCAAATAATAATCATTCTAGTATAATTAGTATCGAAGTTTGGTTTTTAAATAATCTTTCTAAAATTGGAACTATTTGTTTCTTTATGTTAAAGTTCATTAGGAAGTTTTTCATTAACAGGTTGTTATTGTTAACAATACAGGAGTTTTTAAAAAAAATTTCACTTCCTATATGTAAAATATGTTTAAGTTAAGAAAATATAGAACTCAGTAATATTAGAATTTCCAAGTGTACTCAAATATTTAAGATGTCAGTTATAATGAGCCAAAGTACAAATGGAGTAAATCTTAGATTTGCTCATTATTACTATGTCATTTCCCATCCAGGCTTCTCATATCATTAGATCTGCTTTAAATTTCTACTAATATATAGTTCATGAAATCATGATTTCTGACTGCTCAGTTTCTATTAGATACCTATTTTGATGCATAATTATTGTATTTAAGACAATCTGCAATACAGGAGAAATTTTCATTATAATTATGAATGAGATTTTAGATGTATAAGAGAAATCATATTTCCATCAATTCCAAAGAATTGGGTTGGAAAGTGAGTGGGTAGAGTATTTTATTTTAAACTTTATCCCTGATAGCATGATAAACTATGTTCCTACACAAACTCTGAAAGAAAGACTTGACTTTAGCAAAATAAACATGAAACTTGAACTTTGTAAACATGATTAACTGATGGGCTAACCAGTATTCTTGGATAAGATTTTGTGGTACAATTGTATTTTTAAAAATTATCCATTTATGGTTTCTTAGCACAGAAGCAGATTGGGAGAGGTGTGTGCTATTTGTCAATGTAGAGCAAATACTTGGGAGACCATGTACCACACTTTGCATATTTCTTAAATATTTAAATTTAAATTTGAAATAATTGAGGCATTTTTGTTACTTAAAGCTTATTCTAGATATTTGGTTATTTCCATAAGATCATACTATATATGTAAACTCTGTTTTATAAATTGGTAATGTTGATACACTTATTTTATATTGAATCAGATGATAATCATTCTTTTATCTCTTCATAGCTAAAATTTCTAGATTCTGGAATATTTTTAATAATTTATCCACCTCATGTTTTATCATTTATCTTGGAATAATTTTTTTTTCATAACCTTGTTATACACTGGTAAATAATAATATAGGTATAGGGTATCACTCACTTATATCTCTAAGTCATTTCAATCAGCTTTACCAAAAACTGCTAACTTCACAAATTAGGTATCCAATTCCATCTCCTTCCTAATATTCAGATCTCTTTCTAGGTAACTTGTATACATCTTCACCAGGATATCTTGAAGCAATTTCACATTCAACACATCCAGTATTAGAATCATTTTAACATTCACATACCTCTCCTGTTCTTTTATAAGTTCTCTTTCTCTACATTCTCACCACACTGACTTAGGCTATGATGTAGTTTTTTTTCCCTCTAAGACTGAATGCAATAGCCTGTCTCTCTCTGTCCTGGTCCATCTTTTATTGCTATCAAAGTTGTGTTCGTGTATACCACACCACTTAGCCATAGTGAAATAATTCTCCATTTAAGCAAGCTTCTGTGTTTTTAGGCATAAATCTTTGAAATGCCCAATAAATCCTTCCTTCCAGGAAATATCTAATCATTATTTAATTTAAACTCATTTTTCCATATCAGTGAAGCATTCACTTAAAGGGAGTGAAATCAATTACCTACTCTATGGTGTCCTTAAAGGATTTAACATATATTGTCTAGCTAATGTTTTTTACATTTAAACAGTCTCAGAAGTAGAGAATATTTTTACTATAGATATCAAAACTGTGGACTTATAAATGTTATCAAATCTGACTTTAAATCATGGATGTATTCATGCTATTGTTTTTCAACAATTCTGAAATCTCTTGTTTAATTACTAATGGAATATCTATCTAAGGTTAATTTTAAGATTAAATAAGATACAAATTAGCACTATCAATAGTGCCTGTAAGGCTATCCAGGTTCAAAAGTGATAGGACACTTGTATGAAATATATTATATTTCTTTCTTTTTCTTAACTTTGTACGGGCATAAACTGCTTTCTGCTGTTTATGTTACAAATCACTTGGATTTAGTAGGATACACTAAAAATCTACATTCAATAAATATTGTATTGGCTTGGACTATAATTTAGAGTCAAAAGTATTGGTTACAATTATTTCACTGAGAATACACCTTCTCATAGTAAGTTGAAAATATTGACCGCTATATTTCAATAATATTATTAATATTATAATTAGGCAAAATAGAATTCCACAAGTTTGCTAAAATCATATGTAAACTTATGGGTTTTATATTTATACGGAAAGATATTAATACAACATTTTGTAGTGTAAGAATTCACAAAGTCAAAGAATAATTTCCCATCTCTGCGTGGAACAAGGTAATTTTTTCAAGAATTAGTCATTTTTCTTCTAAGTATGCTCATAAAATTATATTACTTTGGGATTTCAACAAATGTACTTTCCACAAAATAGGTTTATAGCTTCTTGTGACATATTAGCACAAAACATATTTAATTGATTGTTACTGTTTTGCCCTTGGTTATGTCTTTTATCTAGGGTACCTGATTTTAAAATGTAGACTTGCAGATAAATTCTAAATTACCTTGTTCTCCTGTGAGAGGATGTCAACATTTTATCAGTGAGTCATTTCTCCATGTAAACTAACGTAGTACCAGGATATAATGGGAACACACCACTAAGGAAAAAGTTATTGCATATATAGTTGCTCTCTTGTAGACAGTATTCCAGTCTTTTTAGTCTTTGCATTCGGTGAGGATATCAAGCCTCTTGGTAGGAGACACATTCACTCATTATTTACAAAATTATAATCATTGCTCCAGAGTAATCATTAGCGACAGCAGCTCCTAAGAGTATGCCATGTTCTGGACATTGTATGAAGTAGATTAAAAATCAGCTTTTAAGTTATTTGCACATGTACATTTTATATCATACGTTGCTTGGTAAATATCTAATAACTACATATCTATTTAAATGCCCATCAATCTGTATCTTTATATTTTATTATTAAGCAATATGGGTCCAGGTATTTCAAGGCAAGACATATCAATCTAAGGGACTCATACTTGGAGAATTTTGATCAGATGTTCTGAAGAAAATATGATGAAACTAGTAGTATCCAAATAAAAAGACGAATAAACTCACTTTTACAACATTCTGTGCTCAGTTGACATTATAGACTACTAAGTCAGTTTGGGCCACACTGAACAATATGAAACCAAGTGATGTGTGACTATTGAGCATTTGAAACTAGTTAGCCTGATTTATAAAGGTAAAATGTACACTGGATCTTGGAGACATAGTAGGAAGAATAAAATGGGAAATGTCATTAATAATTTTATATTTGGTCTTCCTGGTGGCGCAGGGGTTAAAGCACTGCACTAAGAAGCTTAAACCAGTTCCTCATGAGTTCGATCCCCAATCCCCGCCTGCACCTGAGGAGATCCACATGGCGTTGCAGACCTCTCCTGGCCCGCCCGCTGCTCCCCTCAGCAGTATACTTCGTCGATCTGCCTGTTCTGCCCCCCACTCTGTTCCTGGTGAATCCTCTCACCCTCCACATCTCTGGTCTGTATCCCAGTTCTGTATGCATAAATAAATAAATCTTAAAAAATAATTTTATATTGATTATATATTAAAATGATATTATTTTGGCTAAATAGTTAAATGCATGATTAAAATAATTTTGCTTATTTTTTCCTACTTTTTTTTAGATCTGTTTTATTTATACATATAAGAATTTGTTATATAGGCTAAAGGTGGAAAGGGGTGAGAAGATTCACTAAAGACAGAGTGGGGCACAGAACAGGCAGATTTACTAAAAGACACTGTTAAGGGGAGCAGCAGGCAAGCAGGAGACATCTACTGTGCCATTTGAGTCAGTTCCCTGGTCAGGGATTGAACTCAGGACATTTAGTTGTGTTTTTATATTGACAGCACTGAGACTTAACCCTGAGGCCACCAGGGAGGTCCAGGTCATGTACATTTCAACGCAAAATTAATAGAAGACATGTAATTAACGATATGTCTTCTAAATGGCATCCACTGTGTGAAAGCTACTTTAAGATTAGACCAACGGGAGTTGTTTTGATACTTTAATTTGTGATAAAATAAAAGCGTTGGTACATTTCCCAGGAGAACTGTGCCTATCACTCTTAGAATTCAAATAAAACCATGTTTCTTAGACTGTGGAATTCTCCCAGGTGTTGAAATATGCTTATGCTTACAAGCATCTAAACCTTATTTGGCAAACTGAGTTCCTAAGATAAATAAACAATTTTTATGGCCAAATTATCTTGATAAATTGACTCTAGAATTCATTAATATTCTGCTTTTAAAGGATGCCAGGAAATAAGATACAGATGAGGAATAGATGAATAGCAAACTGTTATCTTTGCTTTTCATACATTCCTTATTTCCAACCTATTTTCCCATATCTGTTTATGTATATGGTTGTAATGCGAATTTATGATGTATGAATTTTCTGTTTCTAATTTTCAATTCACACACATATATATATATATATATGCACCATATATTTTCATATCCAATCTTAAGTCATATATTGCATTGTCTTTATTACTGTGGCAAAATGGAATTAGTCATATTAATTCATTGCGGTGACTAAATTGCATTTTTATCTGCTAACTTTGATGTAATTCAATTTCTCATTTAGAAATAAAGAATAAAAAGAAAATATAAAATTGTACATAATACAGAATTCTAAAAATACTTAAGGCATTTATTGTACATTTTTTGGATGGAAGACAATACCATATCCAAAATAACATAATGTATATGCTCATTAGAGATTATAAACTATGCAAACACTATTATTGAATTAGTAAGGATATGAATATTATTAATAGCATGCGAAACACATGACTTGAAATGAGTTTTTTTTAATTATTTGAACTTTCTCAAACATAACAATTTTGGTTTGAATTTTTTTTTTTAAGATTTATTTATTTGTGCATACAGAACTGGGGTACAGGTCAGAGGCTCAGGGGTGGCGAGAGGCTTCACCAGAGACAGAGTTGGGAGCAGAACAGGCAGATCGAGGAAGTGCACTGCTGAGGGGAGCAGCAGGAGGGTCAGGAGAGGTCTACCACACCATGTGGTCACCTCCGGGGCAGGTGGGAATCGAACTCATGCGGAAGTGGCTTTAGCTTCTCAGTGCAGTGCTTTAACCCCTTGTGCCACCAGGGAGGGCTGGTTTCAATCGTTTTAGTTTGATTTACATTAATATTTCTTTTAGTTAGAAATCTATTCTTTTATTACATTACCTGTTACATGATATAGTTTAAGGAGCCATAGTTTTTTTTGCCTTGTAATTTGGCCAACAAGAATTGTGCATATAGAATTCGCAAGGGCTTCTGAGAAAACCATTTGCACTGAGAGAAGTCTGTAGCGAGGAAAGACTATTTGTTCTATTGAGATATGAGTCTGAGAACTTATTTTCAACTCACTTATTTTTAATTGTATAAACTAATGGTCACATTTCATGGCAAACAGCATAATTATTAAATCCCAAAGTTGTGATACCAGCCTGTCTGAATACGTTAATCCTGAACATAGCAGTAATTATATAATTGTAGAGAAGGAGGATTCAGTTACTAACTCCAAATAAAGACCCCCATCATGTGACAGATGATAAAATGATAATACTGCTGGGACCCAAAAGCAGGGCCACAGATCTGGCCCTCTGTGTCACCTACAGGTTCAGAATCACAGACACACTGCACTAGTTAGAAAAGCGCTTTGCTCACAGACAAAAGAAGAAACACAGTCAAATCAGATTCGACATTTGTTTGCACTGGTCTCTTACGGCTGGTGGGTTCCTCCCAATTCATTTACCCACCAGACCCTATGCCCTATCACGGGGGGAACAGATATTCTAGTGGGGCTCGCCAAGTTCCACATAACACAGGCATAAATAATACAGGCATTTAAGAACAAGGGAAAACTTGAGATGTCATCTAACATCTTTAGAAAGAAGTTTCTGAGGTCAAACAACAGCTTAGACCTGACATGCATAATGGAAAATATTCCAGGCTCAGAGCTTTGAACAATCCCAGAGAGGGCTGACAGGTCCGGTGATGTGTGCTTTTCCAGCAGTGATCACAGACAAATTCACTTGATACAGCAATTTGAGGGTAATGAAAACATCACCCTTGTAGCATGTTGGGAAGAATAGTATCAGTTAATAGATGAAAAATGCCGAGAACAGGGCCAGGCACAGAGCACTCTGTTAAGGATTAGTAAGCTTTGCCCAGCTGCAGAAGTTTTAAAACGTGATTGTATGATATTTATACCTGTGACAGAGCAGCGTGCTTTAGGCACATTGCTCTTGTACCTACTGGACTTGTGACTGCTTTAACTGCTAGAGTATGATGGAAGGGAAGTTATATGATTTCCTAAATTCAGTCTCTGCTTTCCTTATGGGAATAGTCACACTTGGAGACCTATAAAAGTTTGTCTATTCTGAGAAGTCATGCTGGAGAAGTTACATGGAAAGATCATGAAAAGATGCACCGACATGGAACAAGAGAACTAAGGCTCAAAACCACCATTAACACTGGAAAATTCATTGTAGGTAAAGGAGGAAAACAGGGATTAAAGCAAACACACAAATAAAAAAGCCTTTGTTTTTGACGGAAGAACTGTGGGATGTATCCGCTGAGTTTATATCTGGAGAAGGGACAATAACGCTTAGGGAAGTAACATGCTTGACATTGAACTTCATGGCATCTCTTAGGACTGAGACTTGAGATCATCAGGAAATACCTCGGCAGCCCCTACCTCACCCACAGACAAGCGCCTATTAAAACTAAGAGTGGGAGACATAGGGGAGACCTGCAGGAAATTGTCTTTCTCTGGGCGCGGTGAAAAGAGAACTCTAGAAACAACGAGGGGAGACAATAGATATTATTAGATTCATTTGCATATTTGCCAAACAGCAAGAAACGTCAACTTCGTCCCAGTTTCTGCATTATTCAATACATATGCCTCCCTACATTCTAGTAATAATTTTAAAAAATGTGTATTTGTAACATTAAATAATATTTTGCAGTATCTATTAACAGCTCCTCTGTCCTTTTCTGAAAGAGCATGAATTCTAACAAGATTTTCAGATGATTTTCTTATATATTAAAATTTGACAAACACTGTTTAGAGACTGATACACATTTCAGGAAAAATGGATAACAATTCTATGCATTGTCTTGTTCCTAAAAAAGATGAGGAAATGTTTTCTAGTTTATTCTATGAGGTTCAGATTACTGTTACCAAATAAGTAAAGTACATTAACGAAAATTAGAGACCAATGCCCTTCATGAATAATTACGCAATTATTTTCAAGAAATTCTTAACAAATCTAATTTTGTCACATTAAAAAATAATAAAAATGCATCATAATCAAGGGAGTTTCATCATAGGAATGCAAGATTTAATCAACTGCTGGGAAAATAGGCAATGTGTTTATCAGTAACAGGTCAATTAAATAAGAAAACTATTCTGCCATATCAATAAAGAAAAAAAGCATCGGTAAAACAAAACAACTGTCCCTGATACAAGCTAGAACTAAACAAACTAGAAGTAAAAGATACTTTTCTACTTTGTTAAAACAATACTTATGGTTAAATTTAGACTTTATATTGGCTTTATTAAAAATCACAAATCTGGAATAATTCTATCTAGCAAATAGAAAGACCTGTAAGGAACTGTACAAAATAGAAGGCGTTTATAATTAGCAAGAAGGTGGGACAAAGTTATTAGCAAACAAACAAACAAGGCAAAGCCACTTTCCCTCAGGGAAAAGGGGCCTCTCTGCATGCAGATCACTTCACAAATATTTAGCCTAAGACAGAACTATCTGGGGAGGGTTCAGGATTAAGGGGTAGCAACTAAAGGAGCAGATAGTGTGAAGGAAAGTCAGTGAGGAAGGTTGTACATGGTAGTACAGGCCCAGCAGACAAAGCCAGGTAGATTCAAATTCTGTCTTCTCCAGTGGAAAAAAAAAAGAAAACATGTCTTCCTAGGATAAGCCCTTACAGAGAGAAGTTTATATGTTCACATCTTTTTCAAAGGCCACTTCCTTCTGGCCTATAGAATGCCTCCCTTGAAATATTTTGGAGTGGTAGAGTTTTGTTTCCCTACTCAAAGAATATATTTAATAATTCTCTGTAACTAAATGATTAAAATTATATGAAGACTCTCTAGATGTATGCTTCTCTTATTTTCTATAGAATATTCAATATCTCTGTAAAGGCAAACATTTAAAAATCAAGAGTTCTCCAAAACATTTCTTTTTTTATTTTATAGAATTCTATTTCAATATAATTTCTAAAAGAATGAATGACCCTAATTTTGCTTATTAGCTTTTTCACTCTGTCAGTGGCTTCAATAAATTTTAACTCATTGTGTACAATTTTTTTTGTCATGATTACATTACTTGTGAACTACCTATTATGATTGTCTCAATATAATTTAAATTTTTGCATCAAGCACTGGGAGTCATTTTGTGTTTAGTGTTCTAATCTTTACTAAACCTTCCATCAGGATTCACTTAGCGATATGAAGTAGCTGAGAAATCAAATTTGCATTTAATACCGAATTATCCAAGTGGGCATTAATAGGGTTACTGTAGAGCAAGTAACCTATACAGAGTTCATTTTCCTTACCAATAATATTAGTTTGTAAATGTCAGCATTGCTTCCACCCACCCAGGCATAATTAACTTTACTTTCTAGTATAAATATACTAGAAAATTATTTTCTAAGGGGGGTTAAGGCTGGAGCCTGGGTTTTCTGTACTGAGACTCTCGTGTGGGTCTTGAGCATGCACTGAGTTAGTCTTATTGAAAGGTACAAGAAATTCAAATGTGTCCACAGATTATTAAACTTTTTAAAAATGAATTTTCTGGGATTTTTGTTTGTTTTCTTAGTTATTATTGGTTTAGGACAAACTATATGATTCAGAGGCACGAGCAATTGGCCTTCTACTGCTGAGTGAGTGACCAGCTTCCTTTCAGGTAATTGAATCATTTAAATACTATCTCTAAGAGGGGCTGAGCTCACTTTCTTTTTGAACATGACCTACTTCATCAGAGCAGTAACAACAATTCTTAAATGTATGTAGCTATTTTATAGATGAATTTGAAGGGAATTGCTGTATTTAAGAGAATAAGTAGCTTATGGTGCCAATTACTTTTTAGTAATAGATTTAGTAACAGAAGCAGATAGGACCTATTTGCCTCTGTATTCTTCCTTCAGTCCCTAAGACATTGGCTCTCACAATAAATGCATCCTGAGTAAACAGTGACAGGATTAGTCCTTCCTACCCAATAGAACTCTACTAATGTGCCTTAGAAGTATGTTTTTATCTACTCGTATCACTAAGACTAGTAGAGTTGCTTCTCTTGTGAGAAAAAACACCAATAACAGTGAAATCATCTCATTAGCCACAGTACTAAGAGAGAGAACCTGAAAAAAATGCAACACATTCATTCTTCTTAAATCTTCTGAATTTTAAACTTCAATTAAACCCAGTAACAAAAGATTTAAAATGGAGATGTGGTATTGGTTTTTACAAAGCAATGTCAGGATCTGTTCAGTCTACATTCTGAATTATAACAAATATGTTTTCATATTTACTCTGAATATTTTAACAAATCCATTATGTAAATCAATACAGAGTAGTGGAATAATGTCTATAGCACTGACAATAATGCTATTCACTGCAATACGTAATGCCACTTTCCAGGGATTTTTTGGGGTGGAGTGGTGGGTTTAGATTTCTCTCAGTGGCTTTTTACGCTTGAAAAACATGTCTGTATAGAAAAATGTGAGTTTTGTGGTTGGATATGATTTGGTTAATATAGCTGATTTTGTTTCATTCTTTTTGTGACCTACCACTGGCTAGAGTGAAGAATATTACAGTATATTTTTGCATAATGATCATACCCCCTGGGTTTATCTTTTTTGCTGTTGTTACTCTTGTTTTTCATATATTCATCATTTTCTTTATCCACTCAGAGCCCAAGGCAGCTTGGAGTTGTCCAATAGTAGTGCTATTTTTCCACATCAACATGATGGCAGAAAAAATTTGAGATGATGTTAATATGCAATGTATCAATTTTGTGACAGGCAGCAGGAGCTGAGATCGGGTTGAAGGTAAACAGTAATGAAGAGAATTGGCAAACCCTGGAAAGAAGACTCCCCTAATTATGCACAAACGCATGAGCTTCCTCAACTACAAAGTTCTAGGGTGCTATTCCTGTATTCTGCTGGTGTAGCTGAAACTACATTGACATATATTCTTCACTTTTCAGTCTACGCTTTAGTACAACTGGTATGGCCTGAGGAAAGGAATCCCTCCATGAAATATATACCTAAAACCTAAAACTTTAATGCCTTCATTTCCTACACCACCCAATATAAATTTCCTAGAAAAACTGTAGGTCTACTTGACAGTGTAGCTAGATATTTTACCAACCTTGTTCACCTTTATTTCTAATTATTTTGTAAATAGATCATACTCAGTCCTTTATTAATTCAGGCATCTATCAGTGACTGTCAATCTATATAAAATTTTATTAAGTCATGGTTACAAAGCTACTTTATGAAACATGTAACCCTGACAGCAGTATTAGTATTATCTTGCTATGTTATTTACTACACAAAAGGTTAATTTCCAGAGAAAAAAACAGCAAAGCCTAACTCCCAGAGGATAGACTGATAGTAACTCCAAAGTGTAAATTAATTTTATATTTATGTTAATGAGCTTTAATTGAAGAAGAGACTAATAAATGGCAATTTATTTTGCCAAGATTTTGTTACCTCTGATGAGGCATTTTAGTCCAAACAACTTTGAAGAATTGAAGTGAAAGCTCATTAAAATGTTACACTGGGGAGACATTAATAACTGAGTGTTATCTATGTTATAGCACACTGCAACTGATAACCAGAACCTACACTTCCAATAAGTTAGATCCCACTGTTCTATTATGTGAAGATGTGTGAATTCTCATATCAAGATATTTAGAGACGACAGGAAAAAAAAAAGCCATTAATTAGCCTCAATCAGTTCAAGGTAATACAGAATCCAGCTGAGTAGAATGATTATTCATAAAAGCAGCTAGGAAATTAACAAAAACAATTAGTATAGAGCTTTGCAATTCGAGATCAGTACATAATAAGAACATCATTGGAAGCATGCGGAATATCCATCCTCCTCCCTTCTATTAAATCATAACGTATTTTTATCAGGATCTCCTAGTAATTTGCATGCACATTAAAGATTAAGAAGCACTGCTACACACACTGTGGAGACTAAAACAGAAATTGTTAGCCTCCCAGCAAGAACTGATGAAACAGTCACAAGGAGTAATTGATGTGAAGAGATGTTATTGAAGTGATTTATTATGCTGTTATCTTATACCTCCACCCATCCTGAAATTCTGAATTTGAAAGCTTAACCCCATCCTATCTCAACATGTGTCTATATTTGGAGATAGGATCTTTAGAGTAATAACGAACTTAAAATAGAGTCACTAGAGTAGGGTCTATTCCCCACTTGTCCTGTGGAAGGTGGATACAGATGGGCAAAGGGAAGACGTCAGAAAGACACCGGGAGAAGATAGCCCAGAATAGCAAACACTGCTAGCACCTTGATCTCATCTTTCTAGTACTTAGAATTGTGAGAAAATAAAAGTCCCATTATTGATCCAATTCATCTACAGTATTTTCACAGGAATTCAAGCAAACTTTTAGAGGCTATTCAAGAATATGTGAACAGAGATAAGGGTAGCAGAGTATTTCAAGACTTTCTACTTCTAGATTCCAAGGCATCTGTAACTGTAAACAAATGTGTCCCTGTAGAAACTAATGTCTTAAGTTAAATGCAACTGCCAAAGAACTGCAGGCTGGCAGAAAAGAAATAGGAGGAAAAAAATACTCAACCCATTTACTACTTCTGTCCTTTAATTTTTTTGTTTCTCCTGTTGGCTAAATCAAGTTGGCAGCAAGAGGGTCAGGGTATCCTGATGACATGGACTGTGTGAGTCAGTTAACCAAGGGGAAAACACTAGATAATGATGGGAAGTAGACTGGACAGCCAAATAGAAATTATCCAGCAGGATTGCTTATCTTTCCCCCACTTCCTTTTTAATAACTGATCCCCATTCAGAGTAGTGATCCATCAAGCTTAAATACTGTTTTTCTCATGCTTTGCATCTCTCTGTGTCAACCACATGATTCATTTCAGGTATGAGTAGAAATTGTTGGGTGGTGTCCCTTAAAAGGATATACTTTCTGGGAAATGTCTTTTGCCCCCCTCCCTCCATTCTTGCTGGTATCTGTAATGCATCGGACAGATAGTCTGACAGCCATCTTGGACCATGTATGGAGTGACCTTGAAGTTTCAAGTCAGTGCTAAGAGCAGATACACAGAAGGGAGTCAAACCTTTTGATAAGTGAGAGAGTCACAAAATCCCTGAAGTCAATCTAGAATACATTTTTTTTTGTTTGTTTTCAAGCCACTGTTATTTTGTATTTTATAGTACATTGAAGGGGTTTACAACCTGATACCCCAAGAACTGCCACTCTGACATAGCACTGTTTTGATCTGAAGGCAACTGAGAATCAACAGATTCAGGAAGAGTTCCCTGCCTTCCATTATCTGAGTTGACCCACATGGTGAGGCAGATCTCATGCTTTCCTTTGTGGAAATGCTGTATGAGAAAGAAAATAGCTATTGTCATCTAAGATGAGTGCAGACAAGGGAAGTTTGTTTAAGTATACCTTACTAATACAGTTTTTATTTCCCCATATTTTTTGATAATTATATATTATTTTCCTTATTAATAATTGCAGTGTGATGTATTTAAATTCAATAGTCAAATATAAGTTATTCTATAGACTGGCTACATAGAAGAATAGTGAATATAATGTTGTGAAGTTAAGCCATATTAAATAAGCTATTTTAAAATAAACTTTATCCTCATCTTATTTTCAATATCCAAAAAATAAACAATGTTTTGCATTTTGCTAATTGTCATTCCTTTATAAACTACTAAATTGGGAGAGAAAACATGATTATGAGGAAGTATGGATACAATTAAAATTCTAAACTTGGAAGAATAAAAAGGCTACCTCCATGGTTCTTTGTGGCAATAGTATTTTCCCTAGAATTATTATTTAGAATATATATTTGTGATTACAATAAAATATCATTTTTAGATTGTTATTTTTATGTTATGTGCTATGCTAGATTTATTATATACATTGACTATACAGATAAATCACTTGTGTTTTTTTAAAATACACTTGTATGAGTGTATATGTGTTTGTTATATAGTAATTAAAAATGGGAAGTGTGGTCCCTCCCTGGTGCTGCAGCGGGTAAATGCAGCACTAAGAAGCTAAAGTCACTTCAGCTCAACTTCTATCCCCGGCCCCAGAGTTGACCCATATGGCGCGGCAGACCTGTCCTGACCCGCCCACTGCTCCCCTCAGCAGTGTACTTCCTCAGTCAGCCTGTTCTGCTCCCCACTCTGTCTCTGGTGAATCCTCTCACTGCCCCTGCACCTCTGGCCTGTACCCCAGTTTTGTAAGCATAAATAAATAAATCTTTGAAAAAAACAGTGAGTAATAGAAAATATAGAGTATACAGAGTATATAGAATATAGAGTATATAGAAAATACCATCCAGGATCTATATTAAACATATGAGAAAAATTAGTAATGTTGTCCCAAAGGAAAAAGAAAATCCCAATTATGCCAAAAATTATGTAAAGCACAGATAAGAAGTATCATTTATCAGAAATTCTATCATGCCACTAGGTATGGAAAGTCATTTAAAAGGGAGATTATCTCAATCTCTGCTTACATCAGAGTGTGTTGGTAAATACAAAAAGAAGGAAGATCCAATCTTTAGGTAATAAACAATAATTCATTATTGTGCTAAGGAATCATACAACTTTTTTTTTAAAGATTTATTTATTTATTCATACATAGCTGGGGAACAAGCCAGAGATACAGGGGCTGTGAGAGGCTTCACCAGAAAGAAAGCGGGGAGCAGAACAGACAGATCTATGAAGTACACTGCTGAGGGGAGCAGTGGGCGGGTCAGGAGGGGTCTGCCTCGCCATAGTCACCTCCGGGGTGTGGGATCGAACTCCCACTGAAGCAGTTGCAGCCAGCTTGCAGTGCTGCATCCTAACTTGTTGCACCACCAGGGAGGGCCCAGTAAAACTTTTAGCAAAGAGCTCTGTTGAATTATGTTTTGTTTGCAATTGAGGTAAATGTTTTAGTCATGATGTATACATAAAATTCATTTATTGAATATTTATTGCAGTTAATAGGTTAAGATGCTGGGCCTAAAACATCAAATCTATTATAATTACAGAAACTATTTCAAAGCCATGTATCCAATAGCTTCTTTCTCCAAATAAAAGTGAAGCAATAAAAAAAAAAAAAAAACCCACACACAAAACAAAGAAACAAACAAGACAAATATCTCCAGGATGAAAGAAAGGTTTTACTTTCTTCCTTGTAAAAGGTGGATTTTGCGCCCCTCCCCCCTCCTAGGAGACAAGATTGGTTCGAACATACTTGATTAGATTCCCATTTCTTGATTCCAAACTTACATAGTGTTTTCCAACCTGTTAGAGTAGAATTGTCCTTTGGAGTGTTCTATGCATATTTTATTTTATGTTCTCTGCCTATGTTCTATGATTTTCTTTCTGATTTTATAAGCAATCAACCCTCCCCCCCCTTTTTTTTAACTCTGAAAGATTTTTAAAAACATACAATTACAGAAACATGGATGGGGAAGAGATTTGACTTTCAAATCCCTTTCTGAATCCTGTGATGTCATTTATATGTCACTAGTGATTTTCTGTTGGGATGCTTTATTAGGATGTTCTTAGCTGAGCCAAAATCTAACTTTGTTTTTCTTCTATAAGAAGCAGCTCAAATCATGTTGTGATTTGCTGACCCAAATCACAAATGGGCCATTTGCCTATTTAGTCACAAAGCAGTCCTCAGTATATGTGAAAGAGAGAGAGACATATATTTAAGCACTATTTATCCTATATTGCATCATTTTTTTATTGAGGTATATAAATTATATGAAGCAAAATATGCCCCTTTAAATGTACTGTTCTATGAATATTAACAAATACATAGTCCATAAGCATCACCATATTTCCTCAGGTTCACTTTTAGTGGACCACTTCTAGCATCTGATAAAGAGAATTTCTTTCCTTGATCAAACTTTAGTCAGGCTTTTCTAAGCCTTCTTTCTGAGTAGACTCTAACCCAGGGTTCCTATGTCTGTCTATGCAAGAACCCTAATAAACCAGTTTAGAGAGGGTCCCCCAAATTTAATATGGATGACACTGGCCTGCTTGCAACAAGAATCCTGAAACCTCAGGTTAGCAAGGACACCCCATCCTTATTGCCACCTCTTGTGATTTTCCATAAACCATCCCTGCCTCACAGCCCCAGCTCTGTCCCTCGGCATACATCCCATTTTGCTGATTTAGCGTTGAACAAGATCTCTTTGCCTATTGACATATTCTTGACACAACTAACACAACAATCCCGAATAAAGCTACCTTACCATTTGACTTGTGTCAGAATAAATTTAACATCACACAGAGATGATCATTGTGAGCTATTTGCTTATGCCTCTCCAGGTTTTAGCATCCCAGTGAGTGAAGAAATCCAGGATCACCATACAATGAAACAATCTCAAGGGTTTGCTATCTTTTAAAATGAAATTATTCAGGAGTTTTAATGTCTCCAGACTTTTAGAGACAAAGGGACTAGGAAATTGAAGTGGCAAAGGCAAATGCACAAAAGAAGCAAGCATGTTCCTTTAACAGTAGCTGTAGGACAGAATAAATGCTCCATCCATCCAAACCAATCAAAATTCAGTTTTTTGGAAAGTGCCCCACTTAAAAAAAATTATTTATGCATACAGAACTGGGATACAGCCACAGGTGCAGGGGCAGTAAGAGGATTCACCAGAGACAGAGTGGGGAGCAGAACAGGCAGATGGACAAAGTACACTGCTGAGGGGAGCAGCAGGCGGGTCAGGAGAGTCTGCTATGCCATGTGGGTCAGCTCCAGGGTGGGGATCGAACTCACACTGAAGTGGCTGTGGCCAGCTTCATAGTGCTGCGCTATAACCCAATGCACCGCCAGGGCCCTACTCTGCTTTTTTCTAGTCCCTTTCCTCTATTATTTATTGTGTATCTAGTATGTATATCCACTTACTTATGTTTAGTCCATGAAAGAAAATGTGACTTTAAAAATTTCAAACAACTGAAATTGTTTAAATGATTAAAAGTTATATGCAAATTTCTCTGTTTCTTTGTAAGGAATTATACTTTCTTTTCTTGCATGAGTTTGCAAATTACTCCTTACTTCCACTCATGCTGTCACAGTGATTCTCTAGCATCTTCTGGGACTAAGCTTGCAATGGTTTATCTATGGCCTGCAGGGCTCAATCTTGCTAACAATCATTCATGTCTCATCATTGTAAGGCACTTGGCCTGGGTAGAAATATTTATTATGCAATATTGCTTCATCAAGTCAGAGCGTAATTGTAAATTAAAGAATTGAGACAATTTTTCAGGTACTTTGGCACTTTGATCTGAGTTATCTGAACACTTAAAATTTGAACTACTTAAATAGTTATCTCAACTTCTTACTCCACTTCATTAGTAAATAGAGCAAAATGGGAATTAAGATAAATCATTTGAGAAGTATGAAAGTCCTTAGAATCTTCTAGGTTAATGCTCTCTAGCCATGGGCACTCATCAATCTCTTTGATATTAAGAAGTGATGAGCCCTATTACTTAAATTAAGCAGCCATCAAACATAGTTTAGCACATGCCATCCAACTAGTTACTTAGGTAAAATTTTAATTTCTTTACACCTCAAATGCATCATTAATGAAATGAGAGTATTGGATTAAATTAAACTTTAGTGTCACAAACTTTCTAATCGTCTTTATTTATAAGTACAACAGCATATTAACTGATCAAATATCAGAAATATCTAATATTGCACAGATGATGCAACTTTATGAAGTTTGTAAGACCTAAACAATAAATAATATCTCAAGTTATCATATTCAAATAACTACATTGAATTCTGAGAAAGAATTCAAAGATTTCCCCTCATGTGCATGAACATTTATAATCTAATCAACAATGCAATGCACATATAAACATATAAAAAGAAATACAATGGTACAAGTTTTGGACATATTTAAGAACAACATTACCTGGGATGAGCAACTACTAAGCAAGTAGTCAGTATAATCTCACTGGTGCCACTATCTTGGATAACCAGCTTGAGAACGGTTGAAGGGAAAGAGAAAAGTTAAGTGGAGCATTAAGTGGTGTGAGGGACATAGACAGAAAATGGTATAAAAATTTAAACATTCCAATGTGAGCATTGCTGGAGATGGTCTTAATAGTTCCATCTGGCCTCATGATTCAGTTTTACTATCTTCCTCAGTCCCAGGAATTGCTGCTTAGGTATAGAAAATTCTGAAAATTAAATTTGGATTTTCAGGGTCTCATCAAAAATTGATTAATGCAATTCTGACTACAAATTTCCTGAGCACATCTAGACCTCAGACACTTTTCCTTGTGTCCCATCAGATGGTGGTCACTGAGGGACTCTTAACTCTCATTGCTTCAACTTCTTCAGAGTTCTTATATCAGAGGTAGGGTTACAGTTATGTTTACTTACTTTTAAAATAAGTAGAAGGGGTCTCCCTGGTGGCACAAAGGGTTAACGTGCAGCACTATGAAGCTATCTATCCACAGCCACTGGAGCATGCGTGCAACCCCCATCAGGGAGCTGATCCACGTGGCACAGCAGGCCTTTCCTGTCTCTCCCAGTGCTCCCCTCAGCAGTGTATTTCAGTCAATCTGCCTGTTCTGCTCCCGGTTCTATCTCTGGTGAGTCCTCTCAACCCCACCCCTCACATTTCTGGCCTGTACTCTAGTTCTTGTATGCATAATTAAATCTTAAGAAAATAAATTAAAAAAAAATTAATACAAGTTGAATTAACTTATTACTGTGTCAATTTCATCTCTTATTTATAGATACAAATTTATGGATTCAAATAGCAGATGATAAAAAGGTATTTTCTTAGGCTACCTTAACTGTAAAGTTATTAAAGTTTATTTGAACCTTTAGATGGCTGAGAAAGCCTGCTGCCACTTTGTGTCCCAGAACATAGAAAATTACAAGAAACTTCTCTTCCATATATAATTTAATACAACTCACAGACAACTATGTATTTTATCTATAATAGCACTAGACACAGAACCCTCAAATTTCCACAGATGAGTAACAGAATTATTTGTCCTGCCAACCAGTTGGACTATTCTATAACTGTACTCTGACCAAATTTTAACTGGACTTCTCCACTTCCCCATGTGCTTGAACACTGGTGTTCTCTTGATTTGAAGCAAATATTGGGAGCTTAAGTTAATGCTAGAACTTGGAAGAATCCTATTTTCTGCTCAACTCTTCTATCACACTATCTGCTCATCCCACTCCCCTGGATCCTCAGTCTTTCTATCTTTATTTACTCCACCTTTTCTCCCTGATTCTTTTATTTTACAGATGTGTCTCATCCTGGTGAATGCCCTGGATGGGCATTTACTCCAGGCTGACAGATGTTGTTGAGCTCTTAGTTTTCTCTGGGCACGGACTGTGGGTCTGCAAAGGCTGCTGGCAACTTGAGTGCATGAGGAATATTTCTCCAGTGCTTTAGGTCTATTTACTGGCATATATTTATTTTTCCTCTGTATATTTTTGGTGGCAGTTATGCAAGCTGCAAACTGACAATCTAATAGCTTTTATTTTTTCATCTTCTTTATATATATATATTTCCATCTTTATATATATTTTCATCTTTAGGTTGTTTTATTTCTTATACTAAGTGCTTGTTCTTAGGTATCCAGTAACTATCTTCTGACTCTGGACTTTCTGTCAATGAGAGCTGGATATCACCGTGAACTATTTCCATCATGCTGAGACAGCAGATGCTTCAGATTGAATAACAGTGATTAAGATGGTACAATTCTAGAACATGTCCAGAGTTCATCTCATCCAGTAACACTGTATTTTCCAGTCCATCCATACACTCCTGAGCCTGGGAAGTAGGGTCCCTCTATGGATTTCCAAATGACTGGAAGGAAAACCTTTGCAGTTACATTTTCCATGGTGTTGATAGAGACAGAGTGGCTGAGATGAAAATGGTCTTGTCCCCTGCATCTTCAGGGTGGCCGATTCCAAAACCCTTTCATGAGCAATATACACTTCATTGACTACCCTCAATAAATGTAAGGCCACTGCTAGTTATCCTCAATCAATGTAAAATCAATACATAATCAATATAAAATGGAAAGGTTAGAATAGAAAGCAAGTTCAGATTTTCCATTTGGCCCTGAATTTATAGTCATTCATTTGGTAAGTGCTTTCAGATTCAGTGCATTCAGATAAACTGGTATTCTCCCTAACAAAGCAGGTGACCCCATAGGACTGTATTTCCAAGGGAGTTTTTCAGTCTTCACTAGCTTTTATAATACCTTCAGGGAATCTTTTTATTGATATTTGCATGTGCAGAGTTACAAATGGGATTACTCTTTCCTAATCCTTTGAAAGTTGTAGCCAATGAATATACATAATAACAAAGTAGCAGGCATGGCTGCATTTTACTGAAATATACATCTTTCAAATAAATGACTGTGCTATAGATGGTTGTTGCTGTGGGTTAGTTATATGCTTCCTGTAGGGTTGTTCCTTCTACATAGAAATGTTGACTTAGAGCTCAGATTTGTTGAAGAACGAGTTTCTGAAATTAGCTTTATTTGACGTTTTAAGAAGTAGTTGAGTTAGTCAGAGAAATACCTTCAGTTATATCTGTAGGAAAATAGTGTGATATAAAACAACATGCAAGGCTTACAATTCTTACAAACTTCAACTCCACCAATAGCTCTGTGACATTCAATTTGTCACTTAACCTCTCTGATTTCTCACTAAAGTAAAATCAATGGGGGAGAATAGGGAGTTTTCTGTTCAGTCATTTAAGACTTATTAACTTAGGCTCTGCCATATTCAACCTGAGGCATATACAGAATTTAAAAATTCAAAGTAGTAGTCTCCCTGGTGGCACACAGGTTAGGACACAGCACTACAAGCTAGCCACAGCACTTCAACGCAAGTCTGATCCCCCTGCCGCACCCCCCCCCCACACACACACACGGGGAAGTGAGCCACAGGTGCAGCAGACCTCTCCTACTTGGCCTGCTGCTCCCCTCAGCAGTGTACTTCCTCTGTCTGCCTGTTCTGCTCCCCACTCTGTTTCTGGTGAATCCTCTCACTGCCCCTGCACCTCTGGCTCGTACCCCAGTTCTGCATGCACAAATAAATAAATCTTTAAAAAGTTAAAAGAAAATAGCAGAGTAGATGACATCACTATTCTTCCATTTCTTTATGCCAAAGTATTATGTTTTTTCTTTTTTCGATTTCATAATAGATATAAATGATAAATATACAACAATAACTATAACAATGTATTACTGAGTTTGTAGTATAGATAGGTGTAATGTATGTAATAATATTCAGAGAAGGAGGGAATAAAGCTTTATCTAAGTAAAATTACTATATGCCACTGGAATTAACACAAATAAATTGTTTCTGACAAACTAAGGTGTGCATTTAAGGCAATATCTTGGGCAATCAAAAAGAAAATGACTCCACAATATTTATAATTTAAAATAATTTGAAATTTAAAATGTGTGTATTTATATATTTATATGTGTGACATACATAAATACAACTTTTTAAATATTAAAAAGAATGTTTTTATGATACCTTAAATAATTTATCCAGATTTGGTCTCTCCTGTGGAATCCTTAACACAATTGGAATAATTATTATCATTAAACCAGAATACCCATAATATATATAATCTGTAATCTATATTAATAATAAAATGTATACATCTATCAGTTCTTTTAGCAAGATAATTGATAGTTTAATAATCAGGATGGAAACAGGAAGTATGTAAACACTTATGTAGAAAAGAGCTACTATTTACAGAAGTTTTATTTTATAATGAACAGTAGATTGCCTATTTTTTTTAAAGATTTTTATTTATTTATGCTTACAGAACTGGGGTACAGGCCAGAGGTACAGGGGTGGTGAGAGGATTCACCAGAGACAGAGTGGGGAGCAGGACAGGCAGATAAACAAAGCATACTGCTGAGGGGAGCAGCAGGTGGGCCAAGAGAAGTCTGCCACACCATGTGGGTCACCTCCAGGGGTAGGGATGGAACTCAGGCTGAAGTGGCTTTAGCTTCTAAGTGCTGTGCTTTAACTTGCTGCGCCACCAGATAAGGCCTGTCTGCTATTTTTTTTTTAAGTATTTTTAAAAAAATTTATAATAGTTTATTTTTATATATTTTTGTGCAGCTGCCAATTTTTTTTAACAGTATCTAAGTTTCTGTTTTTCTTTGCATATTACTTAATTATTGGAAATTTATCACTTTTCAAATTCCATTTATTAGTTTTAAAATGACTAATGTCTTTTTAGAAACTATATTTATTTTTAGGCTGTGCTTTAGAATAATTATCCTTTAAATAATGTATCTTGGGCCTACCTGGTAGCACAAGCGATTAAATCTTAGTACAATGAAGCCATCGCCAGCCACTGCAGCCTGAGTTCAATCCCTGGTCAGGAAGCTGACCCACATGGTGCAGCAGATTTCTTATGTCTCACCCACTGCTCCCCTCAGCAGTGCAGTTTGTTGATCTGCCTGTTCTGCTTCCCACTCTGTCTCTGGTGAATCATCTTACCCTTCATTCCTCTGGCCTACACCCCAGTTCTTACAAGCATAAATAAATACATTTTTAGAAAAAAAAAGTATTTCCAAAAATATGCATATTTTAAAACATATGCTTTGGTATACATATATGTTTTATGACTTTCTCTTTATGTAACAAAAAATACACACCAAAATCATGTATACCATGACCTTGCATTTTGATGAAAAAAGAAGAAATCTATTTTTAAATAAATTTAAAAAGTGGTTGCATCAGATAAAACTACACTGTATTGTATGGCAGACTGCTGACACACTGCTATGCTGGATTATATAAGGACATTTTCAGCTATCAAGATGGTTAGATATTGGTGGAAATACAGGTATCAGTGAAAGATTTATAGCTGTAAGAGACAGGGTCACCTATGAGTCAGGGGCTGACCACACACAATAGACACTAAGTGAATGGCAGTTAACTAAGAATAAGAAAGGCTCATTGATTATGATGAATAAAAATCCACAGCTGGAAAGAAAAGCAGATGAAGAAACAACAGCTACTTTACTGACATGATGATAGATTTGCTCTTGAGGTATGACCATGAGCCTCTCTATTTGAGTATGGTTTAGTGATTAAAACAATAGCCTCTTAATTAAAACAGCAGCATTTGAATTTTGTCTCTTGGGTAACTCAATTACCAGCTATGCCATTTCTCAGTGCACTGTAATGAGAATTAAATGAAGTAATATATTCCAATTTGTTGTCACATGACATATTTTAAAGTACTAACCATTGTTGTTGTTTTTACAATCATCATCATTATTAGCTGCCTTGTATTATGTTCTTAAGGATTTATTTCATTTATGTACGCATACAGGAACTGTGGTGTAGGCCAGAGGTATGTACGTGGGGGAGGGGTGGGTGAGAGAATTCATCAGAGAGACAGAGTGGGGAGCAAAACAGGAGCATCTACTGAGACACACTGCTGAGGGAGCAGTGAGTGAGACAGGAGAGGTCTGCTGCCCCATATGGGTCAGCTTCCTGGCTAGGGATCACACTCCTGCTGCAGTGGTCACAGATAGCTTCATAGTGCTGAAACTTAACCCCCTGCACAACCAGGGAGGCCCGCTACCCTATTTTTTCTACACTTGGAATATTCATGAGGAACCAAACAACACTGGACTTGCCCTCTAAACTGTCTGAAGAGCTAATCTTGAATATACTCAACAGCAACAAAACTGACAAGACATGAGTGCTGATAGGTTAACCACTTATAGGAAGTTTCTCAGGTAAAAAGACACGGAGAGCCTCTCTGGCTGCCTGGTCTCATTGTTATCACTGCTATGGTGTGAGTCTGGCCAGAGAGCTAACCCAGGAAAGACACAGCAGACCTCTCCTTTCTCACCTGCTGCTCCCCTCAGCAGTGTGTCTCAGTAGATGCTCCTGTTTTGCTCCCCACTCTGTCTCTCTGATGAATTCTCTCACCCACCCCTCCCCCACGTACATACCTCCACTCTGTTCTTTTACACAAAAATAAATACAATCTTAAAAAAGAGACATTATATTGCTTATAAAGGATCTTAGCTAGATTCTTCCTATCAGTTATACTTAATCTATTTTCTTTAATTGAGGGATGACATCTGGCCGGTGGAAACTAAATGGCAACAGCAATGAAATACATACATTATTAAGACATTCATTATTTTAAGAACTTCATTTACTATAACGCTAGCTAAAAACCTCTGGAGAAACAAATTATTAATTTTCTATAAAGAAAAAGTATTTTTGTCACAAAACAGTCTGAAATTCTTGAGAGATTATTTCATAGACTATTTTTTCTGTGTGACTGGGTATCATGAACACCTGGAAACAAAGATGTATGTGGGGTATAAATAAATTTTAATAAGTAATGTGGGTGAGTATAATCATATAGTATTGCATTTTTCCTAAGGCTAATGATACTTAATTGAAATGACTGGTACAGGACTTGAATTTTCCAGTGTATCAGAACCAGCAAAAACAATAATGAAACTGACAGTTTAGCTATCTTTTCTTAAGCTTTTTCTTTCTTTTTCTTTTATTTTGATGACCACAATTTCACTTACTATATCCAGTTATTAGTACTAATGTACAAATAAATTCATTGGCTTAGTTTACATGTATTGGAGTCTTGGACGAAAGGAGAAACTAACAGTTGGGACTCAGTTTCTATAAAGACGAAAGGAGAAACTAACAGTTGGGACTCAGTTTCTATAAAGACATTTAATTGAGCCTGTTTTTATTAGCACCCTTCAAACTACAGCATCTTACTAGCTGTTGATTTTTGCATCTTTATACCATTGTTCCTATTTATAATTTTAGAACATATTATAGACCCTTCTCCTATATACCATAGGTGATATATGCCACAGGTGATATCATAACACTTTTTTCATTTGCACCTAAATATTCTAGAATTCAGTACCTTCTAATATTTATCAATTTGTCATCCGTAGTGTGCCAAAGTGTTCAGTGTTTATGATGTCATCATTTTTCCTTATGTGATGAAAATAGTCATTTATGAGCATTGTGAATTGCTCAACAATACAAAATTTGGAAAATATCATATAAAACATAATTCCACTCCAGTTTTGTAATTGAAAAAGAAAGTAGTAATTTGAAAGGAAACTTGCATTCCCATATTTACTACATCACTATTTATAGTAGCAAAACTATGGGAACAATTTAAGTGCCCCAAAGCAGATGAGTGGATCAGGAGGATGTGGTCTATATATACAATGGACTACTATTCAGTGATGAAAAAAGATAACTCCTGCCTTCTGTGGCAACCTGGGTAGAGTTAGAAGCAGTAATGCTGAGTGAAAGAAGTCAGAAGAGAAAGGAAAATACCAGATGGTTCCATTTAACTGTGGAATATAGAGAAATTAAACAAAAGTTCAAAGACAAACTTAAAAACTAACCTTTAGAAGCTGAATACAGAATCAAAGCATTCAGGGTATTGGGATGGGAGTGAGAAGAGAGAAAGGAGTACAATGGCCTATGGGAGGGAACTATGGGTGATTTGATGGTGGGTGAGCTACGGTGGCCATTCCTGAAGTGGGGAGACTATATTCCCAAAACATGAACAATAATGTTAGCCAAAGTTGCCTCAGGTAAAATAATGACTAAAATTTTTTAAAGGGGTCTCTCTCTTTTTTAATTTATGCATATAGGACTGGGGTACAGGCCAGAGGCATAGGGGCTGTGAGAGGATTCACCAGAGACAGAGTGGGGCTCAAAGGAGGCAGATCTACAAAAAACACTGCTGAGGTGGGCAGCAGCTGAGGCAGGAAAGGTCTCTGTGCTATGTGGGTCTGCTCCCTGGCTGGGGATCAAAATTACATTCAAGCAGCTGCTGCTAGTTTCACAGTGCTGTGCTTTAACCTGTTGAGCCACCATGGAGGGCCCAATTAACTATATGTGTGTGTGTATAGGTATGTATATGTATCTATGTGTATATGTATATATACACATGTATGTATATGTGTGTATATGCATACATACATGCATGCATATATTATTATACATGTATGTGTATATATACATATATATATATATGTATATTATTACTTTGAATTCTTCAACTAGTTTCCTCATCTCCATTTCTTAAACTCTTTTCCCAGAGTTCTACTTCGCATTTTCATTTGGGACATGTAGTCACCAGAACTGTAAAAAAAAAAAAAAAAATTAGGGGCCTCCTAGGTGGCGCAGTGGTTAAAGAACAGCACAAGGAGGCTTAAGCCACTTCCATATGAGTTCGATCTCTGCCTGCCCCGGAGAAGATCCACATGGCAAGGCAGACCTCTCCTGACATGCCCGCTGCTCCCCTCAGCAGTGTACTTCATCGATCTGCCTGTTCTGCACCCTACTCTGTCTCTGGTGAATCCTCTCACCCTCCGCATCTCTGGCTTGTACCCCAGTTCTGTACAAGTGAATAAATCTTTAAAAAAAAGAAACATTAATTTCTATCATTTAAACCACCAGTCTATGGTATTTTGCTATGACAGTCTGAAGAGTCTGTGTGTTGTTGGCTTACGGGTTCCTGGATTTAGGACTTTCTCAGTTTTTTACTATGTTGTGAGAAAAATCACAGCCACATCTTTAACAGAAGCAAAAGCAAAGTTTATTTAGTGAAAGAATGAAAGACACACAGGAAGAGGCCCCTGGGTGAGCAGAGTTCTTAGTAAAAAGAACTAGAAGGGTATTGCTGTGTCTCTGGCCTTAAATGGGGTGTAGGAAATGTTCACTCTGTCCCTTTCGGGGTACAGTGTGCAGATGCTTCTGCAGTGTAATTTATGGTTCTAGGCAGCACTTTTAAGTCACCCCACCACCACCACTCTGCTCCTGGGATGTTGTTTTATTAGCTCAGGCAGCAGGTTGGGGCAAGGAAGAGCATTAAGCTCAGTAGCTGTGGTATCAAACCGGTCTACTCTTCCCTGGGGATGGGAGAGCTTCTGGGTTTTATTTGGGTTATCCCATGTCCTTTCTAGGGGAATTATCATCCAGAAACTGGCCAATTTTAAGGAAATTCCCTTCATCTGGGCATTTCCTGGTTCTCCCTGGGCTTTATCCACTCTGGCAAGTGTTTCTAGGACTTGGGTACAGTTGATTATTGATTTTTGCTTTACACATTTCCCTCCTTGCCTTAAACATCTAACAATAGAGTGCTCAAAGAAAAATCTACATATAGTAACTGCTAGTGAGGGAAATAGAAATACAACATCCAAGAGAAATGAAATGGAGTAAAGAAATGGGACAGAGTAAAGCATGGTTTTCATAGGGGATACCCTGTGCAGTGAGCCTTGTAAATTATGTAGAATATTGTCTCATAAAAATATAAAGTGAAGAAAGGGAGAGAGCATCACTGTATCTATGTGTAAGTCAGGTTAGCCTCTGAAAAATGAGCATGCGTAATATCAGCATTGGCCCGATCATGACATCAGGGAGAAATGGAGATATTTAAAGGTGACAATAAGCTAGAATTTAGAGCTGGCACCTGTCAAGAGGCAAATCTGTAGTGACTCTAGTGGACATCACATCCAGGCAAGGTCTCAATGTCTACATTAGAGCATTTGGACTTTGTCCTAGGAAGAACAGGGACCATTTAGGGTTTATACAGTAATTTTATTAAATATGCATAGTATAACATATAGCTCTCTGGCTCCTGCATAGATAATAAGTACAAGTCTGAAGACAAAATGAAAAGGAAAATTTTAAACTATATTAGTTATCAAACTCTAAGGATATAAACATGGTGCTAAATACAAACAAATGAATTTGAGAAAAAATTAGAAAGTGAACTCAGCAAGACTTAAGAATTGTGAGTAGGAGGAGGCAAAGAATATGTTCTGTATTCGGCTAAAACATAATGGCGTCAGATTGTGTATATAGGAGAAAAGTTTTGAAAGGAAAGACATTAAATTTAGTTTTTTATTTTTAAAGATTTATTTATGCATACAGAACTGGGGTACAGGCCAGAGGGGAGAGGTGGTGAGAGGATTCACCAGAGACAGAGTGGGGAGCAGAACAGGCAGAACTGAGGAAGTACACTGCTGAGGGGAGCAGTGGGTGGGCCAGGAGAGGTCTGCTGTGCCATGTGGGTCACCTCCAGGGCAGGGGATCAAACTCATGCGGAAGTGGATTTAGCTTCTTCGTGCTGTGCTTTAACCCGCTGCACCACCCACCGGGAGGGCCCTAAATTTAGTTTTAATAACAATTCTGGACACCTGCTTCCAGCCATGAATGAATAATTGGCACTGGATTGACCTCTCATTTAAAAAACAAGTAGAAAATTATGTGAACTCTGTGAAACCACTGCATTCAGAATTGGATGACAGACAGAAATAGACTTTGAACTTCTAAAAAGTGATACAGATGAGGTTAACACTACAATTACCTTGGTTTCTTGCCTGAAGATACTTTCTGAAGCACAGCACAGGAAATGTGTGCAAAGCAGAGCCCAGAGGGTGGATGAGCTGAGGAGTCAGAGATTGAAGTTCATAGAGGCTAAAGCAAACGGAATCTTTGGACTTAGAATTATGGATAGAAGAGAGTTACAGAGTAAAAATGTGCTAGACATCTTAGTCTGTTTCTGAATAATAGGTTGTGATCACGAAGTGTGAAATTC
>NW_004567127.1:12649293-12722213 GCF_000260355.1 Condylura cristata | reverse complement strand
GATATCACCAGATAAGTCATTAAGGTCCATATAGCTCACGTCTTGGAAACAAAGCAAAAGCAGCCCAATAATAACTAACCCAGACCTGCCATAATAAAACTTTGAAATATGTCTTTAAAAGATCAAGCTGATGTGCACGTAACTTAACTGCCTTTTAACGCATTTTCAGCATTTTTTAAAGGAAAGCAATGACATTTATATATTCAGCAATCTAATACTTGTGAAGTCCGGTATCTCATACAAAAAACCCCAGCTATGCAAGAAATGGGGAAATATAAATCATAACCATCAGAAGAATCTGTCAATAGAAATAAACACAGAATAATGGAGATGATGGACTTAGTAGAACATATCTTTAAATAGCTGTTATAGTATGATGGACTATTTTATGTTACCCATGGGCAAAAATGAGCAGATATTTAAGTAAGATAAAGTGCATATAAAACTTCAAGAATTGAAAAGTGCCATATTAAAATAACAGAGTAAAAACTGTGAAATAAAACTGAATAAAAATAAGGACACTGTAATAGAAAAATAATCTCCAAAATAAAGACAATGATCCTAGAAAAGCAAATAGTTCTTCAGTGACCCATAGAACATTGCAAGTGATCTAATACGGAGTCCTAAATGAGAAGAATAAAGAAGAAATAACTTGAGGAAATAATTATCAAATATTTTCCAAGTTACATGAATATTATAAAATTGAAGATCCAAAAACTCCAACCCAAAAAAAAAAAAAAATAAAAGAACATACTCTAGTGGTAACATGTAAAACAATAATGCAAAAGATGGGCAAAAAATAAAGCATTCTTTTGTAATTAATCATAGCAGATATGAAGTGTATATCATAATGCAAGATAGGTTGATTAGCTAAAGATGAATATTTCAAATACAAGATTATACTATAACTATGCACCAATGCACACACACATATTCACAACTAGATACAGCTAAAAAGTCAAGAGTATAGTTGGAATATTTCATTTAAATCAAAATATTAATTTAATTATAGACATCAGTAAAGGAAAACCAGAAAAAAAGAAAACCAGGAACTAAGAGAAAATAAATATCAACATTGTAACCGTCAACTTAAATACACTGATAATTACATTAAGTATACAAGATTATTTCAAAGATGAAGATGAAGATCAGAAAAAAACTAGAGAATAAGACAGTCAAAATGCTGCCTAGCCTTTACATAAAAAGATACAAGTAGATTAAAAGTAAAAAGATAGAAAATATGCATTATGTCAACACTAATCAATAAAGCTGTAGTGGCCACATTAATATTAGACAACTCAGATGACAAAACAAGAACCATTATCAGAAAAGGGACATTTCTTAATGATAAAAGAGTCTATTCATCAGGAGGCATAACCTGTTTAAAGGTTTATGTAACCAAGCAACAGTGTTTTAAAACATGAAACAAAAATGATAAGAATAAAAAAAAGTCACAATTATGGTTTGAGATTTCAACATTTTGTATCTCAAAAACTGAAAGCACAGGTAGACAGAAAATCAATATATAAAGAGAAGAATTGAACATCACACTCAACCAACTTAACCTAATTGACATTTACATAACACCATATCCCACAATGACAGGACATATGTTATTTTCAAGTGCCCATGGCACATTCACAAAGATGAACCATAAAACAAGTCACCATAAATTTGAAAGGACTGACATCCCTTAGAGTATATTTTCTAACCAAAATGGAATTAAATTTTAAATCAATAACAGTAATATATTTGGGAAAACCCCAGGTATTTGAAAATTAACTATGCAACATGACTGCCTCAGGGATCATTACTTTTATTCCCACGAAACCGATTCAACATTCAATAGTAGCCCAATCAAAATTCCCATTTTCTGGTAGAAATGATAAACTGATTTCAATTTTCAAATGGAAATGAAAAGGATCAAAACTATACTTTATACTATTTCAAGAACTTAATTTAGAGTAACTACAAGCTAATAAATGTGATTAGGGATTTAGAGAAGACATATAAACTAATGGGGTAAACTAGAGAATCAAAACAATGATGTATATATAGGCACATTGGGGTGGTATGTGTTTGTGTGTGTATGTTTGTGTGTATGCATTTAACAATGGCAAGGAAATTCAACATACATTATGAGTTTCTTTACATAATGATTGAAAAACTTAATTGCTATATGAAAGAAGACCTCAAAGCTTATTTCATCTCATGCACAAACATTATTTTGAAAGTGATGGTACATGTTTTTGAAAGTTCAAACTACATGTCACCTGGAAGATAATATAAGAGAACATTATTGACATTCACTCAGGCAACGATTTCTCAGACCAGAACTAATCACAATTTTATTGATGAATTATTCAGTAATTATTAAAAATACATGATCATCAAAGATATAGATAAAAATAAGCAAGCAATTCACAAATGGGAGAAAATGTTTTTCAATGTTTATGTTTAGCAGTCATATTTCACTTAAATACAAAAAAACCCTTAAAATGTGTCAAAATAAATCCTGTATTAAAAATGGGCAGAAAATGTGAACAGACTCTTGACAGAAGACGGTAAATAGGTGCAGGAAAATATGTTAGCCACAACTGCTTGCATGGAAATAAAAATTAAAACCACAATGAGATATTGCCACATGTCCACAATGCCAAGTGTTGGAGAGGATGTAACCCAATCCTTGACAGAATCCTCAATAGAAATGTTTGTACATTACTCACAGAAATATAAAATGGGCGCCCAGGAGTAAAGTTTCATTACTATCACCTCTATGGCTGAATTCAACTCCCCTCCAGAGAGCTAAGTCACATATGGCGCAGCAGACCTCTCCTGTCTTGCCCGCTGCTCCCCTCAGCAGTGTACTTTGTCAATCTGCCTGTGCTGCTCCCAGTGCTGTCTCAGGTAAATCCTCTCATGTGCCCTGCACCTCTGGCCTGTTCCCCAGTTCTTCTACACAAAAATAAATAAAATCTTTAAAAAGGGAATAAAATGTGAAATGTTATCACCATTTGAAAAAGTGGCAGCTCTTTATAAGCTTGAAAATGTATTTACCCGGGCCCTCCCTTGTGGTGCAATGGGTTAAAGCACAGCACTGTGAAGCTAGCTGCAGCTGTTTCAGCTTGAGTTCAATTCCTTGCCAGGGAGGTGACCCACATGGCCCGGCAGGCTTCTCCTATTTTGCCCGCTGCTTCCCTCGGCCCTGTACTTTGTTGATAGGCCTGTTCTGCTCCCCACTCTGTCTCTGGTGAAGCCTCTTACCGTACCTGTACTCCAGTCCTGTATGCATAAATAAATAAATCTTTAAAAAAATGTATTTACCCATAAATCAAAAGAAATTTATTACATGTATTACCAGATTTACCTATTCCATTTAGACTGGATGTTTCCTATTCATAATCATGGTTCTGGTTTGCCTGCGTGAGGTCATTCTAGAAATCACCCCTGATCATACTTTATTTCCTATTCCTGATTAGCGATTCTAGTACTCCTTTTCCAAACTACATTTTTTCCATATGGTTTGCAGTTGGTGTTAAGGACTATTTATTTATTTATTTTTAAAGATTTATTTATTTATTCGTACAGAACTGGGGTACAGGCCAGAGATGCGGAGGGTGAGAGGCTTCACCAGAGATAGCGGGGAGCAGAACAGGCAGATCGACAAAGTACACTGCTGAGGGGAGCAGCGAGCGGGTCAGGAGAGGTCTGCCATGCCATATGGATCTCCACCGGGGCAGGCGGGGATCGAACTCATGCAGAAGTAGCTTTAGCTTTTTAGTGCAGTGCTTTAACCTGCCCTATTTATTGTTTTAAGACTATTTTGATGCCTGCCCTCATACCTAATCAATTTTGAGTTGGAAAAACTTGACTCCTTGTTCAAAGTGATTATGAAGTCCTTCAAACTGATCCCACTATGATATCTGGTAATACTTACCTGCAGTAAAGATGGAATCATTCCAGACTCTGGTTCTATTCAACTGCCTTTGTCTCAGGCCCGGCCTTCACAAATTCCAGTGTTACTGCTAGTTGGTTCTGGTCTGCCTTTCCAGCCAACTCCCCGACCTCAGCAGCTCTCAATTTATTTGACAACCTCTTGACTATTTTCACCTGGGGGCCATTTCCCCCAATCACTTCGATTTTAGTGTGTCTTAAAAATACTTAAATAACGTTTCTCTTGTTCCTTCCATTCCAACACATCACTCAAGAGTATAATTCTCTGGGCACTGCTCTGCACTGTATTTGCACTCTTTCGGGGCTCTGAAATGCTCTTTTTCTTTAAATGAAAGAAAACAACCACTGTTGTTGCTGATGCTGTATTACATGGCTCACTAGCTAAAAGACGTCAGCCTTTGCCTCCACTGACCCAATATAGATTATTACATATTTCAAGCCAACCCTATGCTAATTTTCAAAATAAAAATAGCACATGATTCACACATGTAAAATCTTAAAAAAAAATGGTACCTTTCAGAATAGATTTTTGAATTTGGTTATTTGGCAGTCTGATTCTACTACCAATTTGTTACTAACTTGATCTCTTTGAAGGAGCTTTCTTTTTTCCTTCCCCTCAGCATTGATTTTAGCAAAAATCTATGCTAGATTTCTTCAATCAAAATCTACATTTGTGTAAATTATCCAAGAGGTGGAGGAGTACAACATTTAATAGCAGGTGACTTAGAATTAGATTGAGTTGATTTTAAATTCCAGTTCTTCAGTAACTACATATTAAACTGGAAAAATATTTAAAATGTGTTGGCCTCAACTGGTCTCACCAATAAAATAGTATTGAGGATTTTTTTTAATGACATAAACAATTGCATTTATACATCTATTTATTTTAAATGCACATGTATTTTAAATATATGCATATATTTACATGTGTGTATATCCTAATATTCTAAACCAGCCTGTCAGAACCAGGATTTTTGCAATAAACTTTATGCAATTTGATTGTACATTCAAATTATTTTGCATTACAAAAAATGTTAATTGCACTTCACTAGATGAAAATTCATATAATTACATTGAATTATACATCTCACAGAGCACCGATTGCAGATCTAATTTCAAATTTTAGTTTGAAGTTCTATTAATGATACTCTGTGTAAGAAACAGTAAGAGGCTCAATCTTGGTAAAAAGGACTCAACATAATCCCTAAAACTTCATAAAAATATAAAGTAGCACATTTACTATGACTTTATTTTTACCAAATATAGATTTTGAAATTAATACATTTGGAAATTGAAGCAATTTTCAGAATTTCACAAGATGATTAAAGGGTAAAATAGCTTCAACTTCATGGTATTCAGTTCCACATTCCACTGCCTTCTTACCCATCTGCAAATACCTCATTGGCCAAATTTAATTTGCATCATTTTCTGTTTAGAAACATTTTATAATATCCATTTTAAGACACAAACCTATGGTCTTAATGATATTTCTAAGGTCATAAGTTTTCTGTTTTCTATTTGAACAGATAAATGATAGTCTAACATAAATAATTTTTTTGTTGTTAAGGAAAATTCAGGAATCATTCCATCTTAATTTGTTGGGCCAGATTTATTTCTGTAAGGGTGGCTCAAGTCAATTGCTCATCAGGGAGGCATGTTTTAAATTTTGATCATGGAATTTGCTGGGTAGGAGGACACCAGTTTCATTTGATCTAAACTGCTTGCACCCAACCAGTCTAAATAGTGATTTGTCCTCAGGAAAACATCAAAATATTACATTAAACTAATTTCTTATCTCTACCCCAGTAATCAATAATGCATAATTATTGGTTCTTGACATATTTAAATCGTTTTATTAGAATAAAGCTAGAACTAAATTTGATGTTTCTCTTGATAGCAATGATGTCACTGATAATGAAGTTTTAATCATAAAACAGGGTATGAGAAAGCATCTCCTGTGTTAGTGGAGGATTTATTGGAACCTCAAAAAGGAAAATTTGTTAAATATTATTATACTTAAAAATTCTAACTATTGTGTCCTCAGTGTCTATTTACCTCACTCTAAAATTTAGCTGAGTTAAAGTAGTAGAACTAATTTAATCTTGGTCATAATTTATAATCCTTAAAATGTTACATGAATCCAATCACAGGTATATGAAAAAAATTCCTATATTGCAAATTGGACAGAATAATATTCATAATTGAGTGTGTAAATGGTGCTCTTGTGTATTAAAAAAAACTAGATTTCAAAACAATCCATTGGTAAAATAAGAAGATATTTCAATGTGGTACACTTATCCATTAATAATAACGAAAGAGGGAGTTGGGATTATTTGGATTATATTGCAGTGTTACGGGATTGAGACAGAAGACTTATATTTATGGAAGAGAGCTGGCACAAACTCCTTTAGAGTGGAAAGGTTAAGTTATTTTAGTAAAGGTCATTGTAATATTTGAAAGTCTTAACATTTAAAAAAAATGTGTTGGAATTTGCTAAACTATCGAGAGTGGTATTTTATATTCTGACTTAAAGTCAACTAAAAAGATGTGGTTGTGGGAGCACCAACGTTTATTTTATTACGAAACAGCAGTCTAGGGAATGACAAAATTTGTTCGACTAAGCAACTCAAATTAAGAAATTAGATTGTGTTAATTTTAACTAATTGATACCTAACAATCAATATCTCTTATCTAGGAAAATATTTTAAAGTTTAGAATATATACACTCAAGAATATTTCAGGAATTGTAAACTTCCCTATGTATGTATTAAGCCGGTCACAATTCTATGATCATTGTATTTGCAATATAGTTTGATTTTCTTGTTTCAGTCCTTTTCACTTCTAGTAAATGTTTCTGTAATATGCTGATATGCCAGAAAGGAATATGAGTAATGTTAAATACTTAATATAGGTGAATGAATTTATTAGAGAATATAGCTACCTTGTCACTCCAGTAATATTTTTATTATAGTACAAGTTAACTTCCCTGCGGTCAGGATTTAACCCATTTCAAATACATGAGTTCCGGGCTTCTTTTCCTGAAAAATTAGTGAATTAACATGGTCTTCCAGTTAGTTCCTCGGTAAGCAGTGTCGAAGTTACCACATAACTTGAGAGAATAATTTGAAAGAATATACTCAATCTTATTTCCTGCTTTACAAAAGCATTACTACTCACAGCCAGCAGGGGGCAGTGATAATTAGCGGGAACAAGCAGGTGCAACAACAGCCCTTTGTTGTCCATCAATCCATCCACGGACTTAAGTGCTTGGTTATGACAAACAGGCATTACAGTTCTTCGGAAAATCAGCATCCAAGAAGGAGGAATATGTAGGTTCCCTGAATGGGTACGCTCTTTAAACTCAATGTAGGATACACAATTTTGATCAAAGGTTTCCCGTTGCTCTCTCTTTTCCTTTACATAATGAACACTAACCTAGAGGACGAGGATCCACAAAAATACAAGAAACTGCCTAAAGGACACATAAGGACAATAAAGGAAGGTGGCAAACAAGAACTCAGTAACAGGCAAAGCCATGGATGGACCACATAGCAGTAAAATACTTGCATTAGCCCAAAACTATTTCTCTTGCTACTTTTTAGTGAATCTCTTTTACCCACTTCTTTTCCAGATAATCTTTATGGGCGCAAATCTCTTTTAACCATTGATGAAGATCTCCAGGGGTCTGTGTTAACCACTGATGATTTCTGTTCCTATAGTTATGTCTTTATCAGAATCTTACATAAATGAAAATAAGCAGTAAGTATCTTTTCCATCTGGTTTTGGTGATGTTCATTTATATTGCTGTACACATCGATAAATGTATATATTATTATATTTTGACCAGCTGATAGATATCTGAATTGTTTTCGGTTTTTAGCTATTATAAACAAAAACTTCTACAAATATTCCTGAACAGATATATGTATGGATATGTTTTCATTTCACTTGACTAAATGCGGGGGTGGGATAATTCGGTAGGAAATCAAATGCCTGTGTGTGTATACACACATATATATTTCACTTATTTTCTCTCACTAATGCCATAACTTCTTGCACATATTATATTAAGTTTATCTTTATAAATCATGTTTGGATACTACTACAAGTGACATTCTATTTTAATTTAAATTCTTAATTGCCCATTGCTAGCATATAAGAAATCAGTTAATTTTAGTAGAGTGACCTTTTATTCTACAACCTAATTGGATTCACATATCTGTCCTATTAGCTTGAGGAATATTTCTTTCAGTTATTCATTTATTTGTTTTTAATATATTTTTGGGTAAATTTTAAAATACACTGTCACTGAATCACCTAGCCAATAAGATGCATTTGAGTTTTTAACAGCTTTATCCATGAGTGACTATCACTTTGAATGGTATTTGGCTGTCAGTGACTCCAGTCTTCTTTAGGTTGGTGATGAAGGTTTTATTCTATAGGGCCTCTATAAAGTGCTCCCTGATCAATTGTATATTTTTTGTCCATGTATAATAAAATCACTCATCTCAGCTTTTCAGTAACTGTTTTCAAAACCCATATTGTGATATATCATCATCATATTGAATGAATTTTCTAGATGTTTGTAAATATTCTCTATAGGAACTTTCTTGCATCCTTCAAGTAATGCCAGAGAAACAAATATGGCAGCAATTACAAAAATTCATTTCACATGATTTCTATATCATTTTTTTTGCTGTTATAGGTTAGAATTAGCACAATATCTTAGAATATTCAGCTTGATTAATTACCACCAGATTCAAGGACTGTTAATTATAGTGAGAAATATTTTTATTGTTATTCTCCTTCCCAAGGGAAAACACTGATATGACTGATATAAGGTTTTCTAATTTTCAGTAAGACAATCTTTATTCTGGGTAATATAGCAAACCATCTTGGGGAGCAAAACAGATTTTGATACTAAGGAAATAGGATTTTCAAAAATGGAGCTAAGCAAAAACAAACACAGAGTACTTTAAGATATGTTAAATTAAATTAGCCACGTCTTTACTTTTCAAAAGGTAGAAATCTACTTCAATTCTCCATTTAATGCTTTAGGCAAGTAGCAGGGATCATTGACATTTAGAGAGTAACCAAAAGTGTGTCACTGTGACTAAAATCTGAAGTAAACTTGGCAAAGTAAAAAACTTGTTACTTTACCTTTAATAATTCAGATACTCATTTCCATATACTTTCACTCTTTCCATAATACTAATACCCTGAAGAATTGCATGTATGGCTTATATTTCATCAGAATTTCAGGTATGCTTAGCAAAAATCAGAGAGAAACTGCAAACCCCAATCTTTTTCAACAAAGACAATTACTTAGATAAGATTTACTTGATATTTATTCTCAGTCAACTACATTTACATTGTGCAGCAAACTATCTTTAAACTGACATTAGTATCTTAACCTCCCTAAATAAAGATAATAGTCATCTCCCTATGTTCTACTTTGGGATCAGGATGCATTTAAATTGTTGGTATTCTAGAATCTTAAACATGCTAGTATGCTTATAAAACAAATAGTGATGAATATGTACATTCATGTATACTTAGTAACTGGCAAATCTAAGTCAACAAATATACAATATTTATCTTCATAGGTCATGATAAAATATACATTTGAATTAAAAATTTTACTGGAATTGTGCCAAGTCTATGTTTTGCATTGATAATATAAATTGCGGACACAATTCTTCATTTTTATCTGCCTAAAATGAACAACCACTGAATATATGGATGGTATTCCCCATTATCATTGCATTGTTTTTCAGATGTTCTCTGTACATATTTCAGCATTACTGTACATCTTTCATTACTGTACAGACCAACATGTTTGAAACACTATAGGCCTTACCACAAACATTCATTTTCTAATGGACATGGTGTATAAAATATATAGATTTTTGTATTATACACATTTTAAGGAACTCACCATTGAAAACCATCTGTCTACCATAATGTAGATAGTGACAATGATGTAATGAAAGTTCGATTCCAGGGTCCTTGACATCAAGTCTAATGTTTTTCTATAATAGCTCAATTTTGAAAGTCAAATAAAACTTGAAAACATTTCTGAAAAGCCTTTGCTGAAATGGAAACCGAATGCAAAGCCTACCACATGATAGAAACCCAGGAATCTATGCTTTTATAAACAAATGAGTTGTTTGAATAGTTAACTATGCAAGACATAAAATTAAATAATTTATTTTTTTCTTAAATTACTTATTTACACCAAAGGCTCCTGACATGTCCCTAAAACACTGTAATATACAGTAAGGGAACTTACCATATATTACAAGGAAATTATTCTTATATTTATATTTTATTTATCATATATATTCTATCTTATACATAGATACAGAAGCCTCTAGCTATAGGTCAATAACACTGCAAGTTTATTTTCAAATAACAAATTTTATAAACTAAGTAGAAATGTTTTTAGGTATTTTTTTTTCAAATATTATTCAGATTAGAAAAAAGATCGTTCTCCAAGCTTTAGGGAGTCTTATTTTTAAAACAACACAGCCTGTATAAATTCTGAATTGAATTAAAAAATGAAACATGGAGATGTGACTCATGTAACAATGCATTACTGCAGAATCGTATAATTAATGGTACAAGATGAACTTGAGTATTTTCATCAATTTCTCTGTGTTTGTGTAAAAAACTGAGGATGCGTTTCTCTCTTGTGTGTATCATCTGACATGATTTCCTCTTTCCTTTTCCTGATTCTTCTCTCTTTTCCAATACTATTCTAAGATTTCTCCCCAAGATCCTTCCACTCACAATAATTCTATCTTTGCATTCTAATTCAGAGATTACCGTTCACTATTTGTTGATTAAGTTGGCGAGTTCCAAACCTATCACGTCTACCTGAATTTTAAATTCCCATTATCTCTGAAACATGTTTACCCTGACATCAAAAATCTCAAACTTTGTGTGTCCAAAACTTTATTACCATTCTAACCAAACCTGCCCTCTTGTTTTTCTTCCAAGTATCCAATTTAGCTTCCAAATCACTTCATCCTGATACATTCACAGCCATCTAAAGCTCCATTTATTTTATTTTTTAAAAAGATTTATTTATTTATACATACAGAACTGGGGTACAAGCCAGAGGTGCAGGGGTGGTGAGAGGATTCACCAGGGATAGAGTGGAGAGCAGAACAGGCAGATTGAGGAAGTACACTGCTGAGGGGAGCAGTGGGCGGGTCAGGAGAGGTCTGCCGCGCTATGTGGTCACCTCCCGGGCAGGCGGAAATCGAACTCATGCAGAAGTGGCTTTAGCTTCTTAGTGCTATGCTTTAACCCGCTGCGCCACCAGGGAGGGCCTATTTTATGGTTTTTTAGACCACAAAACATTTTACTTTCCACACTTCTTTTCAAACTGTCGATTTTTCCTTTTACTTTGTTGTGTGTGTGTGCCACTAATTCATTTTCCAATCTGCTTTAGAAATTTCTCTTGGTTTCAGAAATTAGGCACCAACAAGTGCTTACTCTGGATATTATTTATTTTTCTTAAAGTTTAATTTTAACGCAGGCACTTGAGTGGAAAGCTGATAATTCACCTTTTTCTGAGGAAGCTTCTTTAAAGTCTATGTTAGGACTCATTCAACTGCAGGTGATAGTTCTTTTCTACCATATCTACCTCAATGCCTAAGCTGAGTGTAACCACTCTGAGATTTCAAACTATAAAGTTCACTGTATTTCCTATGGCTTAACCAACTAGACTGGGTCTGAACTCTAACTTCTGTCTCCCAAATCCCATATATTTTAAAAAAATAGATTCTTTGCTTTCTAGCCTTGTAGCTCTGTGGTTCTTTGGATTTACTGGAATTTTGTCTTTATACACAAGGTGAGAAGTCAGCAATAATGTGCAGGAAATTGAACATACAAGTTCTGGCTCACTTCTCTGCAATTTCCTCTTCTCCAGAATAAATGAATATAAATGTATTCTCCCACGGGAAAAGGGTGGAACAGAAGCAAGTTTCTCCCCCAATTCTCTTCAAATTCACCAACTGGATAACTTTAATTAAGTTTCCTCTAGAGGGAAGAAAGATCAAATGATGAAAAGAAGTTTTCCTTTTATTAGAGTTTATAATTATGCATCGGGAGAGCAATGTTATGATATTTGTATGTAATTTCATTTTAACATAAACCACATTTTTTTACACAGCTGTCAGATGTTTATCAGCCCTTATAACACCAAGAGTTTTCTACATACCAAAATTAAACATTTCTTAGAGGCTTTTTCAATAGGGAATTTTTTAAACGCATGTCATGTTTGAAATACATGTATTAGTTTAAGCATGACTGGAACAATAAGACACATGGATTTTATTCAACCCTTTAGTTCAAAATACTAATGTGGATTAGATGTACTTTGGATAGATGAGCAAATTTTTTTTAAAAAAGGAAATATTTGCTGAATACATTTGCTTTGAAAAGCTGAACTGACATTACTATTGCCTAGTGATTTTTGTATTATAATGAGCATATACATAATATAATGAATATAATCAACATTTATATGAAAATCAGTACATGTATGATACCTGGGGTGAATTACATACACTAAACAAGACAACAGAATGACACAATTTCTATTATTAAAAATACATGTGAACATAAATGTAATTTTGTGAAAATCAGGAAAACTGCATGTAAATACTAAAATTCGTTTACTCATTCAATATTTATGAAGTAATTTTATGATAATCTTAGTTGATTGAGATTAAAGAATGATTAATCACAGTTTTTTACTATAAAAATTATGTATATCTCATGTAAGTTAAAACTATATTTTAAATTAGGTAATGCTATAATCAAGTGCATTAGAATTTTTTAATAGTATAAATTAATTTTGAAATGTTAATATACATGTTTATTTTATGGTACCAAAAACAGATGGTGTAAAGGCACAAACTTGAAAACATAAATAATAAATGTTTGAACAGAAGATTTGTGCCAGATAGCTTCAAATTTCAGACCAAAGGCATATCAGACTATAAATAATAGAATTATTTCATATAATTAATATATGGATATAGATGGGGATTATGCAGAGACTGTATCTGAAAAACTAAAGCATGTATTATACAAAAAGGAATAACAATGTAAATATATATATAAAAAAGAGAATATGAAATAATTACTCAAAACAGAAAAAAACAAGAGGGTAGAAGTGGATGGAATATATTGAGTAGGGGGATCAATAAATAAACATCAACAACATATGATTATTGGGAATTCATTGAAAAGTATAGTTTCAAGACTTGTTATTAATATAGTAAGGAGAAAAAAATAGTTAAATCACCCTCAAGCTCTCATTTTCTCTATGTCTGACAAATTTAAGAGTTTTATATGGTCTGTACTTCATTTCACGGCAGCGATAATCATTTTGAGGTTAGACTCCAATACATAGTCTTGCAAACATGTTTTGCATGCCCATTGCATCCTGAATTGGACAGAATAAAGCATTCAGATTAAAGATGTCCTTAGTAAGTACAAGTATAGAAAACATCTTAGTAAGTATGAAGTAACAAATCTATCAAAATCAATTATTTGTTGCAATATACAGATTGCATACAGATTGATGCTTGAAGTGGATATTGATAAACTCTAACTATTATGTTGATAAGATTATTACAATACTATGTAATTCAAGAATGAAGTGCTAGAAGGAACAGTATTCAATCAATAAAAAGACAGGAACAAAAGAGTTTAGTTGTTAGAATCAAAGAGAAGTATCAGGAATTTCAAAATAAATGACATTAGTTTTAGGGTATTGAAATAGTATTGTGTAATTTTGCCTTTAAAATTTCAGTTTTATTTTATTATTCATTCAACAAACATTTTTGTGTCTATTATGTACCAAGTTGCATTTCAGATCCAAGTCAAATGCTACCTTTAAGAAAATGTCTGCCAGAATAGAAACTAAATATATATTATATATGTATATATAATCTAAAAAAGTACCAGTTGTTTTGAGAGGAAATGAGAGTAGATTGGATGTTTATTGGAGTCTCAGGAAAAGTGATAAATTAAGATAAATACTCTTAGGCAGGAATATGAAGGGGCATTCACTGAAAATTGGAAATGAACAGTGTCAATTTATGAAGTCTGAATAACCATAAAATATTTGGAGTTTCATTCTTTTACTCTAAATACAGTTAAAATCTTTTAGAGATTTTGAACAGAAAAGTGTCATATTCCAATTTACATTTTGTGTTAATTATAATCAGTAGGTAAAAATGAGTTAAATGGAGTCAGGATTGAAAGCAGGGAGAGCAAGCGGAGACTGTAGTTACACACATGTAAGATATGGCAACATAAAGAATCTAGTAGTAATGGAGGGAAATGGATGATATCAAGATATATTTCTAGTGGAATCAGTAGGACTTGTGAGGTATTATTTAGGGAAGTGGGAAGATGTTGATATTAACCTTGTGTCCCTGGTTTAAGTAAGTGGATGTTTTTTTTGTTTTTTTTTTAAGATTTATTTATTTATTCATGCAGAACTGGGGTACAGGCCAGAGATGTGGAGTGTGATAGGACTCACCAGAGACAGAGTGGGGAGCAGAACAGGCAGATCTACAAAGTACACTGCTGAGGGGAGCAGCGGGCGAGTCAAGAGAGGTCTGCCTCGCCCTGTGGATCTCCTCCGGGGCAGGCGGGGATCGAACTTATGTGGAAGTGGCTTAAGCTTCTTAGTGCTGTGCTTTAACCTGCTGCACCACCAGGGAGGGCCGGATGTGTGTTTTTACAAGTAATTAGAGTACGTGGGAGCAAAGACAGAAAACCGGTTCAGGGTAGAAAGAATTACTAAAGATTATTTACTACATTTAGACACTTCATTTAAGGTACATGGAAAGCAATCAGTATAGAAGTAGCTGGTAGGTGGGCCCTCCCTCGTGGCACAATGGGTTAAAGCACAGCACTATGAAGCTGCTGCAACCACTGCAGCATGAGTTCGATCCCCAGCCAGGGAGGTGACCCATACGGCACAGCAGACCTCTCCTGGGGGAACCCGCTGCTCCCCTCAACAGTGTACTACACTGATCTGCCTGTTTTGCTCCCCATTCAGTCTCTGGTGAATCCGCTCATCACCTGCACTTCTAACCTTTACCCAGTTCTGTATGCACAAAATAAATAAATAAATCTTAAAAAAAAAAAAAAAGAAGAAAGAAAGAAATGGCTGGTAAATGGCAGTGTACACAGGCCTGACATTCAAAAAGAGGTTAGGTGTGCATTATTAAGTTTTTAATTTTTGTGTGTGTACAAGAACTAGGGTGTAGGCCAGAGATGTGGGGGATGAGAGGATTCATCAGAGACAGAGTGGGAGCAGAACAGGTGGATTTACTGAAACATACTGCTGAGGGGAGCAGTGGGTGAAACAGGAGAGGTCTGGCTGTGCCGCGTGGGTCACCGCCCTGGCTGGGGAGGGAATTCAGGCCTTAGCAGTGATAGCATTGAGACTTAACTCTTCAGGAAGCCCTAGATGGAGATTTACATGGAGAATTGTGAGAATGGGTAAATGGATGATATACAGTAAAGATTGAAGACAGAAAGTTGCATAATTAGTGCTTGTGGAAGAAGGATAGTCAAAGATTTAAAGAACAGGAGGAAGAACAGGAAAGCATTTCATAGAGAATAGTACATTTCAACATTTCATCATTTCTTTTCCTAAACCTTAGAGCAATTTTTGCTACAATTCCTTTTTTTTTTTTTTTTTTTTCTGAAAGGGCTTTTACAAAGGTAGGAGGAGACAGAATGAAATCTACAAGTGCAGGGTCAGTCTCTTGGGGAATGAGACATCTGTTTTACTCTGCACAGTTATAACAAAATACCACAGACTGGGTAGTGTATTAAAAAAAAATACAACTCGGGCCCTCCCTGGTGGCGCAGCGGGCTAAAGCGCAGCACTAAGAATCTAAAGCTGCTTCCGCATGAGTTCGATTCCCGCCTGCCCCGGAGGTGAACACATGGTGAGGCAGACCTCTCCTGACCCGCCCGCTGCTCCCCTTAGCAGTGTGCTTTGTCGATCTGCCTGTTCTGTTCCCCACTCTGTCTCTGGTGAAGCCTCTCACCGTCCCTGAGCCTCTGGCCTGTACCCAGTTCTGTATGCACAAATAAATAAATCTTTAAAAAAAAAAATACAACTCATATTCTTATAAGGAGAAGGAAGTCCAAGAGCAGGGAATAAGTGTGATCCAGTGAGGACTGTTTTACATGTTTTACATGTTATAGCCTTCTGTATCTTCACATGGCAGAAGCAACCAGAGATCTCTCCGCAGCTCTTTCTATAAGAGCATTATCTGGGGCCTCTCTAATGGCATAGAGATTAAAGACACAACACAAACAAACTATTAGCAGCCACCGCAACACGAGTTCAATCCCTGGTCAGGGAGCTGACCCACTTGGCATATCAGACCTCTCCTGTTTCACCTGCTGCTCCCCTCAGCAGTGTGTTTTAGTAAACCTGCTTATTCTGCTCCCCACTCTATCTCTGGTGAATCCTCTACTCTCCCCCAAAACTTTGGCCTACAACCCAGTTCTTGTATGCATAAATAAATTAATCATTGAAAAAAAAAAGAACATTAATCCCATTCATGAAGGTTCAACGGTCATAGTTAGGTACTCTGAAAGCCTCACCTACAGCTAGAAGGTTAAATTTCAGCAGATAAATTTTGAAGGTGCACCAACATTCATTTACAGCAGCACTTCACTGGTAAGTGGCAAGTTGAACAGGTACTACTCTATGCTTAGTGTAGATTTAGTAGTGGTAAAATAAATCATGGAGTGACATCTGTTGTTGATGAAAGGCATCCTTCCTGATTTAATTGGCAACTGCATTTCTTTGAGAAATATCATGTCCTCCATTGGGAGACTGAATGGAGCTATATGTCTACTCTGACACCAAAGGCATGTGCCTTTGTTTTGTATGGTAATGACATTACCATATATCCCTGACTCTGTTGATGAGCCACACCTATAAAATCAGTGCTTTACTGGTTTTCAGGAAAAACGTCCATGTTATCCACCAATTTTCATGGCAATCTATGGCCAGTCCAAGTGTCTCCTCCAAAACAGACATGTGTCTCTATCCTCAGTGGACACATTCCAAGACCCCAAAGGATCCCTGAAACACACAAAGTACCAAATTCTATAATACCACTATTTCCCTATACAGACATGCATGTTTAAATAAACTTCAATATAAACAGTCATTGCTTTTTCTTTCTGCCTTCCTGTCTTCTGTTTCAATTTCTGCTCCTTTCTGCAACAGAAGCTCAAAGTTTGAACACATTATCTTTCCTCTTAAGCCTCTGTGATCTTCCTCCCTGAGGAAGCAGGTCTCTGTTCAACAAATCTCGCCTATCATCCCAGATAATGAAGTCTTAGAAGGTCAGCCTCAAATATCTAATAAAAAATGAATCTAGGGGAAAATAAGTATAGATCCATTCATCAAAGTTTTTCTTATCTTAATTGCAGTATTCAATAGTCATTAATCAGTGTCTGGGATTCAAGTTCTGTGACTGTTTATTAGTGAGAAAATACAGTAAAATTTTATTTGATATGAACAAGTTAATATAGCATTCTTTTCTACTTAATATCTACTTAATACAAGACAAGCTTGGTGAAGTGCTCTAGAACTGTCAATATTTAGCAATTAACAAATACATTCTTTTCTATTAATTGATCATTTAATTCTCACAATTATGAGAACATTTTTGTAACAATTTATAAAAAAGTTTATGTTACTACCCCATTTCCCCCTTTTCCAGATGAACAAAGTAAGACAAGTAATTTGCTCAAAGTTGTCCAAGTATGGAGTAAATCAACTACTGTATCCTGGTGGACACATTCCAAGACTCCCAGTGGGTCCCCCAAAACAGCACACAACATCTAACGCCATAGTACCATGTTTTTGCCTATACAGACACGCATGCCTAAATAAACTTGAAAGGAATAATGACTAGTGATAAAATAAAACAATTACAGTAAAATTGTAATAAAATTATGTAAATGTTATCTTTCCTTCTTTTCTCAAAATATCTTATTGGTTATAAAGTCCTAAGGTTCAATAACCACTGGTAACTAAAACTGTGGTAAGTGAAACTGTAGAGAGAAGGGGAGGCTATTATATGTGGAAGTGTTTAATCAATGACTAATGTTCAAAAATATTGAATTTAAACTACTTAATATTGAATGTATCACAAAACAATAAGCTATTATATCAACTTATATATCAACATTAGAACATAGTGACAAGACTTCTTTGTTGAGTATAAAACAATGAAGCAACTGAACTTATTAAAACATGGGTTTTTATTGCATAACAAACTTTGTATGCAATTTGAAAAAAAATTATATATAAAAACTTTCTCTCTGCTTTACCAATTATTGATGGGCACCAAGAGAGTGCTTATGTTTGAATTATAGCACATCAGATTTATTTTCTAAATTTCAGAAAAACTGCACATTTTAATTAAGTCTAAAGGGTCCACCAGGAACAATAATATTATATGAGACATGGCCAATGGTGTGTTGGAAACATGGCATTTAGCCACTGTGCCCATTTTTACTGCTATACAAGAAAAAAAAAGACTAAAAAAGTGTTATTATATATCTCTCATTAGTTATAGATTAATTTCATTTTCACCGACACCGTTGAACTATAATGAGCAGTGGTCTGGACGCATTCACAACAAATATATATTTAGATTGGATCAGTAATAAGGTGACATTGTTGATCATGCTGATTTTACCTGAAGTAAATGTGAGGACAACTAGAAAAAATATTTGCAAAATTTTATTTATTATTCATTTATTTAGGCCAATTTTTCAATTTAAAAATGTAATTCCTAGTTGTGTTCTCTTGTTATTAAGATAGATGCTGAAAATTGGGTATCTGCAGTTATTATAATATCTGGTTTAGGGAATTTAGGTCCTTCTCACTTCAGATTAGAAAAATAAATAATTTCCTTCTTTAAGTAAACCCTGTAGAACATTTCAAATGTTCAGAACTTAAGAGTAGAAAAAAAAAATCATTTTAAAAAGTGAATCTTGTATTACTCAATTATTATTTGGTGATTTTCTTATTCAGTCATTCCTTTGGTTATTAGTTTATTGATTTCCTAAGGAACAAGTACCGTAACAATGCAAACAATATAAATGCCTTTCCCTGAATAAAGTCAGGTTTTCTTGAGAAAAAAATTGATAGGGAAAATAAAAATCTCAATAAGGAAGATAAGTACTAACATACCAGGTAACCACGTACGAGATAAATAATTTAAAGAAAGGGAAATCAACTCTGCCTAGGAAAATCAAATGGATATTATAGACATAATACATGATCAGATTATTAAAAGGAGTTGAACAGTCTAGTAAATAACATGCAGCAAACTCCAAGAAATAACCACAATGCTTCTATTTGGTTCAACAAATACAGACTTAATTTAAGCCATAAATATTTATTGAATTGTTATTATCAAGCAATACAAAGAACCAACCGTTTTTGCCTTTAAATAACTCAATCTAAAAGGTTAATCAATAATGTAGTCAAATAATTGAAAATATGGGAAAATTACAATGTAGGACTCTGCACTATGTTTTAAAGGTATTGTTGAGGAGGATCTTAAATCTGCATGTGGCAGAGGTAGCTAAAAGTTAAAGAAGTAGTAATGAAGTTCTCTTCCCTATTCTAGGGGGACTATTCCCAATGAGTATATGGAAAAACTACCCAAGTCTAAAAGGAGCACCGAAGCAGCTGAATTCTTTGATACAGCCAAAGCATGCTGTTTAAGGGAGTGGTGAAAGAAAAATTATGATCAAAACATACTAGAGCTTAACAAGGCTAGGATCACTATTAAACGTACCAGGAGTTGCAAGGATTGAATCTGTCTCGCCCCGACTGTGAAAAATACTTCATTAGAATGAAGAAAAAATACTATCTTCGGTCATATTTCTCATCTTATTTTCTATTTTGGGGTTTATTTTAGTTTTTGCAACATTGTAGCTCATGTATATAGTTTATAAATAAATAAATACAAATGTCTTAAAGGAGAGTGAAGAGAACAGGAAAAGGTGGAGAACCATGAAATAAGGAAGGTTCATATCAGATGTTTGCTTTAGAAAAATACAGTGACGCAAAGACACAGGGAGATTACTTAGAAGTACAAGATAAAGGACCTTCCTGGTGGCCTAGGGGTTAAGTCTCAGCTCTATCACCCGGACCCAAGATCCATCCCTCTACTCCCCAAAGAGCTGACCCATCTATGGTGCAGCGACCTCTCCTGTTTTAATGCTGCTCCCCTCAGTGAATTTCAGTGGCTCTGCCTTTTGGTGAATCCTCTCACCTGCCCGCTTCACCTGCACCTTTAGCTTGAACACCAGTTCTTCTACACAAAAATATATTTTTTTTAAAGTATGCCTGAAGTAATTAGATTTTAATAGGGCTAGAGACAAAGCATCAGATTTAAGACATAATTAGGTGGGAACTGTAACTCCACAGGATTAATTGGTTGACCACCTATTAGGGACCAGATGCTATGCCGCATACCCAGATAACTATTTAATCCTCCTGGGAATGAGGGGGCTGTCATTCCTATTTATCTTGCAAAAGTAAAATGAAGCTTAGGGTAGTTAAAAAATTAATCAAAGGGTACGTAGCTGGAAAGTGGCAACGTTTGACTTTAAAATCAACTTAATAAGACTCCAGAGTCAAGCTGTTAACCACTTACCTCTGAAGGAAAAAACTAAGAGGGAAAGAGAGAAGCAGGATATTGATTTGGCAATGGATAAGAGAGTGCGATTTGTCCAGATTTCTTGTTCGGTTTCAGGAAGCACAGTGTTGCGTTATAATGAAGTAATTGATAAACATGTTCACTCACTACATAGTGATACTCAAATGCAGCAAAAATTCCAGATCATTTTAAAATTTTCTTATGTTAAGCTTTCACCACAACTATAAATATTGCATTCACTGATGACACTGCATTTTATTCAGACATTAATAATGTAAAAACAGTTGAAGATTTGAAATAACCCACTTTGAAAAGCACAATCCCAATAAAAGCAAATTCATTAGAACATGATTTGACAGAAATATAATTATATAATTACCTCCCATTTAGGGAAATTTTAATAATTAATTATAAATATAAGTGAATAAAAATACCAAATCCCATTATTCTATTGTTATATTCTAGCATAATGCCACATTTTCCCTAATTTCTGAATAAGACCAGGTAGGACAACAGTAATTTCCATTGGCTTTTACTCTAGATTTTTTCCCTTTAACATAAAAAATAAATTATTTAAAATTATCCTGAGATTAAAAAATAGTCACAATAAATCAGGAATCAGTATGTTTTTTCTCCCCTTTCAAAGAGGTATATTTTTAATTTGGGTAAAACTCTAGGGAAGCTAATAGTGGTGTTTTGTTAGGCAACTGGGTTTGTGCTCCTCAGAGAACCAATAATCACTTTCTCCTGATTATCTTGGGGATTTTAGGCTCTTTGATGTTTCTGTCTTCTGAAGAAAAAGTCTGCTGCTAGACTGAGAGAGATATGCAGATGTGGGTGGCCAGACTGAAATTACACTCTGGAGAAACACAAGTTCTCTTTAAAAATGCTTGTGGCTTTTGATTCCATTTAGGAAGTATTCACAGTATGGAATGAGGCAAAAGCATAACCTACAGAATGCAAAACTTTGGATGTCAGGCTATAAAAAAGGGGAAAAAACGATTCGTTTTTAGATTTTACAATTAGCAGTTGGGTAAAATTTAGAGTATAATGTAAACACAGACTTCTCTGTCTCGCTCTCTGTGTCTCTGTCTGTCTCACACCCCACCTACATGTACATAAACATCACTGTTCAGTCATTCTAGACCCAAAGCAAAAGAAAACTAATGAACTCTGTGCTCCCTCAGTGATATGCTTATCTCAAAGAACAAAGAATAGAGGATAGGAAAGCTCATTTTCTCTTTCATGATACATGTATTATGGCAAAATTAAATTCCATTAAGTACGGTGTGAACATATAGCATCATAACTGCAACTGTATTCATATTTACATTTCTCTGCCTGTGTTGACTTAATGCTTTCTAGCAAAAAAGACATTTATAAAAAGAGTTATTTATGCATTCAGAACTGAGGTACAGGCCAGAAGGGTGTAAGAGGATTCACCAGAGACAGAATGGGAAGTGGAACAGGCAGATCTACTGAAATATACTGCTGAGGGGAGCAGTCGGCGGGTCAAGAGAGATCTACTGCCCCATGTGGGTCACCTCCCTAGTCTGGGATCGAACTTGTGCTCTTGTGGCTGGATAGCTTCATAATGCTGTGCTTTAAGCTGTTGTGCCACCAGGGAGGACCTAAAAAGACATTCTTGACAATCTTTTTTCCCTCTTTAATCAATCCCCTCTATTCTTGAAAAAAAAAATACCTCTCTTGATAGCATTTATTAATGTTATTTAAAGTGATTATTAAATAATTTGAACTTGAAAAAAACTCACCAAGTTGCACCTTTTAGTAAGATATAATTTGCATCTATCAAATACTTCATATATTAAATCATTCACTTTTTCATGAATTAAAATGATGTTTTAATGCTTATGGTGTTGTGATTACTGAATGAAATATTATGGATGCTAAGAATGAATGTACCAAAATGACCCAATTCAATTAATTTGGATTTATCCAAGTTTTATCACAATAAAATAGTATTCCTTTTCACTCTTACTACAGGTAAATTGAGGATAATTGGCTAATTTGCTGAACACATATGAGGGCCTGTCTAAGCTACCTAACTCACATAATCCTCACAGACATATCTACTTTACTTATGAGAAAAAAGTGTTATTTCACATGTTTCTTCCAAATTACAATTTTCCCAGGGGACAAATAATTTTTAAATGGGAACTTTATTATTTTTATGTACTTAGTCTGGATTAATGATGAAAATAATGTTTCTTTAGTGACATAATGCCCATAAAATAGAACATTCTTTTCATCTCTATTTCTATCTGAAAAAATAAATTTATTCTGGTTACTGTACTTAGTTTTCAAACACAGACTGTTGAAAAATGTACTGTGTAGAATCTAAATGAAATGCTATAACAAAGCAAACAATCTGAATGCTTTTCTTGGATTTTTCACCACATAAAATTCATCTGTTCAATGTTCACTTCATCTTCTTGGTTAAGTATCCTTGTGTAAAAGCAGCATTTCTGGTTAGATATTAGTTTGTTAGGTAAATTTATAGATGATAAACTTGAATTTTACAATGGAATTTGGTAGATTTTTTGGTATAGATCAATGTGATTTTTCAGTTTGCTTTCATTTAAAATATCCTTTGGGGGGAAAAAACTACAAGAAACAAATATGAGGATTTATAACAGTCACTTTGATTCATGCCTTTCTCCTGCATTTCTAGTTATATTAGAACTTAATTACATTAAAATATCAGATTTCTGGCCCTCCCTGGTGGCGCAGCGGGTTAAAGCACTGCACTGAGAAACTAAAGCCACTTCCACATGAGTTCGATCCCCGCTTGCCCAGGAGGTGACCACATGGCGCCGCAGACCTCTCCTGACCCGCCCGCTGCTCCCTTCAGCAGTGTACTTCGTCGATCTGCCTGTTCTGCTCCCCGCTCTGTCTCTGGTGAATCCTCTCACCCTCCGCATCTCTGGCCTGTACCCCAGTTCTGTATGAATAAATAAATAAATCTTTAAAAAAAATATCAGATTTCTGTATACACAGACATCAGGCTTATATTTTTTAGTCCTCATTTATTAATTGCATTTGATTTAAATAATTTTATTAAATCACAGTAAAGACAGTTTCTGGGGCTAACAAAAGAATAGTAGAGAATAGGGTAGTAAAGAAATTCTGGAATAGGTTATTTTTACAGGATTGAAAAACCACTATGTCGTACATGTCTGGAAACTAGGCCATATATCCATTTCTCCCCACTGTATCCAATGACTTGTCTTTTCCCTCCCAAATGCTGTTTTATTAGTGACATTAAACCTGTCCTTTTTTGTATAGTAACATAAGACAAATATGAGACTTTTCTTCCCTTCTAACTCTATCCTTGTTTGTTCAAAACTTTTAGATGTAAAGTTACTTACAGTCAAGCTAATTTACATATAACGATTTTAGCTAGCTTCTTTCATTTCCTCATCAGCACACATCTTTATTGACTGGATGTCTTTTACTTCTCTATATCTAGTAACCTGCTAATGTTACAAGTAAAAAATGAATAACTCATATAGTATTTGGCTCAAAATTCAATGAATAAATACAGCATTAAGTTACTGTGGGTATCTCAGCGATACAGCCCTTTGAGTTGGTTTTTCTTTAGCCAACTTGCAGAAGTGCTCTATGTCCCTTTGACTTTCAACAAATATATTGTATTAGTGAAAAATATAATATAAACTGTCAGGAGTGCTGGAACAGAAGTACATACTCAGCATTTCTGGAACACTGAAGAGAGTGCCTAAGGGTTTTCACATTTAAGTTGAAAGATGGAAAGACATGTAAAAAAAAAAAAGGGGGGGGGAATGAAAGGTAAGGTTTAGGGCACAGGTATCCTAACTTGCTAGATCAAATAAATTTTAGGGTACCAAATAAACTTCAGGGTATACATTTTGACGCTATGGTAGAAATATACTATCATTGGATAACATAAAGAGAATATAGGTCAAGGGATAAGCCAATTCATAATTAAACATTTTCTCTAGACAACCTAGTAGTTTCAGGAGCCCAGGGACTAATTAGGTTTTTGATGTGGTATGCAATGAGTGAGAAAAAATTGAATGGACAAGCTCAGACTGAAACATTTTATTTATCATTTTGCAGTGGGTTGAGTAGAAAATTAATGACTTTACTTGTAGTTTGACACTTTTCAAGTTATTTTCTGAAAATATTTAATTATATGGTCATAAGCAGAGTTTAATACACGTAAATCCTTAATAAGTACATGTTAAGCTATAATGTTTCATATCCTTTGTTAAATATGGTTTCTATAAGTTAAGGGAAATAATGATGGCCTTGTAAGTTAAGCCTCATGAATATGAGTTATAGTTTGGTTCACTTTTTAAAATAAAAATAGAAGTTTCCTTTTATATAAGTCATACAGTTTAAATGTCAAGCTGAAAATCTGTCTTCATAACAAAAATTAAGAATAATTTGTATCCTGTGGGTTCAAAAATTTCATAAGATCACTAATTTTCGATTTTAATTTCACCAGCATGAGCCAGGAAAAGGTGAATGTTTAAAAAGAAATGTTTAATCTATGAGTGAAGAAACAGAAGTGAAGATAAAAGTCGGGATATGAAGATTTGTTCAGTTCAGATTTAAAAGGGCTCAACATCACAAAGGTGTCCATGGCATTTAATAGGAATAAAAGTAGCAATTTTTTGGTAAATATCATTCCCAAAATGGTAGAATAAGATTGAGTTGGAATTGAAAATGACTGAGGAGTCTTGCACCTCAAGGCGCAGGAATTCTGAATGTAGTTTTCACTCAACCACTGTGTTGCAATGGCAGTTATATAAGCCACAAAAGGTTTGAAACCCTATAGCATATGGTCATCATGCCTCTTGGACTCTCAAATTTATGAGCAATTTTAAGTTCATGTACTGATTTCTAGTTACTGCTATCTCCCATGGGATTGCACAAAGTCCCTGAGTGAAGATGGAGACACTTGGCCTTTTGGTGTTGGTCATGATGTGAAAACACACATTTGGAGAGTTGTAAACCTATGTCTTTAAAGATTTATTTATTTATGCATACAGAACTGGGGTACAGGCCAGAGGTGCAGGAGTGGTGAGAGGATTCACCGGAGACAGAGTGGAGGGCAGAACAGGCCGACTGACGAAGTACACTGCTGAGGGGAGCAGCGGGCGGGTCAGGAGAGGTCTGCTCTGCCATGTGGATCACCTTCAGGGTTCGAACTCATGCTGAAGTGGCTTTAGCTTATTAGTGCTGTGCTTTCACCTGCTGCGCCACCAGGGAGGGCCCTGTACACGTATGTCTTCATAGAAATCACAGTATTATAAACTCATGTTACCTCAATTAAAAAAAAAAAAAGAAGAAACCTTTGGTTCAAATTTAATCTATTAATCAATGAGATAAAAATAAAACAACTGACACTGAAGAATCCAAAGGAAGGCTAAAATAAAGTGCTAGTCAACATAATTAATAAAATACAAGTGATAACCCCAAAGTGATAAATTAACCAAACTGGATTACATTTAAAACACTGAAACAAGTGCTATCAAGGTTAGGGAGCAACTAGAATTCTCATAAATTGCTGATGTTTGTGAACCCAATTTGTATTTTTCTTGTAATTAATAAAAGTATGATACTGAACATCAAGGGAAGTCAAAAATGAGACAGCTCTACTCTAAACAGAAGTAAAATACCAATCTTTTCAGTGTATCTATGCTTGATATATTAGTCTTACTGTAAATGAAACAACTCATGTGCATGACTAACTGAATGTGTAGATCATACTGCTCTGACAAGAGCCCACCAAATATTAAGTGTATTAACACTCAATGAAAAATTACTGACACTTTATTCTTAAGACACTTAGTATTTAGTTCATTTTACTTCAGGCATAGCCAAATTAAAATCATCTAGTAAAATCAGCGGTTCTCCCGGGTGGTACAAGGGGTTAAGTCTCAGCTCTATGAAGCTATGGGCAGCCACTGAGGCATGAGTTCAATCCCTGGTCAGGGAGCTGACCCACAAGGTGCAGCAGACTTCTCCTGTCTTGCCTGTTGCTCAGTGTATTTCAGTAGATCTGCCTGTTCTGTTCCCTATTTTGTCTCTGGTGAATCCTCTCACCTCCCCACCCCATGCTTCTGACCTACATCCCAGTTACTGTATGCATAAATGAAAATAAAAATGAAAAAACAGCAAAGAAAATCATCAGCAATTTGTGGTATATTAATGTATACCTGAACTGGTAGGATCCTATATTTCTGAATTGTACATTGTTGCAAACCGAAGTTATAGTAATAAAAATTACTATTATTTGAGGCCTGCCTGGGGGCATAGGGGTTAAGTCTCAGTGCCATCACCTGCCAGCAGACTGGGTTTGATCTCAGGCCAGGGAACTAACCCACATTTGGCACAGCAGACTTCTGTTTCCCCTGCTGTTCCCCTCAACAGTATATTTTGGTGGATCCGCCTGTTCTGCTCCCCATTCTGTCTCTAGTGGCTCCTCTCGCCCCCTTACCACTGGCGAACACCCCAGTTCTTCTATGCTAAATAAATAGGCATTAAAATTAAATTACATTTTAAAATTATCTTAAAATTACCCTTAGTTTTGGCCCTCCCTGGTAGTGCAGCGGGTTAAAGCACAGCACTGAGAAGCTAAAGCCACTTTGGCATGAGTTCGATTCCTGCCTGCCCCGGAGGTGACCACATGGCGTGGCAGACCTCTCCTGACCCACCCGCTGCTCCCCTCAGCAGTGTACTTCATCGATCTGCCTGTTGCTCCCCACTCTGTCTCTGGTGAAGCCTCTCAGAGCCCCTGAGCCTCTGGCCTGTACCCCAGTTCTGTATGCACAAATAAATAAATCTTAAAAAAAAAAACTACCCTTAGTTTTTCATCATATAGGATTTCTCTTCTCAGGCGTGCTGACCATACTTTTCCCACCACCTAAGTATCCACTGTCTTTATCATATTAAACAAAAATACTTCGGCTGACACCACATAATTAGAAAGTGCCATGTGTTATTTAGCCAAGACACTAAGAAATAGTCTTAACAGTTTGTGAAGCATAGTTTTTCTAGATGGTGGCCAAAGGTTTGTGAATGTGCAATGTGTGTCTTTGTGTGATATGTTGTCTAAGCAGCCTCCAGATAATTTAGAGCTTTATTCTAAGACTTAAAAGAATGAGTGATTGGTAGACAGTTTCTTCCTTCCTGAAGGATATATCTCAGGAGACAATTGAAAACATGATTAGAGAAAGTTCCATAATCATAACAGCAAATGACCACTCATCACAATGACAGTCACTCCTGTATGTGAGAGAAAATTATGTCTTTTATTTCTTAATATTTTTTCACCTGCTTGCTTTTGATAAAATGAGATCACATAGTCAAGGACCTGCATCTCACCGAAGAAAATATTTTTTTGACTTGAGTACCTAAAAATAATTACAGTTTCACTCTTTATGCATGCCACAAAGCAACTGACAACTGTCTCTCATGTTTTATATGAATGTCTATATTGAGTATTTTTAAAAATCTTTATTAAATGCAATACTAGCAGAATCAGTCTCTTCCTATTTACTCTCCTGTAATAAAAGTTAAGGAAACAATATTAATATTATAAATCACTGGGGAACTGGCATCTTGGAACCACATATGACATTTTACATCACATACAAAATGCTAATATTCTCCTATGTGAGAAATAATTATAAATTACCACCTTTACCTTTCAAATTTTGTTGGAAAGAGTAAAATTGTACTTAGAGATTACTATATAACCCGAATGAAAATAATGTCTGGATATTATTGGTAGTTTAGATAGCGATTAGGTGAATTAGCTTATTCAGCTTTTCTGTTGTGAAATCATCTGTGAAGTAATCCTAAAAAAGTGACCAGAGGCCCTAGGCCCTCCCTGGTGGCGCAGCGGGTAAAAGCGCAGCACAAAGAAGCTTAAGCCACTTCTGTATGAGTTCGATCCCGCCTGCCCCAGAGGAAATCCACATGGCCAGGCAGACCTCTCCTGACCCGCCCGCTGCTCCCCTCAGCCCTGTACTTCCGCTGCTCCCCTCAGCGCTGTACTTCGTAGATCTGCCTGTTCTGCTCCCCACTCTGTCTCTGGTGAAGCCTCTCACCGCCCCTGAGCCTCTGGCCTGTACCCCAGTTCTATATGTACAAAAAAAAAAAAATGTTGTTGATCTCATATCAAAAGACTGGTTAAATAGAAAATGGCCATTTATATACCAGGGCAAATGGGATTATAAAAAATATAAGAGAATATTTGTTGTTTGAAAATAAAAGTGAAATTTAATAAAGAAAAATTATTTTTAAAGAACATTCTTATAAAGACATTTGATGAAACTCAGCAGCTTTCATCATCATTGTAATAAGAACTTAGCATCCAAAAGTAAATTATCTTTCTTAATCTGATAAAGTATATTTTAAAAAATGACAAGCATCATAGTGAATGATGAATTATTGAATTTTTTTCTACCATCCCAAAATAAGAAATAATGACTACTTTCTTTCTTTCAATCATCATTATATTTGTTGTTACAACCAAATCAGTAAATTATGAAGAGAAAAATAATTGGATGGGTAACATTAAAAACAAAAATCAAAGGAGTCCTAAATTAGACAATAAGATAGAAATACAATAAAAAGAAAGGAACAGACTAGAGAGTTCAGAATGCGACCACACATCTAAATTAATGACTAAGATGCAAATCCAGGGAAAGTGAGATTAAAAACCCTACTAATTTGAAAGGGAACCTATACTCCTATGTTTATTGCAACATTTTTACAATAGATAAGATATGGAAACAACCAAAATGTCCCCAAACAGATGAATGGACAAAGAAGATGTAGTATCTATGTATAACAGAATACTATGCAGCAAAGAAAAAGAAAAACTCATTCTGTGTGGCAACATGGAAGGAGTGCAAGGGATTATGCTAAGGAATTAAATCAGAAGGAGAAAGAAGGTCAAGGACAAAGCTTGAAAGCTGAGCATAACATGGACAGAATTAGTTTTTCCTAATATTTTATATTTTATTGGTGATAAAACTGAACTGTCTGACAAGAAAATACCACAGTATCTTATGGATACCTTTTGGAGTTAGAAACTCATCACTGACAATTTCTTTTCTTCCTCATTATATCTGGAAATAGTTATAATCGCATTCACAACTGATAACTTTCTATTACTTTTAAGCTATATTGTCCAACATATTAACATTTATTTGGACCTACGGGCTTGCTTTGTTTTGTTCCTCAGTAAACAACTCACATATATTCGTAGCATATTTATCATTTCTGAAAGTCACCCAGGCTCAACTGAGTTTTAAACATACCCAAAGATAGACTGTGACCTTTTAGATGGTGATAAAGTCTTATCTTTAAGCCATATGGTCAGCCTCAGGCTTAAAACATTGAAATTGAGACGGGAGGGGGTTCAAGCTATGACACTGATTAGTGCATATGTCTCTATATTGGATGCATCAAAAGACAGCAAGAAAATCTTTTATGACAAATTGTCTGATGCAATTCATGTAAAAGGAAAGGAATCTTTCTTTGAGATGTCAAGTGTGTACTTGTTAGAACCACAACAAATCACATGAATCTCATTAGACAAGTTTTGGAGGGCTGGAAACTGAGCACATACTTTGAGGGGTATTTACAAATGGTTTATCACAAAATGTCCCTTAACTGTTGTATTTTTATGCCCTTGATATAATAAACTGAGCTAGTGAATCCCAGCGATAAAGTCATGTTATTCTTGGCCAGTTTACTTATGGAAAACTTAAAGATACTAACTTACTACACCTTTTCAATTAGTTAATTTTTAGAAACCTTAATGGCAACTACACCCATTTGTGTATCCTCTGATTCTCATAGCTGTAAGCCAGTTTTTAGTGAATTCCTCCATTGAAGTAAGCTTGCTTTCTTTAAAGCTTAAAGTGTGTTTACAAAGACAAGGCATAACAAATTGATGTGACAGCTTATAAAATTCCACATATACCATTTCTTTTCCATGATTGGAAATGAGGATCAAGATGCAAATTTTCTAACATCATCAGTTCACCTATCACCCCAGACTTGAAAGTCGTGGGGATTCTCAAATACTGACTGGCAGGAAAAGAAGAATATTAAACACATCATATACTCAGGTCAACATGCTTGGCAGATTCCTCTGTTCTCTTTATTATCATATCAGTGTAAAGTGTTGTTCATGACACTGTAAAATCCATCTTTCCCCCCATCTTTATGGTCCATCTTTAAATCAAGATAAACTTACTCTTTAATTATGTTAAAAAAAAAAAACATGAAATCTACAACAGGCTTACCCAACACATTAATGTTGCTTGAGGATTGAATAGTAACTATTAGGAGGCAAATCCTATTATATCAGAAGAAAATAATATTTAATGTTTTCATTATGGTAGTTGTGAAGTAAAGTATATTAGACCAGTAGAAAATTACCTCACTGTGAAAAGCAGATGAAATAATGAGCACTGCTAAGGGTTTACCTCTGTATGACCACAAGACTGGATGAGTTAAGGGCACTGGTTGAGCCTGAGTGATGAACAGAGTTAGTTATGAGTTAGCAGAAAACAAACTCATATACTACTGTTAAGTTTATGCAACTTGGAACTGCTGATGAAATTTTAATGCAAAAAACTCTATGTCAATAGTAATGAGAAGCAGATCCAAATGTTATTTGCAATAGTTAGTTTTGTCTTGGAAAACAATCTAGAGAACCTCTGGAAAAGTGTGTTTAATAGACAAAGGAGGAAATATTTATCCATAGAAGATGTAGCGAAGCTCATAGTTCAGGAAACTTTTTTTTTATTTATTTTAAGATTTATTTATTTGTGCATACAGAGTTGGGGTACAGGCCAGAGGCTCAGGGGCGGCAAGAGGCTTCACCAGCGACAGAGTGGGGAGCAGAACAGGCAGATCGACGAAGTACACTGCTGAGGGGAGCAGCTGGCGGGCCAGGAGAGGTCTGCCACGCCATGTGGTCACCTCCAGGGCAGGCAGGAATCAAACTCATGCGGAAGTGGCTTTAGCTTCTCAGTGCTGAGCTTTAACCCACTGTAACCCACTGCGCCACCAGGGAGGGCTTTTTTTTTTTTTTTATAGCTTTTGTGTTTTCTGACTTAGTTACTATAGTAAATACATCAAATATATGTGAATCCATGTTGCCTTACTTATTGTAGAGCTTCATGATATACAAGAAAATTTTACAGAAAACTTACGGATATATTTGTACACAATAAAAATACACACACACATATACACTAAGCTGCCCTCTGTTTTCTGAGACTCAAGTCTATTTGTTGCTCTGGTTATTCTGACTGTGTAACCCATCTATGCTTCTTCAATTTCCTTCTGAGTTCATAATAAACTAGCCTTAAAGCTAGCCATGCTAAGTTAAGGCAACACTTTTATGATAAGACTCCCCCATGCAGCTATATTTGTACCAAGTGTATTCCAAACCAGAAAGACAATTCAGGTTGTCACACATTAGATTGTTTCTATTATAAATTTGAAGTTTGAATTTTCAAGTCTTGAGTCAAATGGAGGAACGTGTCAAGCTCGGGAGTGGTGACATTTGGGCCTCACTTGTGCTTCTGCCAATGAAATCCCTCTGTGAAGTTTTGAACCAATTCAGAAAGAGATAAAAGAGATAACTATAGGTCAAAATGCCAGTGGTTATACTGATAAAATTTGTATTAGACAGCATATCTTAATTGTACCCCATTGTCATTTTCTAATATAGCACCCTCCTACACCATGTTTTTGCCCTTCGACAGTGCAGCACTGAAATCCAATTTCCTCTCCATGAGAATAGAGACCTCATGCTTCGCTTGGGTCATTTACCTTCCCTCTAAATAGATTCTCAAATTCACCAAAAAGCCATGTCTCCCATGGAACAGTGAGCTGATCAGAAAGAACAGAAATGTTCTCCCCATAAGGAGAAACAGCTAGAATATAGGTTGATTAACAGAGAGGAAAGAACAAGAGGATTTTCATTAAACAGAAGTAGACATATACATTCTTCATCTAAAATTAAATATAGTTCCTTTTCTGCTTGCCCCATTTGATGAAACAATATGTTCATTTTTTTCATCATATTCTTCAAGTTCAAAGTTATGGATCTGTCTTTAATATTGTTTTGTCTTGTTTTCTGTAAGCCAATCAGTAATCCTATCACAGCCTCTTCACCAAAAGAATCATTCCTAAATTCACCTCTCTCCTCCTCCTCCTTGCTATTTTCCATCACTTACAATCAAATCTGCATTTTCTAGCACCTTCTGAGGAACACTGATCTTTTGAGACACTCAAAAAGATGAGGAATTTATGTGATCAGAAATATTATAGAGATTTTAAATACTTAAAAAACATGTTTTCTAATAAAGAATCCTCTTTGACTGGTTTTATACAAAATGCACAATTTTGATTTCAAGAAATTAAAAGCAAAAACAAGACGATTCAAAGAGCCCAAATAGCTCTTACAACCTCAAAGAAATAGTGTTCTTTGAAAGGCTTTGAGAAATGCCTTACCAAAATTCATTAGTGACGTTCTAACTAGTTCCCTAGCCTCAAAGGTAATCAAGTAAATTAGTCAACACATTTTATGATATATCTTCCTTGCCTGAAAACAATCTATTATTCCCTATACCTCGTATCCAAAAATAAGTTCAAACTACTCAGGGAGCTATTGAGTTATCTTTCTAGATGAAAATAGTGCTATTTCCAAGAACAAAAATTTTGCTATGATTAAATATGTTCTCTTATTACTCTCTCAAAGGAAAAGGAAACTAAGTCCTTTAATCCCCCATTTCCTCAAATCCTATAACTAAAACTACACATCAAATCTTTTCTGGCCCATACTCCCTTTTCTATGCTCTAATACACATTAAATAAATGCACTTGGACTTATTCTGTCTTTGTATATTTATATATAATATGCTTGATACATTTAGCTTTACCTAGTGGCTCAGGGGAAATACAATGCAATGATGAAGAATTTTGCTGGTGGGTCTCCCTGGTGGCACAAGGGGTAAGTCTCAATACTGTCAAGCTGTTGCCAGCCACTGCAGCATGAGTTGGATCCCTGGCCAAAGAGCTGACCCACATGGCACATCAGACCTCTCCTGTCTTGTGTTCTGCCCCCCTCAGCAGTGTGTTTCATTACATCTGCCTGTTCTGCTCTCTACTCCGTCTCTGGTGAATCCTCTTATCTCCTCTCACCTCTGGCCTATACTCCAGCTCTTGTATGCATAAATAAATAAATATTAAAAAAAAACACAAAACATAACTCTTAAAAAGAATCTTGGTCCAGATGCTAGTTAAGTACATTTAAAATGTGTATAGTTTAAAGAAAATTACATATTATTTTCTAACATCAAAAAAGAAAAAAAAATCATTTGGCACAATTACTGAGTGTATGTATATATTTATAGTGCTTCCTAATAAGTAGTTATATTACCAATATTAGACTATATTCCTTCATATTTATATCCAACTTTTGTATTTCTCTATAGTATTCCTATTCTGTATACAAGGGTTTTTGGTAATGGGAAATGTTTATGAATTATTTTAGGAATTAAAATTCAGAACTTTAAAGGTTCCTAGGAACGATTAATTCAATATCTTTATACTATAAATTAGAAACTGAACATGTAGGTTATTTACCTACTTTCATATAAGTAGTTCATAATACATCCAGGAGAATTTCTTTGGGCCAATACCTATCAGGTACAGATTTATTTAGTAAAAGTTTGTCAAAGGATTCACTATTTGACTCCAGTCCAAATTTCGGATACACAGAATCAAAACAAAAGTTCATGTTAAATTGCTAAGTTTAGGGTAAATAAATAAAACAACAGAAAATACTTTGAGCATAATTACTTAAAAGTTATATGAAAGAGAGGCAGATAATGTCTCTTCAGTTTATGCCCACTCATACACAAGATCACCTACCTTCCTCTAAGCAAAATATTTACTTAATAGCATCATGGGCCCAGTGTCAGAAAACCAGGTGCTTTTCATCCTCCTTATTTGTCAATTGCTTAGATGTTGGGTAAGAAAGACATTACTCTTTTAGTAACAGGGCTTCTTTGTGTTGTGTGGTGGTGTCTATTTTTTTCAGCTAACAAAACTGACTCTGGTATGTGCTGTTCTTCAAAGGAAATGCTCTGTGACATTAAATACTCTGTTGATTATGACTATGAAAAAATGACTACTAATGAAAGCTACCTCGAATATGTAAAGAGGATGATAACATCCACATTGTGGAGTAAAGTTGTGAAAGCTGCACTATAGCTTCACACTCAGACATTGTATACATTCTCTGGAGTTCGTGGTAGTTAAGAGTAAGTAATACGATAGGGCAAGTGCAAGAGATAATTTGATTTTTCCATGAAGGCCTGAAAAAGACTTCATTGAAATCAGCATAGCATCATAGTGTTGAATGTTTATCAAGGACTCTTAAGGTATATTTGAATATGTAAATTATCTTGAAATATATACATCTCATAAATGGTGCATAATATATATTTTGCATAATTCAAATCACCTATATGTATCAGAATACAAATATTCCTGCTTTCCATTCCATTAACCTGGTACTTGTTAAGCCATGTATACAGATTCAAGGTAAAATATTTTTTTGAAAGAAAAAAGATTAAGTCTTCATATGATATAATGTATCCAACTAAAGTATTTCAGGTTTGGTAGTGGCTGAAGTTTGTGATTTGGTAGTGGCTGAAGTTTGTGAAATCACTCTTTGGATTTTTGTAACTTTTGTGGCTGTAAATAGCTTTAGGAAGTAGATAACTGATGAGCCAAAGCTAGAAAGAAGATAAAGAGATACAAAAATAGTGATAGAAGAAAAAAATATGAGTGATTGGGAGTAAAGAGGATAGATGGAGTATAAAAGGATAGATGTCTAACAAAGAAGCAAAATATACAATGTACATTTTCAGTTAGACAAGTATTCTTGAAGTAGGAGGGTTCAAATCACCAACATGAGTAGGTAAATGACAGAGCCAAAAAATACCAAACAATTCTCAGAGGAAGAACATTCAGGCAAAGCAAATGAGTGAACATACATGACACACCAGTACCAAGAATCGTGTGAACTCAGATGTAAGTTTCTGTCTACACTAGTATTTGTGTTCTAAATCAGTTCAAAGTATATATTTCTGTTATGTCCAGAATTTGAGTTTCCCAAAGACCACCAATGAGCTGATTCCAATGCAAAGCACAAGAGGGTCTTTACTGCAAGCTTGAGCCTGGGCTCCCAACATGCACTGACACAGCAGCCGAAGTGGAGAGCCCTGAGCTCAGGGAAGGCAGGTTTTTTATTACTGAAGAGGGGAGTTTCAGCTCAGCAGTACATTGATTGGTTGACATTTAATAAAGTTGTCTTGTCTTAACCTGGTAGGTCCATGCATGTAATCTGTGACTGTTGTGACCTGGCCCTCATACCTTAGGACATCTGGTGCTCTCCTGATATATACTGATTACTTGCTGGTTGGCTGTTGCATGTCTCAAGGATTAGTAAGATTAGGATATTTACAGTTACCCCTGGAACAAGGGGGAGGTTTCCAGGAAACTGAAAACTTAACCTTGGAACCTTCTCGGCCTAGCAGTGGTCGAGTCTCTTTAAAGCCTGTTATGGCGTCAGTTTGGTCTTTCACTTCTTTAGGGGTAGATTTCAATCTTCAAGATGTGGTGTCCACAGAAAGATAACAGGGTATAATACTAAAAAACTAGCATATATTGAGTTAAGTGGAAAAGATTATGAAGCAGAAATAATTTCTTAGTCACCTTTATTGGGATCCTAGCATGCATAGGGACATTACCTTACAGACAGACAAGAACAATTACAATCTATTACGGAAAATGAATGAAGACAGAAAAATAAAATAGTAATTTTTTTTCTTTTACAGTTGATGTAGTTAATTTATACACTAATTTGTTGTATGTAATTATTCATACTAGGATGGTCAGTTACTTTTTCTAGTTTTGTAGATCTGTTCATTTTTGATAGCTAAATTCCTTAATTGGTATTTCTTTAGTTCATAAATTGCATATAAATATCAGCATTACAGCATTTTTCACCATTTCTAGAACTCTGAAATTTAAAAATTAATATCCATCTTGCTTTTACAACCTGAGAAATTCTCCTCCCTGTTCTAAATCAATCACTCATATTTTAAGACCTACTATTATAGGAATGAGTTTTTTGTACATTTTCTAACTAATCAAAGATTCCTTCTTCAATCCTAGAAAACTTAGACTTTCAACTATGCAATTTATATAATTTAAAGGCTGCTACTCCAGTGGAATTTGAACTGGAGGGAACAGATATGATGAAATCTCATTTTTGTGTCTCCAGGGTCTATCCCAGTGGCTGAGACACAGTAGAAGGCTTACTATTACTATTTGTGTAATAAATAAATTCTGGATAAAAGACTTAAGAAGTCAATTCTGACTACTCACTATTTTGATAATACTATCAATTTCAAAAGAATGGGCAAGGATAAAATCAAAAGGAGACAACAGAAAGAAAATTTCATTGAATCTATTCAATATTTGCTTTACTACAGTGACTGTAAGAATTAAGGAAGGCATTTGGTTACGTTATCAGGACATTATGTTGGTAAACACAAAACTAAATATCAGATGGTAGAAAAGTCACCTGGTAGAGAATTCAGTCAGCACAGTGATTGATTACCCAGAAGATTCAATTTCAAGAAAAGTATAAATTTTCACCTATAATACATACATAGGTTTCAGGGCACAGCATATATTTATCAGATCCATTTTAATTTAGACACATCTAATTTCATTTACCTGTTAAGCAAAATAAGTCAAAAAGTAAAAGACAAATACCAGATGACTTCATTCATATATGGGATATAAACAAAACAAAGAATAAACAAATTTAAACCAAAAGGAAACACTAGAAATATGACTATAGAGCCAAGTCTACTGAGGAGGAGGGTAGAGATAGTGAGGGTGGAAGGAGGGGCCCACTGGAGGAAGGTGGAGGATTGTGAATGCTTTGGTAGTGGGTATAATGTGGTGAGACAAATCTGGAGATAGATACCTACTATCCCTAAACCATACAGAGTGTCGTAAACCATTACCTAAATAAAAATAATATATTTTTAAAAAATTCATTTGCTTGAATTCAATGTTCTTATTTTCCCATGACAACTAACAAGAGTAGAAATTTTAGGTCAAGGCTGACTGATAAAAAATGTTTGGCAATAGTTGATGTACCTATAAAATGGAATTAGGCTTCAGTTTCTTTTCTTGTTAATGATGTATGTATGCAATGCCAAGTATTTAGCAATATTAATAAGGGAATCCATTGTGAATGATTAAAGGCACATTAAATATGTAATTTGTAATGCAGGCCCAGGGCTACTATTGCATTTTTTGCTCTAATGAGTTAATATTTTTTAAAGAAATGATGATGGTCAGCTAAAGTTGTAACTCTCAAAGAAAAAGGTTTTTAATTAAAATCATCAGACTCTCCTTGAAAAACTCATTGTCTTTGTAAGAAGAATTTAGAAATTGTATCTTGAACTGCAATTAAATTTCCAAAATAGTGATGAATGAACTAGAATTAACTAGATTCATTATGGTGATCATTTTGCAATACATAAAACCATTATATCATTATGTTGTATACATGAAAAAGATATAATGTCACATGCCAATTATATCTCAATCAAAAATAATAATGCATAATATAAAAAAACAAGCATGACCTCAAAAAAAAAAAGACCTGATTTGATTATAATGGATATAGAATTTGTTTAAATTTGAAAATGCAAGGAATAAACATCCTTACAAATCACTGATGCTGAAATACAACATTAAGCAGACCGATAACAAATTAATTACCAAATTACTAGTGCAGGTAGAAGAAAAGATTATTTCAACTTACTGTATCTAACTCAAATCAGTAAAGATAGTGTCACCTAATAAATTGAATTGCATTTGATACATAAAGCTGTTTTGGGGGGAAAGCCTTTCGAATTTCCAATATTATAAGTAAACCAGGACATCACAGCTGTTACTATCTAACTGAACACATAATAGTCTGAAAGTCAAATCTTCTGACTTGATACTTTGGAATTATTTTTATATTAATTCTTTGCTATAGGGAAGTCACCTATTTTGTCTGAACTTACGATTTTTCAATACCTAGTGACATGATTTTTTTTTTGTGACATATTTTTAAGCTTCTTTATAAATGATAGGTCAAGGGCTTTGTACAGAAGGTAAAACATGTTTTCAAAATGAAATATCAAATATCGATGCTATTTTTGACAAAAAGAATAGGACACATGGAGAGAGAAAAAACTTTATCTTTGTTATTGTCTTCATTATAATCATCATGACTATCATCCAAAGCATTTTTCATCATATTCATCTAAAGCACTTATACTTTGAGGCTGTCAGTAAATAGTGTGCTTCTAAGCCTTGCTATAAACAACAAAGAAAGTTGTTATTTCACTTTCATTGGTTTTAGGAGTTGTCAGTCCTATTTGGCTTCAAATGAAGCACATGTGGAAGAAATCTTGAGAGGAAATTGGAGAACAAAGCAATACATTATATACTAATTTTCCTTCCAATTTTGACAATTCACTCCTTTGTAATGATACAAATAAATGTCTACTTCTTTGTAGATGGATAATAACATTCAAAGAAAAGAAGTTATTCTATAATACTTTTAATACCTCTTATAAGTATGACATGTGATGGATATTTCTTACCACCTAATTTAAGTTCAATCTGAAAAGTTACATAAAAAATCATCAGTGATTCTTCTTTTATATTTAACTTTTTAGCTGCTGAACTGAAAATTCAAATAACTGATAAACAGGATTTATTGCTTGGAAAGGGAAGCATATTTGGTTTTAACATTTTATTAAAGAGGCATTTCTCATAGACCTTATTGATATGTCAGCCAACAAGTGTGAAGACACAGGGAGCATCATTTTATTTAAGACAAGATGCCAAAGGCAGCAAGCATCATTATGCATGAATTATGGTTATCACCTGAAGGCCAGGGTGAACACAGAAAACCAGGAATTTCTGGGGCTATAAAGAAACAATGGCCTTTCTCTATTTTGCTGAATTACAGCCATTTCTAGGAAGTCTTTAAACAATGGGTTAATTTTCTATTCTTTTCATATGTGATGAAAACCTTCCTCTGAAGGGAGGCCTGGGTCTCTTTAGAGGTTTGAAGTGTTCTCTGAAATCTACTCAGTTAATATAAAAAATGAATGCCTCAATTCTTTAACTCAATACACTCAAGTCCACAAAGTTTTAGAATCAGTAACAAACTGTTCAATAAGTCTATATAATGTGATACAAAGGCAGATTCTGTGAACAATGATCCATGGCAAATGCTGGGATATAGCTAGATAGTAGTCAATGAAAATGAAAAGAGAAAATAAAATGGAGAACTGGAAATTGACATCAGGGGAGGTTAACTGCTACATTCCTAGGAGGGTGATCTAATACACTCCAGAGTGTCCCAGGTGTCATAGGAACCTTAACAGACACTTCACCAAAGAAGACAGATACAAAGTAAATAAGCTAAAGTATCTTCTGGACATTGGAGACCAATACGATTATGGCAAAAATTCAATTTTATGCAAAAAGCATGCGAACAGGCTCGCCCTGATTGTCCAAGGGTTTAGTCTCAGCACCACAAAGCTATCTGTGGCCACACAGAATGAGTTCGATCCCCAGCCAAGGAGGTGACCCACATGGCACAGCAGACCTCCCTCCCTGTCTGGCCAGCTGCTCCCTTCAGCAGTGTGGTTCAGTAAGTCTGCTTGTTCTGTTCCCCACTCTGGCTCTGGTGAATCCTCTCATCCCTACACCACTGGCCTGTAACTTAGATGTATACTCATAGATAAGTTGTTTTTTTTTTAAATATGAAAACAGGGCCCTCCCTGGTGAAACAGCAGGTGAAAACACAGCACTAAGAAGCTAAAGCCACTTCAGCATGAGTTCGATCCCCACTTGCCCTGAGGTGACCACATGGCATGGCAGACCTCTCCTGACCCACCTGCTGCTCCCCTCAGCAGTGTACTTCATCGATCTGTCTGTTCTGCTCCCCACTCTGTCCCTGGTGGATCCTCTCACTGCCCCTGCCCCTCTAACCGGATATGTATGCACAAATAAATAAATTTTTAGAAAAATATATGAAAATAATGGTGCTAAGGGCAGGAACCAGCAGTGCAAATCTGTGCTTCCACATTGGCTGGTGGCCCAGGGCAGGGAAAGCTGATTAGTGTAGATGTGTACCCTTCACTGAGGGGAGGTGCACCTGAAAAGTGTGAGCCTATACCTCTAAATCATATAGAATGATCACCTTAAAAAATAATAAAAAGAAAAAGAAAACAATTCACAGAATAACATTTTCCATTGCATATCCATAATAAGCTAGTCAGTAGATGAGTGTTATTAATCACAACAAAGGCACACCAAAGTATTTATAGCTAACATTTTAAGATGTTAGCACAAAAAAAATAATTATAAACATGCTAGAACATATTAAACAGCATGAAAACATATGAGGCAACATTATCAGCATATGGAACAAACCAAAAACAAGGCATACACTTAAGGAAAGCTACACAAAGATGCATCTGATAAAGGACTGTTATTCAAAACTTACAAATCTGAAAAATCAGCAGTGAGAAAATAACCTAATAAATGAGGTCAACACACTTCACCAAAGACAGATATGTAGTAAGTAAGGATATCAAAAGTGGCTTTGAATATCTGTTATCAAGAAAATTTAAATTAAGATAATGAAATACCTCTACACAGCTTTTAGAGTGGTCAAAACCTGGGACACTGACAATACCAAGTGTGGACAAGGATGTGAAGCAGTAGGAAGAATTCTCTACCATTGCTAATGGGAATTCAAATGGTAGAACCCCTCAGGAAGACAGTTTCAGAACGTCTTACAAAACTAAACAATACTAACATATATAGCAGTCACACTCCCAGGTATTTTACTAAATGGCACTAATTTTTCCTACAGATTAATAGGCAGAGTGGTGATGAAAATGAAATGCTATTTACTATTTAATACCCCATAGCTTTTATTCCTTCTATTCCTTTTACTCCTTAATTGAGGGGTAGATTTTGGGGCTTGTGCTCACTGTTCCTGAAAAAATTTCTGGTGGCCATTCATCAGAAGAATTGTGTATGCACCAATGCAACAAAAAAGAGAAGAAACCTACCTCAGGAAATGAGGATGAGGGTTTAAAGAGAGGCAAAGACAGAACACACACACAAAAAAAAAACAGGAAAGAAATGCTTGTAGAGAAAAGTAAAAATATACCAATAGAATGTATCAACGACATTAAATAATCTATCCTGCCAGTATTTTATGATCTCTGATCATTGTACAGACTAGTTTATAAGTGACAATATAAAAGATTATGTAAAGAAACAACCATTGTATTATTAAACATGAATTCTAAAATTTGTAGAAATTTTGATGCACATTGATTAAACTAACAAAAGCACAAACAAAAATGACAAAAATTAGTTTGACTTTGAGCATCTACCTTATATTTGTGAAAGTGAAGATAGCTTGATAACCTGTTAATATGTCGTTAGTACTATTAGTATTTTTGTAATTTTTGAAACTTTTTGAAACTCTCACAGAAAATTAAAAATAATATGTTTTAATTACTTCTGAGTAAGTGACTTCTAGTTGAATTGCTATGTATTACTATTTTTTGGTAAGCTATCTGCTAGAAAATGTACAGTTAAATGTAAAGCCTTTTAACACGGTCAAATTATTTCCTTTCTCACATAATATTCCTAGCTAGATTTAATTGTCTGAGACTTTTATTATTATATTAATAATTATATACTATATAATTATATAACAATCATATAATTATATATTAGATTTAATATTATTATATCAATAATTACATTATATATGATTATATAATCATTATGTAATTATTACAATTATATTGTTATATATTAATATTTATGTATAGTATAAATATAATTATAATAATTATATATATTAAGATTTATTTATCTATGCATACAGAACTGGGGTACAGGTTAGCGGTGCAGGGGTGGTAAGAGGATTCACCAGAGACAGAGTGGGGAGCAGAATAAGCCTACTGCACCGGTCAAGGAGGTCTGCCGCATGGTGGATCATCCCAGGGGCAGGGATTGAACTTATGCTGAAGTGGCTTTAGCTTGTTAGTGCTGTTCTTTAACCCACTGCGCCACCAGGGACTTTTAAATGTGATGTTAGATTAGAAAGTAAGTTGAGATGTATGCTCAATCCAAACAGAACCAAACAGTGTAATTCATTGGTTGAATATTAAATATTTACTGCCATGCCACTGAATATCCATTTTCTCTTTCCACCTCAAAGAATAGTTCATTTTGGGAAATAAACCACTCAAATTAAAAGAGAATGTTTTCCAAGTCTTCTTGCAATTTCCACATTACTAAATTCTGGACAAAAGTATGCAGATGAGAGAATTGTAATAAAATCACAATGACAATGATATTCTAAAGTCTCATCATTATTTTGGATATGAGTTTATCCTAAGGAGGTAAGCTAGCTATATCAAGATATTTTTAAGCAATAGCATAAAACCTTGTATGCATTAGCCACTGTTAATACATTATACATATAAGCCATATTGATATACTTTCAAGATTGATGTTTAGGAACTAAAATGGCTGCCATCAGTAATGCTTGAAGAAAATAAATATGCTTTATAGAATTTATATATACTATTAATAAATAGAATTAATAGCTACCTATATATATATAATTCATTTTCTCTGATTATATATACAAGAAAATACAGTTGATTATAGGGCTAAAGAAGACAAACAGCTGAGATTTTTAAGCATCTTGAAATATAATTTGTATAACACTGACTCAAAGACTTCCCCACTCTCTGTGATGTATAAATAGCATAAATATATCTTTATTGCATAACATCTTTTAAAAAGTTTAAAATCTAGGACTCTCCTTAAGTTATATCTGATACAAAATCCATTGGGAAAATTTAAACATCAAAATTTGTTATAAACTGCTTATGCAACACATTCATTATTTATATGAACCTATAACACAGTCATAGGGTCATTCATTAAATTCTTTATGTATAAGATCAGAAATAGTTTTCAAATGGATATAAACAGAGTTCTCATGTTAAGTTTAATTTCCCCAACATTAAATCTGTTAGGAATATAGTGAGGTATATGGGGTGAAACAGGTAATGTCTCTCATAATTTGGTCCAGCTTTACATATATATAACTAATTTTGTAATGTAGAAAAAGTAGGTTTCAGGGAGGAATGGTGAGTTCAGTTTTACAGAACCTTACTGAGAGGTCTATAGGATGGTGAAGAAGATAAGGAAGCAATAAATGAAACAAGTCTAAAGTCTCGAGAGAGGACAAAGACTTGTAGAGAGATTTGAAAGTGATGAGAAGGACTGTGGCTATCTAAGTAGTCTGTGAAGTAAAAACAGCAGTCCCCAAGAATGTCCTCCTAGAGATAAGCAGAGAAGGAGATGCCCTTGAAAGGAAAATCAGAAGAAGCAGGAAAGAACAGGAAGATTTAGGTGCCGAGGTCAAGAGAGCATCACATTTTCCAAAGGAAGTGACAGCGAGTGTTCAACATGTCAGTGGAGTCTAGCTATACCAAACTTAGAGAAAGTCTATTGGACCAAGACAAGTGAAATCATATAAGAAACATGAAATGCTGGAGGAAAAATGAAGATTGGAGTGTGTCACAGACTAAATGGATGATAAGAAAGTGAAGATAAGTAGTTATTTCTGTTACTATGAGTCAGGTCAATATTTCTTCCTTATTCTTAATTTTTTTAAAATATACTTTATTTATTTATTTATTTATAACTGGGGTACAAGCCAGAAGTGCAGGGGCAGTGAGAGGATTCACCAGACACAGAATGGGGAGCAGAAGAAGCCGACTGACAAAGTACACTGCTGAGGGGAGCAGTAGGCGGGTCAGGAGAGGTTTGCTGTGCCATGTGGGTCACCTCCAGGGCCAGGGATTGAACTCGCACTGAAGCAGCTGCGGATCACTTGTAGTGCTGCATCCTAACCTGCTGCACCACCAGGGAGGGCCTCTTCTTTATTTTTAATTCTTCCATTGTAATACATGTTCTTCTATTGACTATTGGCTTCAGGAAAATACTACATGGATGTATCCAAAACTTTTGATGTGTTCTACATTTGGAAAAACCTATTTCTAGATTTTATCATGTTGTTTGATATTTTCTTTGAGTTTTTATTAGAAAATTGTGTTGACCTGTGGTTTAATATTCAGATCTCCATTTAGGCACAAATGGCTCCTTTTCCCAGATGCCGGAAGTGTGGCTGGCAGATATTTCTCAGCTGTGTACCTCCTGTCTGGGTTGTCTTGGCTAGCAGCCCTTTGGCGCAAAGTAATCTCTTTGTGGGACAGCCTCTACCCAATGACTAATTGTCACAAGGGATAGATGATAGACTTGCTCACCTTTTAGGACATCCTGGAAGAGTGAGCCCAGCTTTAGAAATCCCCATATAATCAGCTGAAGCTTCCTTTAAAATTGCATGCAGCTCAACTTTTCCCTCTGCTTTCTCTTTTTTCCTTTCTCTTTTACAAAAGTTGATCCCAGGACTTCTCCCAAACCAAACAATTCTATGCTAATCTTTGTTCTAGAGCTTTTCCTAAGGAGTCCTAGCTACAGCAATATACTTAACCAGCTTATTTATTAATTCCCCTTTTATTTCTAGCTGTTCAATAGATCTATTATATCTTTTTACATTTTATTAACCCCTGTATAATTCTTGAACTGGACTGATAGCATAAATTTAGATTCAACTTTTAGTCATGATGAAGCTCTGTTGTTATAAATTTTCACATGAAATCAATAGGAGATAATGAACAGGAATCATTATGTCACTTGTGGGCATAAGGCATGTACCTTTCTGACAGTTGGGGATTTTCTCTTTGCTCATTACTGTATAACTATATATCTGATTTGCTTTAGTTATGGTGGGGTTTGATGTGTGGGGTGCTTGGTTCCTTCTGAGAAAGATCTTGGCAGTTTCCCTACTTGGCATTTGCACAGATACCAACAGGCAAAGGCTGTACTTTAAAAAGGCAGGTTTGGCCCTCCCTGGTGGCACAGCAGTTTAAAGCACAGCACTGAGATCCTAAAGCCATTTCGCATGAGTTCGATTCCCACCTGCCCCGGAGGTGACCACATGGTGTAGCAGACCTCTCCTGGCCCGCCCGCTGCTCCCCTCAGCAGTGTACTTCGTCAATCTGCCTGTTCTGCTCCCCACTCTGTGTCTGGTGAATCCTCTCATCCTCCGCATCTCTGGCCTGTACCCCAGTTCTATATGAATGCATAAATCTTAAAAAAAAAAAGGGGGGGGGCAGGTTTATTAAGAAAAAGTAAAAAAGAAGTTCCTGAGTAGACACAGAAGAGAGCTGCAAGTGGAAGGGATAGGTTTATTAAGGAATTGAGACACCTGCACAGATGTGGGAAGGCAATTTTAGGACAAGAGCTGATATTTTCCAGGGCAGAGGGTATTCTTACACTTTGCACTTTAGAGGGTTCCTTTGTAGAATTTTATCACTTCAGGGTCAGGTTGAGTTGATTTTCTGTAACAGATAATCCTTTCTGACCCCATCTTAGATTGTTGGAAACTTCCATAACAATTCATTAAATATCCTTACCCCTACCCTTTGGTTATTGACCTTGTGAAAGTTCCATCTTAGTTGTTTCTACTCTAAACGTCCATCACTTATATTTTATTTTGTATTTCCTTATTAAAGAAGAAGCTTCTGCATTTCAATCCATCATGTTTTTCAAACCAGAAGTCCCAAATACATTAAGCTCATAGTCTAGTGTTTATCCAATGCACACAAGTTAATTTGAAAAAAACATTTTCCTTTTGTAATTTTGTAATAGCTATAGAAACATCTCCTAGCCTGAGGCCAAATTCCCCAGAAGCAGATCCTGAGACAAAATATGTTTATAAGTGATTTATTAAATCAGTACCCCCCCAGTGGAAATTGATATACTGTGATGAAAGAAAATAGAAGAAAAAAATCCAGCTATGAGATTTCAGACAAAATCTCAGCTCAACTTGATGCCCTGGTGAACTCTGAAATAAAAATTACATCATATTGTTTGACCTGCTCAAAGCGAGAGTTAAACTTTCAAATTTACTCACCAGTCCCTGATTAAGTACCATCAAGAGGGACATAAATTCCAACACCCTTTGAGCTCCCTATGGTATAAAGAGCATTCTTCTGAAGAACTGTAGAAGTGCAAGTCTAGAAGGAAAACACAAAGAAGTTGGGGATATGAATTATAGAAGCAATAAAAAGGTCAGAGCAGATGTAACAGGAATAATGTCTAGTATATTTCATATATAACATTTCATGTATATTATATGAAAACCATACATTAATAATGTTATTAATGTATCATTATCTATACTTCTATTGACAACATATCAGAATGTATATAAAGTAATATAATATATATGTTAATATATAAGCTCAAAACCATATGTACCAAAGTGAAACTCATGTTTTCTAACTAAAGGGACTTTTAGAGTTTTAAAACTGATAAATGGAGTAACAGGATGTTCTTAGCTGTATAACACAAATTACAAAACCATTAGCATGGTTTTAAGAAAACATTAGCATGCTCCGTGAATGATCTTTGTCCAACCTTAAAGATGTAAGTTGAAATGTAAAACATTATGGAAATTGGATTACAGCAACATACATACATACATACATACATATGTGTGTGTGTGTATATATATATATCTTGTATATAATTTCTAAGGAGTATAGAATAAATTCTATAGGGTTCTGTTTAGGGTTCTGAAGTAAAGATGGAGATATCAGAGAGAAAATTTTAAGCGTATTTCTAACTAGTCAGTAATCTGTATACTTTTCTCGAGTTCAAAAGCAATGGTGTATAGTGACTTTGGTATTCCTACTGAAGGTTCATATATATTGGACTAGGTAATTGAATTTATAGAACCAGATCCTTGATTTATCACAACTCAAACAAACCAAAGACTCATGCTGTTTCTTCATGCAGAAATTTGTTAATATGATTTCTACTACACACAACTTTTTAATTTGATGACATTTAAAATTAACATAGTATTGACCCAGTTCCTCTGGAATTTGTGCTATTATACTTGTTCTAAGAAAATATTTTATAAAAAAATCTCTTATTGACTTTATATTGAGAAACAGCTTTTCTGTATTCAGTTCTTACAATGTGTGCCAATGAAACCAAACAAGTGGATTTTCTACTATACATTTAATATAGTAACATCATTTAAAATAAGTTAGAAATATCAAATGCCCAAAATGTTCCAAAGAAAACTTTTAATTTTACATCTCATATTTTTCTCTACTAGAAATGTTTCCAAAATAAATTAAATGGAAAAAAACATTAAAATGCTTCCACCTTGGTGGTGCAGTGGGTTAAAGCACAGCACTAAGAAGCTAAAGCTACTTGCGCATGAGTTTGATTCCCGCCTGCCCGGGAGGTGACCACATGGCGTGGCAGACCTCTCCTGACCTGCCTGCTGCTCCCCTCAGCAGTGGACTTCATTGATGTGCCTGTTCTGCTCCCCACTCTGTCTCTGGTGAAGCCTCTCGCCGCCCCTGAGCCTCTGGCCTGTATCCCAGTTCTGCATGCACAAATAAATAAATCTTAAAAAAAATGCTTCCTTTAATTGCAATCCTCCAAAATCCATATCAGCACATTAATAATGAAGAAAATAAATCATGGTTTTTAAATACATACATGAAAATATATCACTAGTTTTAAATATGTATTTTTAAAATAAGAGTTATATTTGCAAGTGGGACAAGTGAGAAAAATATGATCTACATTTTCAGAGTAAATGCCTAGCATAAAATTTCTTCCAAGATCACACAAAATTATATAATTTAAACATATATTTAAATTCTTAATTAAGCAATGTCAGATTTTTGTCATACTCTTTAAAGTAATTGCATAAAGTTACAGTGCCCCCTGGTTGCTATTTTAACCACCATTTCTGCCAACCTATAAAGACAATTTTGAGTCTCTGTTTGAAACCATTCTATAAAATAATTTTAATCTTGCATATCAAAGAGGTTTCTTTAAATCAAACATGCTACATTGGAATGAACCCATTTGGGATTATAAATATTTTAATAGTAGCAATAGCTTCATCATTGTAAAATTGTAGAGAGTGATCACTGGTTCACTGCATTTCTAATGTCACCTACATTTTATTTATGTATTAAACATAGTTGGCTTTAAGCTTGAATTTCATGAAGACATTTGTTTTCCATTACAAAGTAGCTCTATTTGATGGAATATGGATTGTTGTTGAATATGCATTATTATAGATTTAGACACAATAAAGCAATGGTAGCATTTAGGGAAATTTATTTCTCATTTTAATTTTGTTCACCCACATTATGGCAGAATAGAGATGTTGGGATCACCTTCCCTGGCACCCTCCCTGGAAAAAAAAAAACTTAAAAAAATTATTTGCTCAAAGGAAGATTCATAGATCAGGACAGAGTTTCAGACAGTCCCACTGAAGACTCAAGTGAAGGTTAGTGGCTGACTGCAAGGAAGGGTTAAGAGGAAGGCAAAGGAGTCTGGATCTGGGAGACTAGTACCCAGCCATTCACACTGGAGGTGATTATTGATGGGGACTGTTTACCATCAGTCATTTGATTCTTGGTTGTTTTATTTCTTCAGTTATTTTTTCAACCATTTGTTTCGCTCTTCTCTTTCTCTGGGCTTCCTTTAGTATTTCTATCAATTCAGTTGTTTCTTTGTCTGTGGGTCTCTATTTTTGTGGATTTTGTCAGTGGTTGTTTACTATGGGGGTTTTACTTAAATTACTATGTCTAAAATCCTTTCTGAGCTGGTATCTGCTCTCTGATATTTAAGCTACAGTTTCTGCCCATTCCTTTCTCCAATTTAGTGCTTTGTTTTCCTATATCCTGTTTCCCTTTGTTTTTCTAACTGGGTGATTCATACATCTGAGTCTTCTATTCCTGAAATTCTTTCTTCCGCCAGTTTAATCCTATTGAAGGTGCTTTTTATATTTGTCTTCATTTCATTCAGTCTCTTTTCATATTCTTTTTATTTACAATCTCTTTGATGGAGAACTTTCTTTGTTCCTGGATCTTTTCCCCACGATTTTGTACCTGTCTGTCTGCCTCTGAACTTCCAGTGATTAATTAAAAAAAAAAAATAGATATATATATAGGGCCCTCCCTGGTGGCGCAGCAGGTTAAAGCACTGCCTGAGAAGCTTAAGCCACTTCCGCATGAGTTCGATCCCCACCTGCCTGGAGGTGATCCACATGGTGCGGCAGACCTCTCCTGAACCACCCGCTGCTCTCCTCAGCAGTGTACTTCATCGATCTGCCTGTTCTGTACCCCACTCCATCCCTGGTGAATCCTTTCACCCTCCACATCTCTGGCCTGTACCCCAGTTCTGTATGAATAAATAAATAAATCTTTAAAATATATATATTGTTTTGAAGTCTTTGTCTGATAGGTCCTTTATCCCTGTATCTTTTACATATGTTCCAGAACTTTTGTTCATCTCATTTTACTTCACCTTCTTCTTGTTTCCTAGACACATCACCTTATTTGCTTTCTTTTTCTTTTCTTTCTTTCTTTCTTTCTTTCTTTCTTTCTTTCTTTCTTTCTTTCTTTCTTTCTTTCTTTCTTTCTTTCTTTCTTTTTTTTTTGTGGTTGGGGCACTAAAGGTTTGGTTTATTTCTCTTCTTAGTTTACTTCTCTCTTTATTCACTTAGTTTACTTTTTAAAAAAAAAAAGATTTATTAATTTGTGCATACAGAACTGGGGTACAGGCCAGAGGTGCAGGGACAGTGAGAGGATTCACCAGGGACAGAGTGGGGAGCAGAACAGACAGATCGACTAAGTACACTGCTGAGGGGAGCAGCCGGGAGACAGGCAAGTTCTGCTGCGCCATGTGGTCACCTCCAGGGCAGGCGGGGTTCGAATTCATGCTAAAGTGGCTTTAGTTTCTTAGTGCTGTGCTTTAACCTGCTGCACCACCAGGGAGGGCCCACTCTTAGTTTACTTTTACAAGCATCTCCAGCAGGAGCTTCTGGGCTTAAATACCTGATCTTAATTTGATAAGGTGTTAGGTTGATCACCCTAGCCTGTTTTCCTCCTCCCCTAGCAAGTTCTATTCTGTGCCTCAGTTGTCCTAATTTCCTGCCCTACCTACCTTCCAGCTGCTCCTTTTTACAATAGCCCCTGGTCTATGAAGCTAGAACCTCCTGTGTACCACAGTTAGCTTTTGCTCACTCTTTGCTCAGCTGGCATGGGCAGGCAGGAGGCACCCAGCAGGCTGTGTGTCCCACGTGTGTCCCACGTGTGTTCCACTACCCAGCTTCAGCTGTAGGCTTTGGTTGTCTCTGTAGACTTCAGCAGGACTGCCCCGGTCCTAGGGACCTAGTTTACAAGACTTATGTACCTGTTTGATACTTTCCAAGAGAAGGAAGTGCTGTGTCTCTCACCAGACCCATCTTCTGTGGGCCCTCATGGAGCCCGGTAATGTGACTCTGCCTGGTAACTCTGTGATCTTTTGGAGAACAGTGGGGAAGAGAACTTTCCTATCCCACGCTAGATTTCCCAATGTCCCAGGTCAGACTCACATACTTGTGTGAATGCACTCCCTTTCTCTAAAGTCCCTCTAGAAAAATTCATTTCCCCAGAGGGCCTTTTCATCATGCTGTGGGTACTTGATCTCCAGCTTGTCCTAAACATTATAACAGCATGTATGTGCAACCCACAGCTAGATTCTTACTCAATAGTGAGAAGCCGAAAGCATGTCCATTAAGATCAGGAAAAAGACAAGAACGTCCTCGTAACCACTATTGTTTAACATAGTATTGGAAGTCCCCGCTGGAGCAATTAGGGAAGAAAAAGACATGAAAGGAATCCAAAGTGGAAAAGATGTGAAACTGTCACTGTTTGCTGATGACATGATAATAGGCTTATAGAACCCAAAAAAACTACTAGCTACAGTTAAAAAAAAAAAAGCTATAAATACAGTAAAGTGGCAGTTTATAAAATAAAAAAAATCTATTTGATTTCAATATGCAAACAATGTCTCAGTAGAAAAGGATATAAGGAAACAGTCTCACTGACAATCATACCAACAAGAAATAAATTCCTCAAAGTATACTTAATGAAGGAGGTTAAGGGGTCAAGGACCAAAATAATGGACACCATGATCTGTTAAAGGAAATAAAACAAGAGACACAAGGAATAAGCATTATTGAGATGGCCATATTTCCTGATTCAACATAATACTTGCCAAAATCCCAATGACTTTTTCAAGGAAACTAAGTAAAACAATTATAAAATTTGTATGGAACTAAAGGTCCTGAACTGGTAAAGTGCTCTTGAGAGACAGTAAGGTAAGTGGTGCTATCATACTTCATGGCTTCAAACTATACTAGAAAAGAATAGCAATGAACACAGTGTGGTATTGGAACAAAACCAGAAACTCAAAGCCAATGGAATATAATAGAAAGTCTGGAGATAAATCTGCACAAATATGGACACATCAGGACTTTCCCTGGATGCAACAGGTTACAGCACAGCACTATGAAGCTACCACAGCCACTGCTCATGAGTTCGATTCCCAGTCAGGAAGCTGACTATATGATGCAACAGACCTCTCCTGACCTACCCATTGCTCCCCTCAGCAGTGTATTTCAGTAGATCTGCTTGTTCTGCTCCCCACTCTGTCTCTGGTGAATCCTCTTACCACCCTCCTCCCCAAAACTCTGGCCTGTACCCCAGTTCTGAGTGAACAAATAAATAAATCTTAAACAAAAATGGACAGTTCACCTTTGACAAAGGAGCCACAACACAATGGAGATAGAAATTCTCTTTAACAATTGGTGCCGGAAAACATGGATAGCCACATTAAAAAAAGAAAGAAAGAAAGAAAACTAGACACATACGTAATTCCATACATAAAATTAGTTCAAAATTAACTGAGTATCTGAATAGAAGAATTGAAACCAGAGAGAGAAAAAGAGTGAGGGGCTTGGGAAGAGAAAGAGAAAACTGCTTTACCTTCAACACCTTTCTTTCAGGACCTTATTAACTTCGGTATTAATCTTTATGACAAATTAACAAAGAATCTGCATTGGTTAAAAAAAATACTTCTAGTCAATGAGCAAACATGCAAACCAAAATCCTAGTCAATGGACCACATTCTCATTTAACAATTTATCCCACTGAAGCTTTTAAGTCCCTTGTTGAAATATCTGCAATCAATCAATATGCACTCAATGACATCAATTAGAAATATTAATGACAGCAGCAAACAGGCAAAACAAATCTCAAATTAATCATCCATAGACCAGCAGATATGAAAGTGAAAGGTTCTAAATTGAAATTGTGAAATACAAATGATACAAATGAAGTATTTCATTACAAAGCTAGAAACTATGACTTCTGTGTACCATTCAAAAACCACAGATGTTGTATTTTATAAACAAATTTCGCTATGTACATTTAACATATTAAAAAAGAAAAAGAAAACCTCTAACTTGAAGTGCCAATTAATTAATATTCAAGCCCTGTTCCTGAATGTTGTATTTTCCTCCAGGGTTTCCTTCAGATGAAAAGGCAGTTGTTGTACAAAAATGCTAACAAAGTGTTATGATAAACCCATCTGTGAGAAATCCTCAGTTGCTAGTACAAGAACAATTAAAAGCTCATGTGAGCAGTTTTGCATCATCTCTTGGCTTTGACAAGCAGCCATGCACACAACATTTCAACAATATCCTCAGAGGGAGTCATTTCAGAAACAGCTGGGAAACACTCACCAAAGATGAAAGTCTGGCAAAAAAAAAAAAAAAATACTCAACTCAGGAACTTGCTGCTTTTGACTTTGACGCACAAACATTTGCAGGGCTTGCCTGATACTATAGCACCAAGAAAGTGGTAGTAGGCTAATTTAACAGCTGATTCATTACCTGTGAGTCACTTACCCTTTCTGTTGAAGTTAGAAATTTCTCATATTACTTTTTATTGTATAGATTTTTTTTAACCTCCTTTGTTAACTTTATTTTTAGGTATTTGATTCTTTTTGATGCCATTTTAAGTGGGACTGTTTTCTTAATTACCTTTCTGTGTCACTCATTGTTTGCTAATAAGAATGCAACACATTTTTGTATCAATATATTGAGTTTGTTACCTACCATCTTACTCTACTCATTCATTATTTCTAAGATTTTTTGTGGAATAGTTAGGATTTTCTATATACATATCATCATGATAGCTTTACTCCTTTTCCAATTTGGACTCCTTTTATTTTTTTGTTATCTAACTGCTCTGGTGAAGACTTGGAATACCAAATTGAAACAGAAGTTGTAAGAGTTGACAACCTCATCTGCTTCTTAACCTTCAAAGAAAAGCTTTCAGTTCTTTACTGTTCAATTTGTAGTAAAGACATTTATTATATTGGGTTATATTCTTTGTATCCCCACTTCATTGAGTTTTTAAAACTGTGCAGTACCATTGTTAATTGCTTTTTTGTGTATATTGTTATAATCACCTAAGTTCCTAAGTTTTTCTTTCCTTTTGTTGATATAGTGCTTACATTAATTAATCTGCACATCCTTGCATGCTGGGAGACTATCCCATTTAGTCAAGGTGTTTGACTCTTTTAAGGTGTGTTCCATTCAGTTTGCTACTATATTGTTGAGAATTTTGGCATCTATATTCATTCATCAATCATATCAGCCTGAAAAATTTCTGCTTTTCTAATATCCTTGTCTAGTTTTGGTATAAAGTTAATCTCCTATATTTGAAAATATTTCCTCTTCTTTAACTTTTAGAAAGATTTTTAGAAGAAAAGGCATTAATTTCTGTGGAGTTTCAGTAGAATTCACTAGATAATGCCTTTCCCTAAACTTTTGCTTCATGGGAGATTTTTCATGACGGTTTCAATTTCTATAATAATGATTTGTCTATTCCAAGTTTTCTATTTCTTCCTTGGGTTAGTTTTAGTTACTGTATTTTACTAAAATTTATCCAATTCATTAGCAGATCATTGTTCACAATATCTCATGACATTCTGTATCTCTATGATATCTGATGTAATTTCTCCCCTTTTATTTCTCATTATTATTGCTTTCTTCTTTCTGAACTCAGCTCAAGAGTTGTGTTTATCTTTTTGAAGAATTTTGGTTTCACTGTATTGTTGTATTTTCTTTTCTATTTCTATTTCACTTATTTCACATCAGGCTTTAAGTATTTCCTTCCTTTTACCAATTTTTGACTTTGTTATTTATTCTTTTTCAATTTGCTTTAAGTGTAGCATTTATTTGATATTTTTCTTATTCTTCACTTTAAGCCTGTATTGCTTTTAACTCTCTTTTTGATATAATTTTTGCTGCATCTTACAGGTTCTAATAACTTGCACAGTTATTTTTGCTTATTCCCAAGTAATATTTAATTTCTGTTTTAATTTCCTCATTGACTAAATGGTTATTGAAAGGCATACTTAGGATTTTGCCTACTTCTTTTTTTGTGTGGTTTTATACCATTGTGATTGGGCAAAAAATACTGTAATGATTCAAACTTCATAAGTCTGTTAACAATTACTTGTTTCCCAACATATGGTCTATTCTTTAGAATCTTCTATGTGTACTTGAGAAAATGTAAATTCTGCTTTTTCGTGGTGGAATGCTCTGTAATTGTCTATTAGATCCATCTGGTCTTTTTCATCATTTAAGGTTCTTGTTTTCTTATGTATTCTCTGCTGGTTGATCTGTTCATGGTTGTTAAGTGGAGTGTTAAAAATCCTATTATGTTGTTGAAAATATCATTTTGAGTTTTATTAATAATTGATGGGTTTTGTTGCTAGATTATTTGGTGTAGACATATGAATATGTAGTATGTCCTCTTATTATATTAAAGCGCTAAATTACTATATGTCATTCTGTATTTAATAACATTTTTAAGCTGGCTGTACTAGGCTTTTTAGGTTATGATTTGCTTATAGGCTTGTCCTTCAGCCTTTTACTGAGAGTCTGTATGTTTAGAGCCAAGATTAGTTCCTTTAGCAAAAAGGAATTTTACAAAGCAACAAAAAGTTGACTTTTCTTTATTGGTCCATACAATGATTCTATAGATTTTAATTGAAGTATTTAGACTGCTAACATTTAAGATAATTACTGAGATGTAAATATTTATTGGCCATTTTATTATTTGTTTTGCAGTGATTTTATGGTTTGTCTTTGACATTTTGTTTTTCTCTTCTGTTTTGATATCTTCATTTTTGTATCATGTTTGATTTCTTCCTACAATTTATTTTTTAAAAAGATTTATTTATTTATGCATACAGAACTGAGGTATAGGCCAGAGGTGCTGGGGCAGTGAGAGGTTTCACCAGAGACAGAATGGGGAGTGGGAGTAGAACAGGCAGATCAATGAAGTACACTGCTGAGGGGAGCAGCGGGAAAGACAGGAGAGGTCTGCTGTGCCATGTGGGTCACCTCTGACCAGGGTCGAACTTGTGCTCAAGCAGCTGTGCTAGCTTCATAGAGCTGCACTTTAACCTTGTGCCCCCAGGCAGGGCCCTCTTCCTACAATTTCTTATGAGTTTCCTATATGAATTTTTATTTTGAGGTATTCTTGAACTCCCAAGTTCACTATGAACCCTACCTGCACCCTGGGGAAAATTGTGGATGTAGAACCTACAGACCAGACATGAAGCACAAGTGAGACAGTTTCAGCCTGAAGTTACTTGGAATCTTCTGAGAAACTGACCTAGAGGAAAGTATTATTTCAGATATGTGCTTCAGTTTGGTATCCATAGTTTGCACATGGAACACTGGCTAATCTCTTCAATTACCATTTCTAAAGCTCTAGAGCTGTGTCAAAATTGGAACTCCTGTAAGGCTATCTGCAGATTTCTCAGTAGAAATCTTACAGGCCAGAAGGGAATGCTCTGATATATTTAAAGTGCTGAGAGAAAAAGATTTTACTGTACCCTGTTCAACTATCACCCTGAATAGAAGGAGGAATAAAGAACTTTGCAAACGAACTGAAATTAAAAGAATTCATCACCACTAAGCTGGCCTTTCAAGAAATATTAAAGGAACTCTTATTAAAAAAAAGAAGAAGAAGAAGAAGAAGAAAGAAAAGTAAAAGAAATTCTACCTAGGAGTGAAAAGGAACATGGGAAAAGAAAGAGTCAAAGTGTGTACCATTATAGCAAACTTGAGATCAACCTGCCAATGGGATATACAAATAGAACCTTTCACATAAACCTCAGGGAATTATTTATTTTAAAATGCATGTAGTGAATTAGAAAAAAAATATGATTTCCCCACAATCAAACTCAGGATATGATATGAATTATAAAATGTAGTGATATGGTTAGAAACAATAGATAATGGAAGTGTAATGATATAGATGAAGTAGTTTGTAAAAGTGACATATGTTGATAAAATAATGTAGGTGAGAGAAATCAATATATTTTTTGCTTGATCTGAGTAAATTCTGCTGATTTTTTCAAACTATCAGTATACTTGTTCATCACACCTTCCACCCCATCTCAGAGGTCTTTGCTCAGGAATTTGCAATTTAATAGAATAAGTAATATTATCACCACAATCATGAGGTGAAAATAATTTCATTTCACAGAGCCTAGTAATATATTTCATAGAAAACAAAGCACAAGGTCAAGTTAATAATACATCATGAACAGAAAGACAAGCTCGTAGAATATTGGTGTGAAGGTCAAAGTCAGATTTAATGAGTAAAGCTGAAGTGCTAAAATGAGTTCTGAGGTGACCAAGAATATTGTATTTGCCAAATTTCCCTATCTCAGTTTTTAAAAATAAACTGATAATACAGTCTGCCATAAAAAAAAAGCATATAGACATCAAGATTAGTATATAACACTAATTCACTTGAGTTCAAAGGCAAAAATCAAACACAATTCTCTTGATGTTTAATAACTCAGACTTTGGGTCAACAACCAACACAGATAAGGATACAACAACATTTATAATTATGAATATTTCCATGGTACGTTTTTGTGTGGTTGACTCCCTGAAATGTCCTGCATAAGATGGTACATTTGTTTATATTTGAAGTTCATTTGGATTAAATATTATATTTCATTTGCATTTTTCCCACAATAATGTCTTTTATTTTTGCGTATTTTCTGTCTTTGGTCTCTGGTCTAACTTTTCCTGATCTCTTCTGACAGTGGATTAAGATAGCCTGCATTCTTGTTACCAGCACTAAGTGCTCAAGGCACTTGAGAACATCTATAAATGAAGATGGATCACCTGCAGCAAATTCAGTGTCTATATAATCTACAAAGCAAAAGACTGCCCTAATGTTTCAAATTGAAATGAAAGAAACTTATAATTTCTCTGCAATCTAATTTAGACACAGTTGATGGATTCATCTCAGTGTTTACACAAAGTACTATATTATGAATCATTCTGGTTAGATGACATTCTTAAAGGCTGACTATAATCAATATCTCTGAATTGTACTTGAACCCGTGAATCATAATTTTATCTTTCGATAATAATTTATTTCCTGTAGCATATGGTCAGCTAAAAAAATTATTATACATCTGGTTTATATGTACTTTTCAATCTAATTAAAATTCTCAAAATTACTATAAACCATATCATCCAGATTGTGAATAGTTCACACAATTATTTTCAGTATGTCTAATATTTCAATTTCTTCATTAACATCCTAGTGAAGTGCAGTAAATTTTTAAAGTATGTGGTAAGCAAAACTTAACTGAGATAAACCCTCGAAGTGTGACTGCAAAATTGAGGCTGCAGAAAATCCACCAATGCATCATGGTGGAAGAATATGGATGCCTTGGTGGGCATGGTGTGTTAGCACATCCCTAAAGAGGTGTGGCCTTATATCCCTAAATTATATACACCACTGTAAACCAATGTTACCTCCTGGAAACCTGAAGGAAAGTAAAGACCAGTCTGGCTCACAGATGTGAGGAGACTGTTGTTCCTAGTTTTTCTACTAAGCTCATAAAAAAAGGCTGTTTCAGGATAACTTTGTTTGCATCTGAGTACAGATGGCATAAATGTATAACTGTCAATTCCTATCTTCTTTCGCCTTCCACAAGATTGCTTATTTAAGAGTTTCTGTCACTGACTATAAAAGCTGAAGATATGTAACTGACTACAAAATAAGAAACAGGTTATATAACTTTTTACTTCCTATCTCATTTCTTGGCCTGAGTCTAAGTATCCCCAAAGTTTTTAAACATTTCTAAAGGGAGTTAAATGTCGGAGTAAGTACACTCCAGATAGTAGTGTGGAGGAATTGCTGAGGAGACTCAGCTCACGATGGGAAAACTGGGGTGATGCTCCACATTAAAAGGAGCTGAACAGGCATGACAGGGGAGCTTTATGCTATGGACACTGTCTTTTCAGAACTGGAACAGACAAGTCAGGACAGTGTGTAAACCGTCAAATTTGTAGCATCTTTGTTCCTCTTTGAACATGCATAAGAAATGCTTCACTACATATTTAGCAAATTCAGAATCCCTAGACTTTAAAGTCATTGCCCAACTAGTATTTTTGAACATAGTGATGTTGATCATTGCGCAAATGGTCAGGACTCAATGGTTTCCTGACATATTTTTAATATATGCTTATATCTAAAATTTGAAAATAGCAAACAAAAAACTGTTAAATTTGAAAATACAAATTTGTGCAGACATTTTCTATCATATCCATTAAACCCCTCTCCCACACACCACAAACCAAATTGTGTTGAGCTGACTATTATCAGTGAAGGGAGGGAGGGGTTGGGATGCCTGTGGAACCATCTTTTACTGGATTCTGACTCCTGGAAGAAAATTTTCAGCCCAAGAAAGATGAAGAGATAGAAAATTTTCCTGTGAAGATGCTATGGAAGGTGAAGATTTTTCAGCTGCTAAAGTAGAGAAGAGCAAGTAAGCAGACCAAGAAAAGACTGCCCAAGTGCAAATCATGGACTTGAATATGCCCATAACAATCTGCCATCCTTGTCCTCCAGGTAGGAAAGTGGTGGCCAGAATCACAGAAGAAAGAGGACATGTGAACAAAGAGGACAAGGTAAAAGAGATTTCTAAAGAAAATGTCCAAGAAGAATCCGACCTCTCACTATAAACTTCCTGTAGCTGTTGAGCCTTTTAAAAGGAGTGACTTATTTTTACTAACAGAGAGGGGAGCAGAACAGGTAGATCCATTAAAATATACTGCTTAGGGGAGAGGCAGGCAAGACAGGAGAGGTCTGCTGTGCTAGTTGGGTCACTGGCTGAGTATTGAACTCCTGCTGCTGCAGTGGCTGCTGAGAGCTTGAGAGCACTGAGATTTTAACCCCTGTACTATCAGGGAGAAAGGCCCTAAAAGGCATGAGCTTTTTGAAGAAGTTAATTTTTGTGAACCTTGAGAAGGAATCCTAAAAATTTACTAGAGAACATGGACAGAGAGAACAAACCTCACAAACGATGGAATGTGAAAAAAATGTAACCTTATATGAACAATGAAATGACCAGGGATTCAAAATCAAGTGGAATTAAAACGAGGGCTTAAGCGAATGTGGACAGGGCTTTACCTTTGGGCAAAAGAAAATGCTACATGCAAAACTCTGTGGGCAATCTACTTAGAACATGAATATAGCTTGTTTTTTTTTTTTTTTTTTACCACTCAAATCTGACTTCCAGAAATTAATTATATGGGACCCTCTCTGGTGGCACAATGGGTTGGCCATTGATTATATGGGGCCCTCCCTGGTGGCACAGCACTGAGAAGCTGGCTGCAGCCACTTTGGTGACAGTTCAATCCACAGCCCTGGAGCTGACCCACTTGGCTCATCAGACCTCTCCTGTCTCACCTGCTGCCTCCCTCAGCAGTGCACTTTGTCAATCTGCCTGTTCTGCTCCCCACTCTGACTCTGGTGAGTCCTCTCATCGCTTCTGCAGCTCTGGCCTGTACCCCAGATCTGTATTCCTAAATAGATAAATCTTAAAAAAAATCATATAATGGGACAAGGCATACCATTACTATTAAAAAAATGATTATATGAACTGTCCTGAAAACTTTGTTACCACATGTTTTAATGTGAATAAATTAATTTTTATTTTGCAAAAATAAGTAAGAAGAGGAGGAGGAAGAAAAGAATCAGGTGACCTTCAAGCTAGCCTTGTGGAATTCATCTTGACATCTTTTTCCTGGAGTCCACTCCATCACATAAAAAGAGTATTTGCATAAATCTAACTACATGTTGATGACCACTCCAGTAACTATCAAGCACTCAGATGGCTCAAATTTCCAATATTTTAATACAAACAACTAGATTAAACATTTTTCATTTAGGAGACAAATAGCATCTGTATGGGAGAATTCAAAGCAAACCAAATGTAACTTCTCACAAATTTCTCAAAAAAAAAAAAATGAGTATGGGTAAACAAGGACCATGTGTCTTGGAAACAGGCAATGGCCATCAAATGTTTTGACTGAAAATGTGTATACAGTACAGCTCAGTATAATTGGATCTCAATACTTGTGTTTTATTCTTCACATATACACTCACTGATCACTGATATGTGTGTGCCCATTCACGTGTCACACACACACACACACACACACACAGCATAGCTCTAGACAACACTGTACAAAGTAAGCTTTTGCTGTATCTCACTAAGACCAGACATCATCTCATTTGCTATGTAAGTTCTTTTAATGATAAAGACACAGTTTCACCTTTATCAGCTTTTAGCAGGAAGTCACTATCACAAGAATTGAATAGTTTAATCATTTAGGAAATATTTACTTCTTATTTTTTCCTTCAGTACTAATTCTAGAAATCAAAACTTATATTAAAGTGCGTGCATGTGTGTCTAATATCTTGTCACTGTTTTCTTAACCTAATGTTTGACATTCTTGGTAGATGGAAGGAGGGGAAGAAGCAGCTCTAACTCTCTTTAATCAATACAGTCTAAATGGCTATTTAGTAGAAATAAAGACATTTTCTAAAGATTGTGTTGCTATAATATACTGGTAAATACCAACTTATACCCAGACCTGCAAGCATCTTGGTATGTGCTGTCATTTTGAACTTCCCCTCTGCTAAATCCCACACCATTTTTGTTTTCTACAATAACGTGATATTCTTCTTCCCTTCTTTCTTAGTTCTCTATATCCAACTTTAATCAGAACCATAGTTTGCAAATAGTCTCTTTCCTCTTTTATTGTTGGCAAATTGTAGAGCATGACAGAATATGAGATAAATGAAGACTTGCATAAACCCACATTATGCACCTGTTAGTAACAGGAGCAAACTTCCTGGGGTAAGCTCTATACTGGAAAAGACAGAGAACAGCTCCTGTTCTGTGACTACATATCTCAACTGCAGTCCATGCCCAGTGCTGTGTCTAGTGATTAAAAATAGCCTGGAGATAAGAGCTGACATGAGACTGTCAGAGACACTGAAAGGAAGGAATCACCATAGATACCAGTGACACAACTCTGGTACTGAATGCACAGTTGGAAGTCTGAATTCTGATGGACATGGGAGGTGACCCATGGCTGCCCTAAAACCCTGAGACTCCTTCATACCTACTACTCCTGGCTTGTACCAGATTTATTAAAATCATGCATCTCAGACCTCAAGAACCATTTGTGTACCTAGGAGTTAATTAATGGAAATAAGATAAATGAGTCTTCCCAAAAAGGCCCCAGTTTTAATCTAACGAAATACAGAAGTCCACTCAAATTCATTTGAAGATTTTTCCACCCCCATAAAATAGATTCAGGCAATGATATAAGTAAAATGAGGAGAAATAGTTATTCCTGAAATTATGTAACAATATATTCTTATTTTGCTTGTAAATAAAACATAGCATCGCACAGTTAATGCTTGTTTAAACTTTGCATACAAATATGCATGATGCCAACTGGATTCAATTTATCCTGTCTTAATTTGAATTAACTTGATGGATCTTTTGACACATGCTAAAGAGACTAATTGTTGCTTATTTGGGTGCACTGAATCAGTGAACATGGCAATCAGAATCCAAGCAGATGTTCATAGTTTCTGTGATTGCCCGGAGCCTGAGGGTGGAAGAAGAGGGAGAATCATTTTGCTGATTTACTTTTGTTAGTATCTGTCAAGGCATGGACTGCATTACAAATACATCTGTTAAAATAAGCAGACTTTGCTAAAGAGTTGTGAAGAACGGATATGAATACTAATTATAATTTTACCTTTTGACACATTTGAACTTACATAGCTCCTGCAATCAGAATTTGGCAATGGTAAAACTGCAGTAACATATTTTCTTCTAGATTTATTTTTACAATATATTTATTGGAAGATGTTGCTGTTACTTTATTGTGATCAGTTTCAAGAAACTCTAGTAGTACAAACTATGGAACACTTAGCATCCTCGTCACCCACTTTGTGAAGTCTTGCATAGTGACTATTCACTATGTTTTTAAAGAATTGGAACATTACAAATTCCATTGACTCTTCTTACAAATGAGTTGTAGAGATAATTAGAACCCACAAACTATGAATGTATATTACATCATTTTGTGTTATCAATGCAAAGTAAAAATGGCTGTATAGGTCCTCCCTGGTGGCGCAGCCGGTTAAAGCTGCGGCCACTTCAGTGCAAGTTCGACCTCCGGACCCTGGAGGTGATCCACATGATGCGGCAGACCTCTCCTGCCTCACCCCACTGTTCCCTCAGCAGTGTAGTTCATCAGTCTGCCTGTTCAGCCTCACTGCCCCTGCACCTCTGGCCTGTACCCCAGTTCTACATGAATAAATGTCTTTTTAAAAAATGGCTGTATATATTTTTTTAAAAATTAATAGTTAGCTCATATGAACAGAGTAAAAGAAGAATAGAGCTAAATAGTCCAGAGACTTTAGAGTAATTTGTGAGAACTGTGATTTTATGACATGTAACTGGTATTATGACTAATAGAATTATTTTTTTTTTATTTTTCTTTCAGCTTTACTGAGAGATAATTGAAAATCCAGTTGCAAGATATTTAAAGTGTGCATCATGATGATTTGATAGACACTACCTTGAGAAAGTATTCTGCCCATACAAAAATTAACACACCCATCATCCCACATATTTATCTTCTGTTTTATTAGGGTAGTGGAATTTATGTCTAAGTGCTTTATCCTTTTTGATACAATTTCAAATGAGAATTTTGATACTTTGTTTTAGCAGAGAAAGGCAACTGATTTTTTTTCAATTTATTTATGCAAACAAGAACTGGGGTGTAGGCCACAGGTGCAGGGGACAAGAGGATTCACCAGAAACAGAGTGAGTAGCAGAACAGGTAGATCTGTTGAAATACCCTGCTGAGGGCAGCAGTGATTGAGACAGGAGAGGTCTGCTGCACCATGGGGTCACCTCCCTGGCTGGATCCAATTTGTACTGCAGTGGCTACAAACAGCTTCATAGGACTGTGACTTAACCCCTTGCACCACTAAGGAGGTGCAGCAACTGATATGTGCATATTAATTTTATATCATTCGTTTTATAGCTATCACCTATTCTAGCAATTTTTGGTGGAGTCATTGTCTCTTAAATAAATGCCACGCCACCTGCAAATAGCGACAATTTTATTTTTCTTGATTTGATTGCTTTTTTTTGTTGCCTAATTTCTCTAGCCAATTCTGTCTGCATTCTTCTTATCAAAAACTCATTTTATCATCCGAGGTGAAGAAGTGCTCATTCTCTTTTCCTATAGACACTAGTCTATTTCTTGATTTTGGATTAAGTGGTCACACCAAGGCCTCAGTTCTTGGGTTCATGAAAAGTCATGAAAGTGCAACTTGTCTGCACTTTTTGGTTTTTATAAGGGTCAGAGTGACACTCTTCTCATATCTCTTCATTTCAAGAAGTGACCAGAAGTCCAAAGGAATGACTTTTAAACTGATACCTGAAAGATGAATAAATTCACTACGTGAAAAGTAGTATACCTAGAGAGAATTTGGGGTAAAGGAAACATGGTCATTTTATGAGGCAGTGTGACAGTTTCAAGCAAACAAACAAACAAACAAAAAGAATCCAGAGAGCAGGGTAGCTATACAAAGATTGTGGCTATGGAAGTGAAAATGGGTAAGGCTGCAGAAGTGAAGGCCACATGATATCTAGCACAAACGTAGGAGACCTTATTCTATAAACAACAGCAACTCTTTGATAAATGATAAGTAATTTTCAGAAATTTGTTTTGAAATGTTTACTCTGGATAGTCTGTTAAACTAATAAAAATAATCATGCTTGTACCAAGTGGGAGCTTGTGCAGTCATCAAGATAGAACCAAATGCACTCTTGAATTAGAAAAATAGAAACAGAAATAACAGGCATTTGGCATAATCCTTTTTTGAAGAGTTTGTAAAGAACAGCGATAAGTGCGGGGTAGTTATGACATCGGAGTTTTAGAAGCTTAAAGTGGAAATGATTTCAGGTGATGTGAAAATCATGCAGACCATGCTAAGAAGCTTTTATTGATTTTTTCCTATAACAAATAATGATATTACAGTTAGTTTTAAACTGAGTTATAGTATGATCATATTAGATTTGGGAAGAAATGACTTAAACCACTAAATAGTTATCTATGTGGATGGGATCTTATTATGTTATGAACAATAAATGCAATATATTTAAATCTATGTTGGTATTAATGCATAGCAGCATTATAAAACTAGATTTAAATTGCCTTTACTATGAAATGAATGCATTATTATGACAAAGAAAATTTAGTTCTCTCCAGCCCTCCAAAGTCAGTAAAATACATTAGTTGTGAAACAGAAATCAGAAGACACATAAAACTTGATTTGAAGGTGATGAAGATGTTGGTAAATGAAAAGTTGATAGATAAAAATGAAGTGATATTTGATCATTTGTCTTCTTATTATGGTTCAACTAAAGCATCAACAAAAAACACATTATATTTTATATTACAGCAAATTTGCAAATCTGACTTAATTCATTACATGTCATTTTTTCTAGTTTGCAAGTGTTGATTTTCAAATATATTCAACTATCCAGCCATTTATTTATTCAAGTTATCATTGAACACTAGAAATTTTCCTAGTATTATGGATCTTAGGAGTCTAAAGAATTCAGTGACATGCACTGTATTCTGAAAAAAACATCTCAAAATGAAACAAAGACTTCTCAGCAGTTATAAGCTAAAGAGAGAAAAGCAAAATTAGATGCACCAATGTGAGCCAGCATGGAAGCCATGTACTACAATAACATAACCTTTTCGAAACGATTTGTAATGCTTTTAGTCTAAATCAGGCAAATGCTCATATGTTCCACACCAGACACTATGTGTTTAGGCTACAGGCATTGACAAAAGTTACCAATTTCTCATAATAATCTCATGAACAAGACATATTCTCAACCAACTTAAAGTATCAAATTCCACCAAGAAACCAGGTAAAAGCAAAGGGGTTCCCAGGGATCCCCAATTGTTTAAGGGAATGCCCTATATTGCCCCTACTTGGGGTTCTTGCCACCCATACACACAAAGACAAAGTTATCAGTGAGTGTCTGCAAAGTCATACAATGGGAGTAACTGCCAAACCAGACTACTTCTAACAGTAACAATTTAAACTAAATGGAATTAGAATACAAAATGAAAGTTGGATGGCATACAAACTAACAAAGGAAATGATTAAGAGTGAGTTTTGAAAGAGTAAAATGGTGGAACAGAACTTCCCGTAGGAGGAAAGAGCAAGACAAAAGGTAAAAACAAATTAACCTTTAGTTTATCTCACTGGAAAAAGACTTTCTTTTAAGTACTATACATATAATCCATCACAAGCATCATAAGGAATAGATGGTATGATAGTCATACACCACATAAGAACATTTTGGTCAACAATGGACCATGTATACAAAGGTAGACCAAGATTTCTATTGCTTGTTGACGCATAGCCATTATAACATCGTAAAGTTTTATGCTGACAGCAGCCCAAGATATTTCTTAGTTACTATTCCCTTGATACCATCATTTTCCCTTATTCTTGTTTTAATTTCATGTTATTTCATTTGTCATGGCACTAAATTTACAAAATCTACTGATAAAGTTGCCAGTAAGAAGCCACATTGATTGATTAACCTAGAATAACATTAAATGTGATTAAGGGCTATAAAAGTAGAAAATCAGTAGTGGTTATTGCTCACCAGTCAGCCATGTCTCATCCCACCATAAATAGGATCTTGAAGAACAAGAACAACATGACAGAAGCTAATAAAGAATCTGTTTCAATGAAAGCAATGTGACTAACAAAAATTCTGGAGGTCTGTATTAGATGTGACTGAAGTTCACAATAACAAGTATATCCCCTCTGCACATCAAAAATCACGACCAAAACAAAAAGTCTGTTTGTGATGATAACAGAAGTGGGGGGACCCATTTTAGCATGTAGGATTTACTGCCACCTTTGGGTGTTTTAAACAATTTGAGAATCATTATTTATTAGAAAATGTGAAAGTGAGTATGGAGTCTGCAAGAACTGGTATAAAGATAACAGAAAAAAAAATATTTTTCAAACTCTCGACAATTGTATAGTTTGCCAGAGCAAATCATCAATATGAACAACCTCTTCCTATTCTGGAAATAGATGGCAGAAAGGACTTTCATCTATTAGAAGTCCAACCGACTATCAAGTTTCAAAGCTTTTTAAGAAACAATGAGTGAACTGTAAATTAAAACCCTTTGTTATCTGACTTACTGAGAACCTGAAGACTGTAAGTCTATCAATAAGCTCACACTGCCAGTGCACTACAGGAACAATAATCAATCATGTGTAACCCAACTCTTTGCCCAGATATTCTTGCCAACTACTGTGCCAGTGAAATAGAGAAGTACTTTATGGAGAATTAACATGCTTATTCAGGTTTTGCTTATGATGGGTAATGCTCCCTAACATGGTGTTTCTATCTCCAAATGCTGCAACTAACCAACGTATCAAGGAGTTGAAGCAACTTTTTACGGGATGCTAGGTGAAGAGGAGCTTTGCCCAGGCTGACGCCATTATGGCCAGATTAGAATGCCTGTGACTGTATCAAAACCTCATTTGGGTATGGGGCAATATCATCTGGGACTGTACAGTGAGATCTGAAAGAAGATATTCAAAACACTATCATGGACTTGCCAAGAATGAGAAGGGGGCAAAGGCCAACTATATGAATGAGAAAGACCTTGAAGTCTCCCAGAGGTGCTTCCTAAGGAATTGACTAAGAGTTGTTGAAACTGAAACAGAAACCAAAACTGCAAGAGAAAAAAAAGGCGTCTCAAAGAAAATTCAAATGAAGGACTTAGCAATGGCTTTTGTGGATTTCAACAGGCTCTTTAAAGACCAGGAGGTTTTCATTAATAGACAGGGATGTTCATTGTACATTATTTTTTTCAAGCACAACTATGATCACAGAAAAAAAAAAAAAAAGAAACCATCATGCAAGCCGCAGGGAAAAGGCCAACATTGCCTCAGACAGCCTCCGGCAGCTCCTCCAGGGCATATTCCAAAAGGAAACTAATGTTTTCCTAGGAGATGACAGCTCCTGTAAGTGGTTGCCCCTGCGGATCCTCAGTGGAATGAGGTGCGGAGGTGTGATATTGAGATGCAGGCGTGGGGCCTGTGATATTGAGGCTCTGGACTCTGTAGCCTGGGCTGATGTGTGTGTATCTAAGCTTTTGACAATAACATGAATTATGTGGGGACTGAGATAAGATACAAATGTACAGAAATGGACAATTATGTAAAATATAAATAAATAAATTATATGTTTAAAAAAAAATGAAACAAGGGCTGCAAACAGGACTTTTGCTAAGCCAAACCAAAATTTAATATCTAAAAAACTTTTCCAAACCAAAATTTAATATCTAAAAATTTAATATCCTGCCTCTGGCAGGAATTTAAACTTGACTAGTCCAGGTCAACAGATAATCTGTAAATTCAGAAACTTCCTCTTGGGCCTTCCTGTGACCTGAGTTAAGTCTCATCACTATCATAACTATGACCCAGGAAGATGAACCACACATGGCACAGCAGACCTCTCTTGTCTTGCCTGCTGTTTCCCTTCCTATTTTATTCTTTCCTTTGGGGAAGTTGGTTTTGCCTAAAATAATCTTTCTTTTGTTAATAACCTTGTCTCATTCTCTTTGTTTTTAATGAAATGTATTGCTTTTATTAGAAAGTCACAAATTGCCTTATATTTGGTAGATGTGTCTGCAAATGTCAGCAGTAAGGATATTGATTCACACTATTTAGTGTGTATTTGACTCTATTTTAACTAAGGTTTTCATTCTACATCTAAAAAAAAAAAAGAAAAATGCTGAGTTTTAAGAAAATCTGATATACAAAAATAAAATTTTAGGGCAAGACTATAAAACCTTCCATATTGTATAGCTCCTTGCAGTCTGTTTCTGTTGGCGTAGATCTCTAAATTTATGCCAATGAATTTTAACGCTACAGACAAGTATTTTTTGCTCCCCTAATTAAAACATCAAAATTGCTTCAAGGAAAGATAAATTTTCTCCTTTCAATGTCAGTGAGTTCTTCAGGAACTCAAAAACATACAGATTCTGAATAAAAGAAAAAAGAAAGAGGAAGTGAGAAATTGAGCAATGCCGATATGAGTTACAATAAGTTGCACCAACTTGCAGTAAAGATACCAGAATGCTATATGGTAAACTATGGTAACAGATAGCGGGTAGAATGAGAGGCACCCTGGGGTCCCCAAACCTGCCTGCTCTAAAAGGGTTTTGACATCTGCGGCATAAAGACAAACATACACTAGTGCTTAAGAACAATGAATAAGTCAAGAAATAAGTCATTGTCAGCCTCCCCACAGATCTCTCCCCCACGTCCCTTCTCAGTATGTCCTTCCATGGTCCCGAGCTCCCAGCACAGGTCTAAGACCAACAAGCAAGCATGGTTCCTTCTTTACAATTTTCCCTGTTCCTCGACCCTACTCCTGGTCTCTTTTCCTGACTGTCTTCTCTCACTTCTCCCTGCTCAGCTCCATCTTTCCTTGAGTGGGGTAGGAAACCTGGAACCTCCCTTTTCTACACATAGAACACGGTTGCATACCTACTTGTGATACTAAAAAAGTGCTACACATGCTTTTGTCAAGCCAGGATTGAAGGGGATAGACTGAAAAGGGGTTAAAAATTGTGTGTGTGTGGGGGGGGGGGCAGGGGCAGAAATCATAGATCTGTTCCATATTATTTTTGAGTTGGTGTTTTTTCATGTATTTCCTTACTACAATTTATTAGTCATGACATTTATAGGTACATTACATAGAAAATTTGTAGGGTGGAGGTGTCAAGAGACCAGAAACTGGAGTAGGGGGTAGAAATGACTAGCTCACTTTATAAAGCAATAATAGAATTTAAAAACCCTTACGCAAGTTGCTATCAGCCGTGTCAGATGCTACAGAAAGTATCCAGAGGCCCAAGGGCCATTGTAGAGAATCACTGGTCTTTACACATCAACGGAGTCGCATGCTAGAAGTAATGAATTTAAGGTCCACAAAGGAATGGACCCCTCCCCAGTAAACACTCTATCAGTGTGGGTCTGCTAGCTCTTAAGCAGCCTGCTAGGCCATCATTTTGTTACCTGCAGTTCTGCATCCTGTACAAGGTCAGAACCGCCCTTCAGAAACCGGTCACTCAGTCATAGGAGCCAAACCTCACAAGGTGCCTTTCAAATCAATCAGGAGCAGAAAGCCTGATCACCCTGGGAAGGGTCTGCATCACGAGGTATGACTGGGAACACCCGAGGGGCTGATGACAGATGCATAAACTTACCCCTGACTCACACCTCACGAGAGGGATGACCAGGATCGACCAGGGGACTGAGGACCTATATATAACAAGGGACCCCAGAGCTGATCAGTGAAACACCTTGATAAATTTGAAACCCTGACTGGGGAACTGGGGTTGGATCTCAGTTATGATCCCCCAGCCATCAGCAGGTGAGAAGCACCTGAATAGCAGACCCGTCATCCCAAATACAACAGATGGACAGTTCCACCCTTCCCCTTCTCCTTTTCTGCTTTCACTTACTATTAATGATATGATAGTTGTATTGATAAAAAGGCCAGGATCTTGTTTTTGAGCAGCACCCTGCACTATGTAGCCTGCTCCAAGACTCCTGTTTCCTCACGCAAATATTAGTACAATTTTTGCTCTAGCAAAACGCTACTTTACTGCCTGCCTGGGACTCTGCAGGTGCTTCTTTTACAAACCTATTCATTTTGCAAAACAGCACGGCAGCTCTCTTGCTCACCTGTGACGATGCAGGTGCTTCTCTTTTTCTCCTTTCCCAGTAAACCTGTCCATTTAAAATGAAACCTTGGCTTGCCCGTGTCTGTGCAAAGTCCTTGTTTCCTGGGTGAAACTTTCTTTGGGGAGCTCTGACTCTGACTTTGGGGAGTTCAAAGGTTTTCTTAGACACAACCTAAGGACACTGCCAATGAATCCCAAAACTCATCAAAACAGCATCCCATTATACCTTAGCAAAGGTGATTAAATAATCAATGGTTTACACCATTTTAGTTACCTATATAACACACAATTACATGTGTGGGACAGGTGTTACCAACTGTTAGGAAGGGAACGAAATGGGAGTGGAGGCCATTTTGCTGTTCCTGTAACTTCTTATTCTCTCTTTTAAGAAGTATATTCATATGTATTAAGTCTCAAAATAACCTATCTTCTGTATTATTTAATATGAATATTCAATTTTTTAAACAATGTTTTGGGGAAAAATTATAGACTCACATGCTGCTATAAGAAATGCAGTGAGGGGTCCTCCCTGGTGATACAACAGGCTAGTACGCAGCACTGCAAGCTCTGCAGCCGCTTCAGTGCAAGTTTGATCCCTGGCCTGTGGGTGACCCACATGGCGCCGGCAGACCTCTCCTGTCCCGCCCGCTGCTCCCCTCAGCACTGTACTTCATTGATCAGCCTGTTGTGCTCCTCACTCTGTCTCTGGTGAATCCTCTCACCACCCCTGCACCTCTGGCTTGTACCCCAGTTCTGTATGCATAAATAAATAAATCTTAAAAAAAAAAAGACAGAAATACAGTGAGATCCTATATACATAGTTATTGTCTATGATAACATCTTGGGAGAACACAGTACAGTATCACTACCGGGGCAGTGGCTGTAAAGAAAACTTGATACAGAAAATTTTCATCTTCATAAGGACCCTCATGCTGCCCTTCCATAGACACATATACCACCCTCCTATACCTACTCTGTCCTTAACCGCTGGCAATTCCTTATCAAGTCATCATTTCTATAATTTTGTCATGTCAAGGCTATGACATAAATGGAACTTACATTATGTAACTATTACTGGCTACTCCAAAGGGAAACAGGGAGCTGAGTCCTTTCCTGCATGCCTTAAACTCTGTACAAAACTCACAGGCAGGCATACAGGGAAGGGGCATCAAAGATGCACTTTCCAGGGGAATAAGAAGAGGGGAGGACATACAAAGAGATAAATTCGTCAATACTTCCTACCAGTAACGCTGTCTGAGCTGTAAACCTGGAAAAATGCTGAAGGCAGGCAAACCCGAGCGCACCGACAGGCCCACCTGTCTTCAGTTTGACAGCAAGCAAGGCCGCTTAACGCCATCTGGTTCCCAGCAAACCTCACTTCAAGAAGTCAAGTGTCGTCGCAGCTCAATGCATGATGGGATATGTAGTCTTTGGCATCTGGGATCTTTAGAGCATGGGGGTGGGGGTGGAGTCCACAAAACACCAGTGGGTGGAGTTTATTCAGGATTTACTCTTCCCTCTACAGAACTATTATGCCTTCCTCCTGCGTTTGTAGACCATTGCACATCTCAGCTTCATAAGTGCATAAACTGATTCCTTAGATAAAGTATCTACATATCTATCCATCCATCCATCTATCTATCTATCTATCTATCTATCTATCTATCTATCTATCTATCTATCTATCTATCTATCTATCTATCTATCTATCTATCTGT
>NW_004567127.1:12611259-12649193 GCF_000260355.1 Condylura cristata | reverse complement strand
CATCTATCTATCTATCTATCTATCTATCTATCTATCTATCTATCTATCTATCTATCTATCTATCTATCTATCTATCTATCTATCTGTCATCATCATCTATCAGTTCTATATCTCTGGAGAACCCTGACTAATACAGTTTTCTTACCATATGGGCTCAAGTTAGTGAGTAGCTTTGGAAAAGGTAGCCTTAGTGGAGACTGTTATGAACCAAGTGTTTGCCCCTCTCCCGCCCTTTATAAATTAATATGCAGAAATCTTAACCCCAATTGTAATGGTATTTGGAAACTTTTAGGAGGACATTCAGGAGAGTTGAGACCTCAAAAATGCTGTCTTCAAGATGGGATCGGTGCCTTTATAAGAGACATAAGCGCTACTTCTCTTTCTTCTGCCCTTACCCCAGACCCCCACGTGAGGGTGCAGCGAAGGCAGTAAGTCAGGAAAAGAGGAACTCTCACCAGACACTGATAAAATAAATTTCATTTCTTTAACCCACTCAATCTAGCATATTTTGTTAGGACAGCTAAAGTAAATTAATACAAAAATTTTTACTTTGGAAAATTTTTCTGGGCTCCTACCCACTATTGCGGTGAAAAGAATGTAAACCTTCCCATATTACTGTTTTATTTCCTTGTTTTGTGCTTTACTTCCTTGAGGTCTGACTTCCTGTCCTTGATATTTGGGTGAACTGTCCATTTCTTCTGAGCTTATTAATACAACTCTCTTTGGTGTTTGCTTTTTCAGAACAATGAATTCACTCTCATCAAGATTTCCCAATTCCCATTGCCTTTCAACCACTTTTTGTTTAAGATAACAGACCTAAGTTTTATACTCAAAAGCCTAAAGGCGTGGGGGAGGGGTCAGTAAACATAATGCGAAATGAATAAACAATGAGTTGTGCAGGAAGGCACAATAGGGAGAGAAGTTTGCCTCCCTGCAAAAATGGAGTGAGCCCTTCCATTTTGTTAGTATCAGATACATGAATTTTTAAAGGTTAGAATCTCATTTTCAAAAGTAAAAGTGATGTTTGCGAGTCAACATTATTCATACCAACATCACAGGTTTGAAAGATTTGGCTATTTAGTCACTGACGTTGGACTTCCATAATCTCTTTATTTCCTCTCTGGGTTGCTGGGACAATGATACGCCTAGTTCTGGTGGCTCATTTATTATCCCTTAGATGGTTTTGATCATCAGGCCAGTTTACAGCCTGCTTGTGGTAGAATCGTGTCTCATGTCTTTTTTCAGCTCCGTCTGCCAAACAGCTCCCCCTGGCTCACCGAAGCACAGGCCAGCTGACTGCGCACAGCTGAGGCTCCCCCAAGAACAACACAGGAAAACTGCCGAACCACTCTGTCCTGGGAATGAGACGGTCTCTACTGAATAGTTTATGATGCCCCAAACTGGTCTGAGGCTTTGCAGCAACCTCTGAAGTAACAGCCGAGAGCATCTGTCATACAGAATCTGCAGTCATCAATACTATTGTTATCTTAGGCACTAGGATTTTATTTTCCTCCATCCTTAGTTTACTTCATTGAACACTATTGAATTTTCTTCTGCCTGAGTTTGGTTGTGAGACTAAATCATCAGTAGGTGCTTTAAATCGTTCTCTTGATGATTACTTGTTTCTATTTCTGGTATCGTTTTATCTTTGAAGTACTGCTTTGGATTTTCAATTTCAGTGGTCAGCCTGTGTTTCTCTTTACCAGAGAAGTTTAAGCAAGTCTCAGAGGCATGTCTTACTATTTTATTCCTTGTTTCAAATGTGTCAGGCCAGGTTGGACAGTAGTCTGTGGGAGCTGTAGGCTGCTACACGGAAAGTTTCAGAAACACAGACAAATTTGGGGTGTGACAAATTTGGAGTGAAGGAAGAAAAGTGAAAAATCTGTCTAATCATAGTCCAATAGGAAAGGAATAGCTGTCAGGGTTGTTTTTGTTTTTTTCAACCTTTTAAATTTTTATTTATTTCTTTTAAATAATTATTTTATTTATTTATGCAAGGTCTGGGATGCAGGTCAGTTGGGGGGGGCGTGTTGAGAGCATTTGTCAGCATCATTGTGGGAAGCAGAACAGGTGGATTGACCAAACACTGCTGAGGGAGCAGCAGGTGGGTCAGGGGTTAGAACTCATGCTGCAATGACTGCTGATAGTTTCATATTCCTGAGACTGAAGCCCTTGTACCAACAGGGAGGCCCCCTAATTTTTATTTATTTTTGCCCATATGTGATCCTATGGATTTGAATTACACATACTGTTGTAAACGCACACTACTGGAATAAAAAACAAACCAAAATAAAATCAAGATATTAGTTTCTTCTCAGAGGTATAAAAGGACTATTTCAGTCATTTCTCATTGCCTTATAGATAGTTGCTTTGTCCCTATGTTTCTTCACATTGTCTGTCTTCTCTGTCTGCCTTTGTATCTAAATTTCTTTTTATAAGCATAATAGTTATATATTTCAATAGTATTATAGAGCTTCATTTTAACGTGACCAGCTCTGTAAAATGCCTTAGCTCTAAATATGGTCACATTCTAACATACTGGGGATTAGAGTTTATTTTATGTAGTGATATTATATAAGGGAGGAAGAAATTAATATAACTGAGTTATGTTATCAATTAAAGCACCATTAATTTAAGAGGACTTTGGTAAACAGATGCCCTAAACACAAGGATAATTTGAACCTGTTACTAGAGGCCAAATGCAAAATAAAACTAACTTACAGCCGTGGTAGTGCATCTCTGACAGTGGTATAAATATAAGCGCTGACCTACGAAAATCTGAGAAACTTCCCAGGACTTCTAAGCCTCCTCCTGGCTTTTGCAACAGCCAGTGGAGGCTCTGCCCAGGACAGTCCTCCCTGCCCATCAACTAAGGCCCCAGTGGAAGCTCCAAAAAATGCCTCCCGTCTCCAACAAGCCTCCAATACTACTACCCTAGGGGTTTAGAACTTCCTTCCCTTTACTGTCAATTGAACTGTATGCTTATATTATTGTAATATGGACTTTCTCTAATAAGCCATTAACATCAATTATGCAACTGGCTTGAGTCATAAGTGAAAACTTTTCACCAAGGTGGTAGTGAGATCTAAACCCCATATGACAAGACTCTAACATATGAATTTTTGCAGCACAGAATTCAACTCCTAACATACATATCATATAATCATCACTAATTCTAGAGCTTGGGGATCATATACATTCCCTATGCTTGTTGGGTAGACTACGCTAACACTCATTAAAGAGTTTATGATCTAAAGAACTATGTAACCATGGGTCAAAATTGTACTGATGGTATGTTTATATGTTGGAGATATAAATAAAAGTGGCATTGTTCATTTGGTGTAATCTAGAAACATCCCAGAATCTATGAAAAATGGAGGCTTAGTAAAAATAAAGCTACAGTTTACTAAAAATAGAATTTGTATACACACACATATATAATGAGTATATATTTTATGAAAATGGCATATGAAAGGAAAACTGGTGAGAACATAGAAGTATGATGACTAAAATTGTGAGACATATTTATGTCAGAGTGAGCAGATAATCTGACTCAGGTAGAAGGTGCACATTTAGGAAAAAACTTTTTAAAAGGTTAAATTCAATGAAAAAGTGAAGGTTAGGCGTAGATAGACACAGTTTTTGGATTTGAAGTCTTGGAAGTAGAGTTCCTACGTGATCAGGAAATGAAACACTCAGTCCTTGACAATTTACAGCAGATTGACAGCGATTGAGAGTTTACAGGTAGGATACAGAAAGTTCCAAAATATTCAGTTCCTCCCCTCATCCATATGCTTTATATAATGTGACTTTACAGCTATTCCTTTAGGAGGTGGGGACATTTTCCTTTTCCAATGAATCTGCTGACTAGTAACTTCGGCCAATTGAGTATGTCCTAGTTAAGAGCAGAGCCACTTTGACCTTGGCCTCAAGTTAGTGAATTAATGACCGTGTACATGTTCCATCTCTTTCTCTTTCTGCGTCTCCTCCCCTAACTCCCCCCCCACACACACACCAACTGACATATACACACAACTTGAAGTCTGGTGTGCCTTTATTCAAGCATATGAAACCATAGAAGCAAATTGATTATAGGTAAGGCAATTCTTGATTGTTAGCTTACCTATCAATTTCCTGCAGACATGAGTAAGCCCACGCAAGATCTGGCCTCCCATCTAATCCAAAACTCATGAAAATTAACAATCCCATAACATTTAAAATCATTAAGTTTTTCAGTTGGTTGTTAGGCAATATTATTGTAGTAGAAGATAATTCGAACTGTGACACTTGAATAATTAAAGAAAGATGAAACTGGCAGCAATGGGAGTATGGATTGGAGTGTTTGTGAATTGGAGTAGGAAGTGGAGGTGGGTAATTTTCATAAGTAATAGATAGGAAGTTGATCGAAGACAAATCAGACATTGTTATAGTAATCGAATCATATACTAAGGAAGTCATGAAGATATTTTGGGAAGACTGGGAAAACTTGTGAATTGCAAAAAATGGGAGGGGGAAGATAATTAAGAATTTCATTTGTATTTTTCCAAATACAATAGATAACCTTTTGCTATTTTCATCTAAAAATCTTCTAAGGTGAATTTTTATATAACAAATGAGAAATTTTTTTAAGACATTCTCTCGTTAGTTTATCAAAATGTGGCTCATCATTTGGAGTTCTAGTAAAGGGACACTAAAACATACTTCTATAGGACATATGGCTACTATCCATCCCTTTTCAAAAATAAAGTCTTTGCTTGAGATACTTTGTTTAAAACATTGAAACTATGGCCATGGCATCCTATCAATAGGAATAGTTACCTTTTGAGGTTTTTTTCTACAGAAGCAACAGGACATGAAGTGGAACCAAGAGACTCTGACAGGGAACCAAAAAAAAAAAAAAAAAAAAAAGGAAAATGAAACAGCCAGGCCACTTCCTGAGGGGGGATCTATCTACCAGGAGAACTGACTTTGCCCTTGTGGAACTCTTTCTAAGTATCCAGAGGACTTCCGCCAACTCATAATTTTCCCAAAGGAAATTTTCTTTCCTCTCCAACAGATGAATGTGGAGAAAAGCATTTTAAAAAGCTTTACTCAACAGCTTAAAGTATTTGGCCTTTATTCTGTTGGCCAGTAGTTTCCAGAATAAATAATGTGTCATGCTAATACATGCAACCAATATTTTCTAAAGGGAATTGCAACTGTATATCAGGAGTAACACAGCAAATATGTTTGCAAAATTGTTTCAGTTTTGTGTAAGGTAACTGTGGATAAAAAACAGAGACTAGGAGAGTCTGCAAATGTAGTTTTCATATGTGAGAAAATGAAAAAGTGAGACAATTGCCTGTGGAAAAGAGGGAGAGAAAGTGAATGCATTTTTCATATGTGGTAAAACAAAAATGTCAAAGAAAATGTGATGGCAAACCTTTGAGGAATTTGTATGTGGCAACACTCTGCTTGCATTTGCATTTCTTTTAGAGACATCTCAGTAAGAAAGTTAGATTTGGGAATAAAGGGATCTGGATAAAGGAAATACTATAGAAGCTATTAAAACTTGGTTAAAAAAAATCACTGCCCTAAATTTATGTGCTTAAGAATCAACATGTGTGAGATACTTAGGAAGACAAATTGCCAGAAATACAGTGACTGGTTTTATGGAATAGAGGATAATTGATAAGGGCTCAATTACTCAATTTTTTAAAAAAGATTTATTTATTTATGTACAAGAACTGGAGTACAGGCCAGAGGTAGGAGGCATGAGAGGAATCACCAGAGCCAGAGTGGGGAACAGAACAGGCAGACTGGCAGAAACACACGGCAGAGGGGAGCAGCGGGCAGGTCAGGGGAGGTTTGCTTCGCCATATGGGTCACTTCCCTGGCCTGGACTAGAACTTGAGCTGCAGTAGCAGCTGCATTAGCTCCATAGTGCTGTGCTTAAATCCATTCACCAGCAGGGAGGGCCAGGACTCAACTGTGTTTGGTTGGCAAGGTGAGTGTGCTGATAATGGTGTCATTAGCTGGGATAAGGAGCACAGGGATGATTTGCCATCTGAAAAATTGCATTTTGGGGGCCCTCCCTGGTGGCACGGCTAAAAGTACAGAACTGTGAATAAAGCTCCAGTTGCTTCAGCATGAGGTTTGATCCCTGGAGGCCATGGAGGTGATCCACATGGCACTGCAGACCTCTCCTGTCTCGCCCGCTGTGTGTGTATGGGGTTACCTATTATGTGTGTGTGTGTGTATGTATATATATGTATAATATGTGTATATGTATGTATATATATATGTATATATAGAGAGAGAGAACGAGCGAGCAAGCTTGAGAGAGCATTCATTGTTTCTGTATCAGAAGTATATGCTCTTCTTCCTTCCTCAGGTATTGTTAACAAGCCGGACCACCACCAGGACACCCACAGCCCATCACCACAATCCATTGAGCCCCCTCCCTACCATTCTCTTGACCCTCCCCTCCCTCCTTGGTAGTTTCAGTTCTAAAGAAGAGATAATATTTTAAATAAAGCCCTGGAACTATTCTCAATGCTAAAATGATCGAAATTTTGTGTAATGTTTAATAATAAAGTGGTTTGATAGTTAAAATACAACCTACTTTATTATTAAGTAGCATGTTAACCTACCTGAAATAGTGTATTATCAAATGTTTTTTATTATTATAGACATGTGGAAAATTTAAACATCTCGGAAAGAAATATGCTTACTCAAAAGTGTAAAACTGCTCTAAGCTGGATGGTCAAGAAATAGTTTTAGAAACATTTTCTGCAATAGAGAATAATTTGGAACTACTTAAGAAAGAGAATGACCAATCCAGGTAGACAAGACTTGAGTTTATTGATATGATTCATATCTCCCTTCTTCAAAGGACATTTACAAACTTGATTTCAAAAATAAAAGAACTTTTGAATGACAAATGTTCACTTCTTAAATTCAATATTACAGGAAGGCTCTTTTGTGATAAATTATCAGTTGAAAATGTTCCAGCGGAATCTGGTATCATTTAATTTAACACTCATATAAGAAATAATAAAACATATATTTTCAAGTCTTACATATATTATTTAAAATAGATACAAAGTTCAAATTGTAATTTTAAAATTTTACTGCTATTTCAAGCTACTAGAAAGAAAATACCTTAGCAGAAAAAAAAGTTTTGATTGTTTTTAATACGAATGACTTGTAAAACAATCACTGCTAGTAACAGCCCACCCATGTTATTTAGCAATCGATAGGTCAGATAATGCTTGATATTATCTTGAAAGTACCAATATTATTGGTGCAGGTAAAATACTCTTTGAGACTATTATAATATGCAACTTAGAATCAAATTCAAGAAGTTGATTAAAATATAACATTGCACAAATTCATAAATAATTGCTTTTTTATCTCTTAATATTAACCTGCATTATTGAAGGACACTGAAAACAATAAGATGAGAGAAGATAGTCAAAAATTGTACATCTGATGGAAGCATAAATGTACATAAATTGTACATTTGATGGAAGCATAAATTTGTTAAAATAGCTCTGACACACATTTCCTCGTCCCAAAATATAAACTTGCTTATTTTCCATATATACAAGTATCTTGTGAAAGCTTGGATTCTGAAAAGAAAACCGGTTGAGGTATAGCATGAAATAAAGCATCAAAATGCATGATATTTTTGGAGGAAATTCAGCAAAGTTACTGTCAGTAGAAGAGTTGATCGGGGTGTGCTTCCAAAAGTCTTCCAGTTTTTTGCCCTCTGAGAAATTTGTTGGCGACATCAAATAACTGAACTCTTCAACATCAATATATACAAAGGCATTTTATTATTAATCAAAGAAAGAGAATGAGTCATCAGAAATTACAACTTTATTTTTTCATAATACATATATTTATGCCATCATAATTCTGCAATTGTCATAAAATTAGAGTCAGATGGAATTCAGAGACACGTGCAAGTTTTGGAAATGGACACATAGATAACAGTCTAGAACTGTACATAAAATAATTACAATTTATTAAACACACTGGTTAGCACATCCTTGATGGATGGGAATGAGCACCATATCTTTTATGAATATATAGTTTTCTCTCTTTTTTTCTACAGCACCAAAGAAATCCAATTAGAAAAAGAAGGGGTGAGAACTGGGAATCAAGAGTAAGGCCTGTTTCCATCTCAGCCACACTACCTCATTTTTATGATTTTCAAAGCTCTTATCAAGTCATCTTGTCCCCGCAAGGGCATCAGTATCCCCTAGTTGGTACGACATCTGTAGCAAGTTGTTTTCTCTATCATCCTTATTCAAAACTTGCAGGTGGCATAAAATGAGTCGGTGGCACAATGGTATATTTCCTGTTGATTTCATGTGTTCTTTTTCCTAATCTTAGCCAAGAAAACAAACAGGACCAACTTCAAATCCAAACTTCTGATTCTGATCACCAAAGTCATTGATCATTACATCAACAATAGGGACTTGATCAATTTTCGGTGTATTGATTTCAATCACAGTCTTTTCATAGCCTTTTCTGGACTGTAAAGTTAAACAGAAATGAGAAGTTATATAATTACTTCATATTTTTAGCATATGTTGCTTTTTTCTTAAGCCTCTGGATAAAGTTTAGAAAAAAAGGTCTTACTGTACTGATAAACACAGTTTAATATGAAAATTGATGTTGGGATTGGATCACACATATTCCTATGTAAGTAATATATCCTTATCTATAATTATATATATATATACATAGCCAAATAGTAAGAAAAATTTGAATACAGTATATAAATTATAATAGAACTCAAAAGTCAAAACCTTTCTGCTGCTATAAATTAATTTTGTGGGTAATTATCAACACATTATCATTAGGAAAGCCTTCCAAACACTTGCTCCTTTAATTTGCTTTATTTACTCTTTATTCTATGAGTAGGCCATTCATTTTCTGAAGACAGAGGTCTGCTTATTTGTAATTATGACTCCTTCAGTCATCAAAGACAGCTAAAACAAGTAGCTTTTTAGAGAGTGCAATATATCATTTTTAATATGAAATTCTTAAATGAATGAGAGAGTTCCAGAAGATAAAAATAATAAAAATGATGGCAGTTTCCTAAAGTAGCATAAGATAGAACCAAATCAACAAGCTCTGTATCAACAAAATGCATGGCAATTATTTATGCTATATTTATTTATATTCATAAATTTATTTTTTTTAATTTTTATTCATTTTGATACAGTAATTGGTTTTCCCTTCAGGTATAAACTATATAAATGATGATCCATTTATCTGTCATTTTAAGCTGAAGGATTAAGGAAGCGAATGAAAGTAAGTTTTGTTACTTGTATTTCAGGAATAACCAGCTCTAACACTATTAAAATGTCAGGAATAAGTCCATACAACGTCGCATGATCCAAGACTACCTTCTGCTATGATTTTAAAAATGTGTCTCTGTTGTCGAGTTTGTGTGTGTGTGTGCTTGTGTGTGTGACATTAGTGGTTTCTGACATACTGTATTTTAAAATGTCAGTCTTAAATACTGAAATACTTAAATACTAACAACTAGCAGCCACTTCAGGAGAAAAATCACACCTCGGAACAGCGTTTCCTCTCCCCTCTGCAAGAGGAGACTGGCGGAAAGGATACTCACCGCGCAGCCGTCGTATAGCGCTTTCACATAACGGTTGTTGTCGTAGGATAACTCCTCATCATTGGATCCCAGGAACCTAAGTGCTTTGTCATAGCTTCCTGATGACACATCATACCAGGCTGCTGACTGATGGCAGTTGTAGGTGAAATTTTGCCGGGCAGAGGCTGTCAGCAGCTTCAGGAATGTCATTTGCACCATATTAATGGAATTGCCTTCAACATCCAAATATGAAAGCTGTGAATAAAAGAATAAAAACATTAAGACCATCTTCTGTTGTATGCTAAAAAATAACTGTTAACAGTGAACTGTGATCCCAGAAGCATGCGGATGAATCAACCTGTGTTAATTTAATGAAAGAAAATGTGCATTAAGGGGCAGAAGAACAAGACAGGACTTCGTGACACTGCTATTGTACTCACACAAGGAGTTCATGTATGCACTCCTTATAGTTGGAAAAAGCCAAGTGATATTCTATGTGTTTTTTTTTCTAATCAGTAAAACCTGCAAAAAATACTTCTGTGTCTTTGTATATAACAAATGAATGAAATAATGTAGCATGGAAATAGAAGTCTCAATGCAATGCTGAAGTGTGTAGCTTAGTAAAGTTCACCATAGGGGGCACTCCCTGGTGGAACGAGTCAAAGCACGGCACTATGAAGCTAGCCCCCACTGCTTCAGTGAAAGTTTGATCTCAAGCCAGGAAGGTGACCCACAGGGTGCAGCAGACCTCTCCAGCCCCACCCACTGCTCCCCTCAGCAGTGTACTTGGTCACATCATAGTGTAGCTATCAGTAATTGTCTGGTTCAAACCTCTGAAATACGTTTTTGCAATTCTCATTTTAGGATGATAGTCTCCTAAGGTGTTTGGACCCTCTAATTTTCAGTATAGGCCTGCACGTTTGTGATTCTTAGATGATGTGCTAATTCACTGCATAACACTCATGACAATGCAAGTGAACAATTTGTTGAGCTAGTAAACACTTACTTTGTTTTTATAGCAGGAAAACAGTCTTAATTGTGATTTATTTAAAACCTTCTCCTTCATCAAATTTATTCATTGTTTTATTGTTTGTTTAAATCTGCCAGAAATCTGGGCAAGGATTACCTGAAACATTTGAATCTGGATTTAAAAAAAAATAACTAATAAAATCATCCAGATTATAGATTAAGTCAGGGTACAGACAGTGATCTGTGACTTGCTTCCATTCTGTTGATTTCACTTATTCCTACTGACCAGGGATGCAGATGATGGGATCTTTGTAAGGACAGAGAAAAAAACATTTGGGAAATGTACTCTAACGAAAACAATACAAAACAGCCAAAAATAAATCCACATACACTTCTGTGTTTATATTATTGACTCATACAAATAAAAATGTAATATGAATATTTAATATGTAACTTGATGACTGATTTGGAGAGTAATGTCAATTGGAGAACTTCACCAGACATCCTAAGTATGTAGAGACTTATATAGCAATAACTGCATAATCATTATTGGAAAATAACAGTTGTTTCGAAGAACACTAAAAAAATTAGTAATTATCAGGATGTGTAAAACTTTAAATACACTAATTAAACATTTTAATATTTTATTTTAAAGTTTTAAAATATATATTTAGTTTTGGTGTAATCTTAATCTTAGAAAACTATTAACAATGAATTAGTGATTATACAGAAATATCTAAGTAAAATTGTGCTATAAATATATAAATGGACAAGTCCATCATTCACTTTATTTTCAAATATAGCCATCAGGAAAATATATTGCATTCTAAAAGTTTTTATTGAAGTAGGTAACAAAAAATAAATTAGGCCCCAAGTGAATTGAAAATGAAGTAATTAGAATCAAAGATATCAAGTAGATAATTTGCTATTAATAGCAATCCATTTTTTTATGTCTGGCTCTACTCTTTATGAAATGCCTACTTTATTTGGTTATATTATTACTATTTTTAAAGCTTTATTTACTTATGCATAACAAGCACTGGAGTACAGGCCAGAGGTGAAGGGGTTAGAGGATTCACCAGAGACAAGAGTGGGGAGCAGAACAGGCAGATCTAGTAAAATGCACTGCTGAGGGTAGCAGCAGGCGGGTCAGGAGAGGTCTGCCATACTATGTGGGTCACCTCCCTGGCTGGGGATCAAACTCATGCTGTGGTGGCTATGGATAACTTCATAGTACTGTGCTTTATCCTGTTGCTCCACCAGGGAGGGTCCATGATCAATTTTAATAATTTAGCATAATTCAATTAACTTTGATTCAAACATGTTGACTTCTCTAAAATATATAAAGTAAAAGCTACAGGTAAAGCAAACTAGAGAGATAAGAAATCCTGCTTAGAATAATTTGGACTTTCACAGACTGTATTTAGACTTCGATAATTTGAGCTTCATTTATGAAATTTATGACAAACTATTTCATTATGAGGTAAAAACATACCAGTTTTCCTCTCTTAAATTCACTAAACCAGCTTCCTGGTTTCTCCTTTGGCCATGATGAAATTCTTACCTGTTGCAAAGAAATAAATGAAAATTAGAAAGTAGGTAACAGCTATGAACAATATTATTTATGTATCCATCAGTCATCTTCATTAACTGAGATACTGAAGAGCTTTTAAAATGGCATGCACCTTGATTTACACAGAATGAGGTAAGAAACAAAATTTGAGATAGAGTCTATGAATTTGAATCAAATTTAGGGGAGGTTGAATGGGGGCGGGGCTTGGTGGGGAGGAGAAATAAGGTGGTAAATGGACACTAAGGATGTTGGTAGGGAAGCTGGTGGAACTCTTAGGCCTTGCAGAGTCCAGTCAGTATTAGCCAGTGGCCATCAGTTCAGGTACCATCTGTAATCCACAGCCCAAAGAGGCATCATAAAAGTAACCAGCCAGTAACTAAGGATGGGATTTTATGGAAAAGTCACTGGCAGGAGGCAAGAATATTTAGAAAATTTTCTAGATCTGCACATATTGTTTGGCTTTGCAAAGATCAGTATAATACCCTTGTATTATATCGGCTCACTAAAGGGAATTTGAGTCATCATTGTAACAGGAGGTGTTTCCCATTTTCTCACATTTCTTCTAGGGCTAGCAAAGCTTATTATGCTTTGCTGTATGCAGGGGTGGTTGGAAAATAGACATTACTCTGTCTCCTGTGCCTCTACTAACCCTTTCTTATAATCTGGTCTCCTGAAAATAATTAGTCACATAGAAAGCTAATTGTTCTACCTGAAGGAATTTCCATTTCTCTCTATGTCCACAGCATTTACTAAGAAGGTGACTTATTAAAAGAATACAAATAAAGATAAACTTTCTCACCTACAGTATGTTTGGATAATAGAAGCATTCCAGTGAAAAATCTTTCCCTGTTATTAATTTGCATTTAGTTTTAAAGAGAGACCTCAAATAATTGATGCTGCTATGTAAAAATAAAAGAACATGTTTGAAAATCTTAAACATTCAAAAATATTCAAATTCAGAGAATGCTCTTTTTTATAGTAAAGATTAATTCTTCATTAAATTGCATTATTTTGGACATATTATATAGCGGTCAGTTCTACCACATTCTAATTAGAGGGAAGAATACTAGATTCGTGCACTATAAATTTGAGAATCAGCTGTGCCATGTCATGGGAAAACAACATTTTAGGGAGCAAGCAGGTGCAACTGGGTGAGAAATAAAGGAGGGAAGTAATTGTTAACTCTGTATGTCACTTTGGTGAGTTACTCATGTTTATGCAAATGCAATGCTCTAATTATTCTGTAAGAAAAGCCGATAAATGAAAATATGACAGTATAATTTTCTTGTTTAGTTCAATATTGCAAAAACATGGCAGGAGCTGTCAGCAGTCACCAGCAAAACAAACTGGTACTTACACCTTCAGATTTTTTGTCTGGATAAATGCAAGTCTCACCCCCCGATGTGAAATTACAGTAAACTTTGAAGGAATCTCCTGAGCAACCTTGGTTAGGATCAATCCAATATTCACCTAGAAGGCAGAAAAATATGTTATAATATGTAACTCATATAAAAAACGGAACGTATGTGTGTGTGTGTGTGTGTCTGCATAGATATATAACATTTAATTAGAAAGAAAAATAAGGGAAAGTGAGTATTCATAGTTCTTTCTCTACATGAATTCCTTTTATTGGTCCTTTCTTGGTCATATAAGGGTATCTGTTTGAATAGTTAAAGAGTGACCCTGTGCTCTCTGCCTCAAAGTTTGCAAATGCCCCCACCCTTCCTGGCTATTCCATTAATGCAATTCTACCTAGAGTAAGTTGAAATTCTCAGAAAAAAAAATACTTAAAAAATCATGTCATCCTTTATCAACTGGAATAACCATTCTTAACTTATGATATTTCTTATAAGTTTTTAAGTTTTATCTTTTTTATTCTTAGTATGCCAACTACCTTTAGGTTTCGGCTTAGCTCTTACTTCTTCAAATATTAACACTGCATTTTTTCATATGTAATAACTTGTTATGCATATTGAGGTCAAGTACACACAAACCTAAATATCATATGTTATGTAAGTAATCTGAAAATAATAGTCAATATATTTTTCTAGGTTTATTCATCTGTAACAATGGAGGTGATAGTTTTTACTTAGTCTCAAGAATCACACTTTTGCATAGCAAAATGCATTTCAAATAAATGCACTCTATATTTGAATTGGATCCTAAGAGGAAGGCTTGCTTTATATGTTTAAGTAAGTGCTGTGAATGCCATTATTTAAATACTGCAGAACAAATTTGTCAGTGAATAATCATGACTGTTAATTCATACCAATTGAGTAATGATCATAGTAGTGGGAATAACCGAGTTATACTTTAAATAACTGGCAAAGTGGTACTTGTTAACCTGAGCTATTTGATGTAGAACTGACATACATGTAGTGACTATTCTGTTTTCCTATCATTTTCCATACTATCATCCATTTCAAATATTTGAATTATGCCAATCTACTGGTTATAAACTTTCAACATTTTAAAAGTTCCAGTGCTTAGTTTAGTACTGGATTTCTTGAAGCTAATGCTAGTATTTTTTCTTTTTAAGATTTATTTATTTATGTAGAACTTGGGTACAGGCTAGAAGTGCAGAGACAGTGAGAGGATTCACCAGAGACAGATCGGGGAGCAGAACAGGCAGATCTATGAATCATACTCCTGAGGGGAGCAGCAGGAGGGTCAGGAGAGGTTTGCTGCACCACATGGGTCACCTCCTAGGCCAGAGATTGAACTCGAGATTGAACTTGTGCTGAAGCTGCTATGGCTAGCTTCACAGTGCTGTTCTTTAGCCCACTGCACCACCAGGAAAGACACTTAAATGGCTAGCTTCACAGTGCTGTTCTTTAGCCCACTGCACCACCAGGAAAGACACTTAACAGGCTGCGCTTGATTAAGATGGGGGATTTTGTGACATTCGGCTCATGTGGTGGTGACTGTTTCTGAATTGGATTAAATTTTTCTACCTGTAGGGAATTATTTTAATAGGTTGTAACATTCATATAGGATTGATAATGCAAAAAAGCTGTCTAGGAGAGAAAAAACTGGGAGCTTAAAAAATCAGAGAAGTGGTGGTGGGAGGTCCAGGAGGCTTACAATAGAGATGAAAATACAAAATGAAGAATTATGTAATATATATATATATATATATAATAAAAAATAAATGTTATTAAGTAGAATAAAGACATAAAGTTAAAAAAAAATCAAAGATCTGCCCCATGTTAATTAAGTCATTGTCTGCGATAACTAACTTGGAGAGTTGAAACTTTTATCCTCTCACAATAGGTCTATGAAGGTTTTTTAATTAAAAAAATAGTAGGTACGATAAATCTGATTAGTTTCACTAATAAATTATTTATAGCTGATCTGATTATTTGTGGATCAAAGAAAGAAATCTTTGTCTCCAGCTAGTCCAATTCTTAAATATTCAGTTGACCAAAGTAATATTAAACTGATAGCTAAAATAGGATTCAGTTACACCATGTAACCAGTCAATTTTGTTCCAACTAATATAAAGCGAGTATGAGAGGAGACATACATAATTATATGGTAATATGCTCATGTGTGAACACATGAAACCCATTCCATGACAGTTATTACAATGCAAAGTGCATTTGTGTTACTGATAATCATCCAAAAATGATCTTGTCATAATTAAATGAAACCTTATTTAACAGACAGGGGTTTTCCAAAGTAGATCTTCAATTATGCAGTGTAAATTACTTTTTCTGTCGACAAGATTGGAATTAATAATTGTTTGTTTTAGTTTTACTTAGAGACTATATTAAACATTTAACTAGAATTAATGAGCTGACAATGCACCTCAGTAACTTAGAAGCTCAGTACATTTGCTTTGTCATGTATTATTAACATACCATCTGGGAAGTCGGGATGACTGAGTTGCAGATCTTTGCAAGTTCGTGCTGGATTGGTCTGAGTACCCAATGGAAATTTCATATGCTCAATGTCTTGTTTCAGGGAATTGAGTGATCCAAAAATTTCTTCCATTCCATCCGAATAATCCAGAATATTATCACTTGTGTCTGCCTGTATGCTTTCAGTATGTCTTCTTGTTTTTTTGGGTGACAAGATTGGTAAGGGTTGAATGACCTCCCCAGGTGGACCCTGTAAAAGAGGTGATGTCATGTAATGGTGGCCTAAGTTGAATATTCCATAGATGTTAGTTAGTAGTGGTTATACCACTGTTATGGGAAATTATGGTTGGCTTAGCTTTAACATGTTCTCTATATATTTGTTTTGGCTTCTCTCATTGTTACTAGCTAACTAGTTTTAAATATATACCATATATTTGTATGTGCATATACATCCATAAATGACTTTGTAAATTCTATAAAAAAGAATATAAATGAGATATTGAGGGAGGCATAAAAATCAGATGCTTCCTGCACCTTTTTCTATAAAATAGTGTCACACAGGTTTCTGTGGACATATGTTACTTTATATAACATGTATTACTTTCTTTTTTATTAGTTAGTTTTCATTTGCATGCTGTATCTTCACAACTAGATTTAAAAGCCTCTTAGCATACTATTTTAAGTTACTTGTTCTATCTAAAGAGCTGCAAATTATAATTGATATATTATATTGCAGAATATTAAACTTTAAAAAATACATATTAGCTTGCTTCAGATATTTATAACTAAATCTTTTTAAAATAACATACTTAAATACCACCAGAGCTAAATTATACTTTAAAAGTAGATGTGCTGTGCTTAACTAACCCATATTCTATGGATGGAGTTGTATACCAAAAAAATTCACTTGTAGAAGTCCTATAGTCCAGTGGCTCAGAATATGACTTTATTTAGAAATGAATTACGATAAACGTAATTAGTAAACTTAATATGAATTTGGCCCTAATCCAATAAGGCTGGTATCCATATATGAAGTTGGCGTGTGGACACAGCGAAATCTATAGACTGAAGACCATGTGAAGAGATGTAAGGAGCAAACAGTTACATATAGGTAAAGGTGAAATCTGAAGCAATTTTTCCACCCTTAGTTCTACAAGGGACCAAATGCTGCTAACACCTTCACCTAGGACTTCTGCCTCTAGGCCTCTTAGATAACATATTTTTGTTGTCCAAGCCCCCATGTGTGTAGAATTTGTTATGACAGCCTGAGAAAACTAATATACATATAGTAGGAAGCAGTTTAGCCCAAGAAGAAACTATAGTTTTTTCACATGGATATACAATTAATAATTGTGTGAGACCTGGAAAATGTGAGCATTTTTGTAAATGTAGCTATTATTGTTGCCTTTATTATCATTACTATATGTGCTCCAATCTTTATCCTCAGAGTTATAATGTAGCTTTGTAGCATACATCAGTTGGTTTCATGAAAATGTAACATAAAAATACATATAATTTTATTGAAAACTAATAAAAATACTATTATCTCTGTCTATCCATCTATCTATTTCTGGCATTATTACATTTAAAGAGTAAAACCAATTAGTAGACAAGACTTGGCATGTATATTTGATTACTTAATGATGCTATTCTTAAAGCAATCAGGATCTCAAATGGAATGTTTTTTTTTCATCTTTATGAATGCAGACAAAATCAATGATAGTCTCAGGATGTTAATTGTTAGAATACTACTCTTGTAGTCAGGCACATGCACTTACGGGAGGACCAGGAGGTCCGGGAAGACCACCATCACCCTTCTGGCCAGCAGGACCCTGTTGAAAAAAAAAAAAGAACAACATACATAGAGAGCAACATTCAGGTGGCCTTCACTGAAAAAATGCCATCACCGAAGGACAAATACTTACAGTAGAGCCTTTGTTACCCTTTGGACCTTGAGGACCCTATAAAATACAAGACAAAAAGTACAGATAAATACATGAAGAATGTGTGTCTCTTCTATGTTTTCAAGTAAATTATAAAATTATTGTTTCCATACTTACTGGTAAGCCTGGGGGACCAGGTGGACCTATGGGACCAGCAGGACCTGGAATTCCCTAGAAAGAGAGTCATTTAAATTAAAGATATTTCTTCTATTCCACTTCATAGTTTGCACTGACAATACACACTGTACAACGTAAGGAGTTCAACAATATGTAAGAAAAGTCTAATTTTTTTCTATTGTGAATCTAAGAAATAACTTCTGCAAGATCATCTGTTGTTTTTATTTTGCTGTATTTCTGAAGACTGGAGGAATACATGCCTCACTATGTATTTAATGATTTGCATGTGTTCAGGAGTCAATAAATGCATAATTAACCATTGAGTTATAATTTTTGATTTCTCACTTGTCTCAGGTTTTTTTTAAGGTTAAAAAAATTTAATTATGAAAACATTATGGATTTACCGAGTTTAGAATGAAGATGCTCTTAAACTATTTGTTAGTCATCTTTAAAGGTGAAAAGTATGTTCATGGGAGAGCATGTATGACTGGAAAGGAGTAGAAATCTCCTGCATCTTACTCACCCCATCTCCTTTTGCTCCTGGAGATCCCTGAGTTCCAGGGAGTCCCCTGTCCCCCTTTTCACCTTGCTCTCCTGGAGGGCCGATTAGCCCAATTAAACCAGGATGTCCCTGTAGAAGAAAGGTGCACAAAAGAAATTTTAACAATGTATCAAAGGCAACCATTTCATTAAGTTTAAGTCATAAAATAACTGCGCATTAAAACTGTGAAGCATTACAGTGAAAAATGTGGACAAAAATCTCTAAAATTGCTCTTTGTAAATAGAATATATGATTAAGAAGCTCCTCCACTTAATTCTGCAGAACTATTTACTGCTATGTGATATTTCTATTAAGAGTTGGGAATCTTAGGAGCAACATGTTTTTCTAAAAATAACATCTCCAGTGTTTCATTCATGAAAAAGAATTCCCTCAACTACGACCAATAATGACCTTATGCAATATTGGTGAAACAAGCAATTTAAAATCATTATTTTAATAAAGATCTCATTTTATGTGAAATAATTTCTGTTCTTCAGAGACTCTGCAGTCATTAAGAACTATCTGCATACTTAAAAATAATCCAAAAATATGACTGCCATTCTAAAAAAAATGTTATTATCTTTAATTATTCTTTGCAACTCAGCATATATTTTGGAAGATCAATTTGAAGATCAATATTTGAAAGATATTCTAGCTTCAATTTTATATTTTTATACTTAAAATCATAAAAGTGGGCATTTAATTTTTCCCTTTATCTATTTTCTGAATAGTTATTTTAGGTACAACCATATGCTTTCACCATATGGTTCATATAAGGGACATTAAAAATATATAGCACTGAATTCTGGTACATTTTTTACAATTACTTGCAAACTTTGTCTTTTCTAAACATATCGGTGGTGGTGATAGGGGGTTAATGATCCACAAGTCTTTTCATTTTTAGAATGACAGATATTCTTTGAATTTCCTTTTGACTGATTTTAATCTCCAAAATTATTGCCTTTACCATTAGAACATCAAAATTACAATAGCACATTCTTTTGTTCTCACCTTCTCACCCTTAGAGCCCGGGTCGCCTTTGAGACCAGGTAAACCAGGAGGTCCCTAAATAATGAGAAATGATAACCACAGTAAATATGAATTAGAGAATTGTATTAATTTTTAACAGGACAAGTTTGGTATTGGTAATATGATGGGCATTAAAATATTAATATGGTAAGTGTTCATTAACTTTTTTTTGAAGATTTATTTATTCATACAGAACTGGGGTACAGGCAGAGGTGCAGGGGTGGTAAGAGGATTCACCAGAGACAGTAGGGAGCAGAACAGGCCAACTGACAAAGTACACTGCTGAGGGGAGCAGCGGGCGGGTCAGGAGAGGTCTGCCATGTCATGTGGAGACCTCCGTGCCTGGGGATCGAGCTCATGCTGAAGTGGCTTTAGCTTCTTAGTGCTGTGCTTTAACCTGCTGTGCCACCAGGGAGGGGCCTCATTTACTTTTTATGATTCTAAACTAACTTAAATGAATACAAAGTTAGAAATAGGATGTGGCATATATGGTTTTTCAGTTTAGAAGAAACAGTTTTAATTACAGGAATTTTTTTATGCAAGAGGTTTACAAACCATATAGCTAGCTATTTAACCAATAGTTTGATGTTAAACTGAAAAACAGAGGTAACTATATTTCTAGTAATTTGTTTTAAACAACATCAAAAACTTCTGACAATAAACTGATTTCTGATAAACATTTTCCCTAATAAACTCACAAAAAATGTGCTTTAAAACATATATCCTGAATGGATCTTATCTGAATGATCTGTGTATTCAATAATAAGGTAATTTAATTGTTCATTTAATCATCTTTATTTTAGAAATTTGACATAAATTTATATTCCAAGTATAACCTATCCATCCCTTTATGCTAAATTATATTTTTATGAAAACCATAGCATGACTTTAGCAATCAGCATTAGTCCTGATGCTGCCCGTGGAAATATAAATATTGATGTCACTTAACAATTTTTTTCATATAAAAATCAAGACACCGTCAACTTCAAGGCAACAAAATACAAGATCCTTGTTCTGAAATTATAATAAGTGAAATGAGGAAAGCCATCAGTTCTATCAGAAGTATAACTAAAGAATGGTTTGTCAGTACTGAACATGATGAAGTCAGGGCTAAGACAATCTTACCAAATGTAGGTAACTACTGTCTGCCTCAAGACACAGAGACAAGATACAGTGTTTTATGAGTCTGAATTATTAGATGAATTGAATTTACTTCAATAATGATCTTGAGTTTGCCATTTAGAAAGCAAATTCTTTTCACTTTACCAAGCTATCGCATGAGTCTTTACTACTATCATTTTTAAAATGCTACCTTAAGTATTTTCCCCCTCTACCTAAACATTTTGAGTGTTTAGTGTGAAAGAGTACTTTGAATCCCAACTCATGATTTTTTTTATGAATTTAAACCATTAAGAACTTTTATGAATTTAAACCATTAAATTAAACCATGTAAACCATAAGATCCCATCTGCATGATGCAATATGAAATCTAGAGGTTTAGGATGGAATAGAGGAGCTAATCTCCCTTAATAACAATTTAAATCAGCTAGCCAAAGGGAACTTCAGTTTTGTCATCTATAAATCAAGATTAAGAGATATATAATTCTTTTCTCATGGGGATACTATTAGATTGAATACATGGGTACTTTCCATTTCTTAATTTCTCCAGTCTACTCAAACTGAAAATCTTACCATTAGGAGAAAATTAGAATTATGTTGGTATCAATTAGTTTTGTGTAACAATAGTATTTTGATCTAGTACTAGATTTATTTGTATTTGTTCTAATTCATGAATGATTCAGAAATTCTTTAAGAACTGATATGGAAATGGGCAATTTCCTTCTATCAGTCAATTAACAATAGACAAAATTATTTTCATAGCAATTATGTATGGTTTAAAATGTGAATATTCTTAAAATACTCTAATGGAGAGAAAATTATTTTCTGACAAAATTATGTTAATTCAGTTTATATTCTCTCATCAAAAATAAACAATCATGCCACTTTGTTAAATTTCTGCAAGGAAATCAACAATTTTACTTTAAAATATGTCCTAAGACTGGGGTGAATTTTTCTGATAATAACTGTCATAGAAATATGATGATGAAAGAAAAATCAGGTCTATAAAATCAGTGCATAGTGAAGCATAATGTAAATGTACATTAGTATCATTCATTTCTGATATGCTACAGAGCCATCTGTCAGCTTCCTCATCATATTCTAGTAGTATGAATTGAAATGGAAAAAAAAGTAGGAATTCTAATTGCTCAGGCTTAATGAGAAATATACTAGACATTACTTGTGTTTTATGCCTTTTAAATCACTTCTACAAGTTTTATTCATGAAGAAAGAGGAAATAAGTATGATTCCTTTTAACTAATGATTTCTTAAGAAATTATGAACTATAAAGAGGACTTTTTCAGGAAAAATCAGTTTCCTATCTTTTCATTAGCTGGCAATAGAAACTGGTAAATTTATTAATTGATAGCAGCTATAATAACCCTTAATACCTGGAACATATCACAAATATCAACTACATATCAAAATGTTATTCCAAATAAACGTATTTTCTATTTTATCTTTAGGATACAGTAATTTGAAAAACCCTAGGGAAATATATAATTCATAAGTAATAAAGTGAAAAGGAAAACAGATGATCCATTCTTGCCTGGAATGCACAATCACTGTCCCCTCCAGTATTATGCTTTACAGAATATTTGCTTTGATATGCATCTCAGAGCTCCAAGGACTTGAAGATTAAAGAAACCTCAGTCTACTTTATTTAGAATGTGAACTTGTGAAATATGTTTAATTTGGTGAAAAGCAAATGCTTTGTTCTTTTTTATAAGATTTATTTATTTATGCATACAGAACTGGGGTACACCTCTACAGAACCATATATGCCTCTTATTTAGGCATATATGGTTTGAAAATAATGCTATCAAAATTTTTATTTACTGGTTTGTAAATGTATGACAATCTAAGGGCAAATTTTTTGAAATAAATATGCAACATTGTTCAGCTACTGATACATTAGAACAAACAGGTTCCTGAAATGAAGGACTATGAAACAAAACAAAAACTTAAAACTAAAACTAGATGTTAATTTGACCTTTAAAAATCAAATAAATCTTAGTGTAAGATGATTCAATCATATCAATTTTTACTATGCAGAAAAGAATATATATTAGCCAATACTATTCTTTGTTTAAAAACACTTATTTATTGATGACTTCAAAATTAGCAGTCCAATTAAAAAAAACAAGTATATGTCTTTATATAATCTTATCACTCTTTTTTTTAAAGATTTATTTATTTATTCATAATGGAACTGGGGTAGAGGCCAAAGATGTGGAGGGTGAGAGGCTTCACCAGAGACAGAGTAGGGAGCAGAACAGGCAGATAGCACACTGCTGAGGGGAAAGGAAGGCCAGGGAGGCTTTTAGTTACGAGTTAATTTAGTTAATTTAGCTAATTTCCACATTTGGAAATTACCAGCTGCTTCTAGAAGAGGAAGCTGTATGATTCTAGTAATGCACAGGTAAAAGCAAATGTCCACTTGAAGGTGGGTCCAAATATATAATTAAAATGGCCACAAATGGATTGTGTGGGAAGTATTCAGGTGAATCGCATGAATTAATTACAGAGATTAACGCAAATATGGAGTTTTCAACCTTCTATTATATTTGCCTTCTATATTTATACTTTATGAATGAGGTCATAGTTCCTTTTCACTAGGAATAGGAAAGTATTTCAAAACACTTATCATTATTTTATTCATTTGAAAATTCTTTGGTGTTACCAGTGCCATCAATTGTCTCAGTAGTTTAAAATTAAGTCATTTTACTAACAATAAGAACTCTGGGACTCCCTGGTGGCCTAGGAGTTAAATCTCAGTTCTCTCACTACTCTGATCCCAGTTCCATCCCCACCCCCGGCCAGGGAACTGACCCACATATGGCACAGTAGACCTCTCCTGTCTCACCTGCTGCTCCCCTCAGCATTGCATTTTAGTAAATCTGCCTGTTCTGCTTCCCACCATCAGGGTCTGTGGGAGCATAGCCTAAAGAGGAAGGAGTCCCCAGGTGCAGCAGTCACTGTCCACACCCTGGGGAGACCCGTGGATGGCATTGCCAAGCCCCAGGACACCCTCAGAATTCTGGAGTCTGTGAGCTGAATGAACACACCTTAGAGCTGAGGGGAGTTAGTTCTTGCTGATAAAACTCAAGTAGCTTAGGGCCCTCCCTGGTGGCGCAGCAGGTTAAATGCAGCACTAAGAAGCTAAAGCCACTTCCACATGAGTTCGATTCCCACCTGCTCCGGAGGTGAATGTGGCAGACCTCTCCCGTCTCACCCGCTGCTCTTCTCAGCAATTTACTTCATTGATCTGCCTGTTTTGCTCCCCACTCTGTATCTGGTGAATCCTCTCACTGCTCCTGCACCTCTGGCCTGTACCCCAGTTCTCTATGTCTAAATAAATAAGTAAATCGTCAAAAAAAAAAGTCCATTTGATTTCCTTGCCTACCATCATCTTGGGAACATCAAGTAGTATACTTAATTGAGATATCACAAACTGTATGAAGCTACATTCTCCTCACATTATAAGTACTCTGATAAACAGCAACCAGAGAAAGGAAACTTTGCTGTTCCATTCTGTTGCCTTTCATTTCACTTTTGCCATAAAGGGTTATTCATCCCTTCACACTATAAACTCACATTTACCTAAGAGTTGGAAACATAAACTTTTGCAAGCTGGAATCAGGTGGTGTGTCTGATGGTTTTATTTTTAATATTAGCTAAAGGAAATCTTCAGCATTATGTTTTTTTATTTCATCTGTAGAAAGGTCAAAATACTTATTGGGAAATCTGAAATAACAAGAAAAAAATCTCTGGCAAATTTTAAGGTGACATTAAGGCAAAGAATTTTTTTTTTTCCAGTTGCTGATTTTGTGCAGTTAGGAGTTTACCCTATTTAAGGAGATCCTGTTTCAGCCAGACTTATGGAATAAGGTACAGATTTAATCATTTCCTGCTTGAATTCACTCAAAATGGGTAACTGCTATTCAGCTATGAGAATAAGTGATCTGTAACTTTTAGTGAGTTTAAAATTAATCTCTGTCACACAGGGGATATTTGGTGTGTCATAGGAATTTTTGTGGCATTTTTACTGAAAGGAATGGCTAACAGTCCTTCCAAGTAATTAGAATTGAGGATCTAGTTTTGGTCATTTTCTGAGTATGTATATATTTCTAAGCTAATTGCTACAATTATGATATGAGGCATTTTTTGAAAATTTAAATTGCTACACAGAGGAACTTAACTATTTGCATCAATATGCATTCCATCTGTGTAAGGCTGTATGAAATTTTTATTGTTTTCATTTATCCTTTTTACACATAACTGGATTTAGACAATTAAATTCAAATATATCTACCATGAAATAGAATCTGCTTATGAAGCAAACATATCATCTAGTAAATGTGATTTAAGAGAAGAACTTATATGCTCAATTTCTGTCGAAATTTTCTCATGAGGGTGATCTTGATTCCTATAATAAACCCCATCTACGACCAGATGCTGGTCAACAACATGCTTTATTGCACTGCTCAAACAGGTTGTTTAAACACAGTTTATTTCAGTGATCAAGCTTCCATATTGTCATAATTATATCTTTCCTCACTAATGGGGTTTACTACTTTATTTTTCAGCCCGTGTGATTCACGAACAGAACAATTTATTCAGTGAAGAATCACTGGATGCCTGGGCCAATGTTACTCCTTTTAAATGAAGAGCCAGGAAACTAAGTGTAATTGCTTGCATTTTGGGGAACGATCCATGTTTGGAAAAAGACTTGTTGGGCCATTAGTGGCATTTAATTTCAAGTGGAAATCTAGTTTTCTATCCAAGGATATAAGAAAAGAAAGATATTCTGAGTAAGGGAATAATTTCCAAATAACCAATTGGTTGGGGTTATTTCCCTCTTTTTAGTCTAACATAATGCCTTGCATATCATACAAAATATAAGCCAATTTACAAGATAATATGATATGACTTATTGCTTTGAAACAACATGGTGTCAGATATCTCTAAGAAAAAAAGAGGATGCTACTCACCATAGGACCTGGTGGCCCATCTTGACCGGCAGCTCCAGGAAGACCTTGTTCTCCCTGTGGAAGATCAACATGTTATTAGTACTATGACTGTTAGCATTACTAATAAAAACAGACATAGTTCTTTCTTTATTTTAATTTTTGAACTACAAAAAAGAAAGTACTCATCACCTGGGCATTCCATCACATGAAGAATGTCTACAAATACTATAAGCAATTTTGAGCCTTTTAAATGTGAGTATATTTACATAGACACCTTGATGGAATGACAGAATTCACATAAACCAGTGGCAGAAGAATTGTATCATATTTTTATGCATGCAAAAAAATTCCACATCTTTGAAATTGTGGGGTTCCATTTTCTATTTTTCCTTTATAAGTCAGAATTCTGTGATGAATGTATTAACAAGATGAGACACTTGAATATTTTAAGAATATCTGACTATAATTATTACACCATATTTATTGAATTCCCTTAAAAATTTCACACTACAACTTATAATGCTGTCATAGAATTCTCATTCACTTTTTTTCATCAGAAATAAATGCTGTTTTTTAAAAAAGCATCTTTTAGGACACATACTTACCACAGGGCCAGGGATGCCCCGGAGTCCTTCTGGGCCAGGCTTTCCAGCAGGTCCCTGAGGGCCAACTGGGCCAGTTTTTCCAGCTGGACCTTCAGCACCTGCTTCACCCTTTTGGAGAAGAAAATATGCAAACAATTAATAATGAAGAAATACCTTATTGTTTAATTAAAAGTACTGATAGAGAGGGTCAATGCATGTATGAAGTTTTCAAAGATAATTCCTTTAAAGCGTATTTTACCTTGGCACCTTTTTCTCCTTGTCTTCCCTCTGCACCTGCAGCTCCAGGGGGACCCTAAAAACATGAAATTCCATTTAAAATATGTTTTGAATAAAAGTATTACAGTTGAGGGCAATTTAAATTATAATCATTTCCAACAAATCATGGTTTTTAAAACATAAGGAAAAGCCAAGCCCTTTATATAATTTCCAATTAGCACATTAAGACTATTATAAATAAGTGAAGCACAGATTGGGTAGAACATCGATAATCACATTGTACCAGTGTGAGGAAACACTAAAGATAGGATTTGTAAAGAATTGCTGATAACTTAGCCACAATTAGTGTTTTTAAGAATCAGGTGCCATTTATCTTGTGCCATTTGAAATGAATTGAGTGTATTAGATTTCACTTTGCATGTGTTTTATGAGGATCTCCTTTCTTGGTCTTAAAGCAGGGACACAGTCATGTGTTCGTCTGTGTCAACCAGAACATTAAGAATCTTGATGGAACTATGTAATTCACATAAAGAAGTGACATAGGGATAGTCACTAGTGTTGGAGTGATGGCAGGTAAAAAAATCTTCACCCTCAATAAGCCATAAGCATTAAAGTGGATGATCACTATTTGTATGACTCTTGCATAGCTACATGGATTGATGGAGAAATGTTAACTAAACTCGCCCTTGAACCATACAGGGGTTGGGGTGCTACCCCATAGCCTGTTGAAAAATCCATGTAGATAGTAGATCCCCAATTGATGACACTAATCCCTTCTCCAGATATAACTGCATACTAAAAATATCATGTGAACACAATAATACTTTGACATTGCATAATTCATTCTAAGATGGCACAGTTTGAAAATGTTACAACTGTGATTTATGCAGTCAAACAATTAAAATCCTGAATTTCATTTTACTGACATTAAAAAGATGAAATTAGATATAAGGAAAACAATGAAAGCTGGAAAATGTTCTTTTAAATTCAATTAGCATTGTCTAATGGAATGAGTGGGAAAAACCAAGTCACTTTCAATGTGTTTTTTTGTAATTTCTTGGTTCTATTTTATCGCATTTAAAAAATACAAGTACTTTAGGAATAATGGTTACATTTTGGCACAGTAAATGTATGCAATTCAACAAGTACTACTTGATAGAAAGTCTAGACTTTTTGAGTCGAAAGACTCAAAGGACAACAAATATCTACACTAAAAAATTTAAAGTGTCTACTTATGTGATAAAAGGTAACAAAACCAATAAATACGTTGTGATTGGCTCATAGACTAACAACTATTCAAATACCCCACCCAAAGTGGCCCACCCTTTGGGTCTCATTGGCAGCAATAGACCAGATATAACACCGACAGACCAGATAATGCTCTCACTATAAACAAAATAAATTCTATGCTTAAAACGGTTTTAAATAGAAAATTTAAAGTATGTTAAAAATATACTGTATAATATCCCATAATGCAGAATTATATCTTGAAATCTGATATTCTAATTTCCTTCTTACATTTATGTAGCCATATATAAATACATACTTGATGATTCTAAACCTTGTAACATCATAGCAAAGAACATAATATGTAATACTCAGAGACTGAAATAAAATCATTTTACAAGGTAGAAATAAAATATAATCAGTGTGATTTCTATTTTTTTTCCTTTTTTTAATTATACTGAGTGCTTGATAAGTGTGTTTGTGACATTTTATGTAAACCTTCACTTCAACATAAGTAGGGCATGTGCATTTGGCCTGTAAACTGTACAATATATCATAACATAATTGATACCATAAAATACAATATGTCAATTTTATACTACTTATTTTATTCCCATTACTTATTTGAATTTTTGTTTTTATTATCAGGAGTTTAGATTCAATCTGATGTCTAATATTTTCTGTAAAAGTTCAGATATAAAGAAGGTTAAAACATAAATTAATGGTTTCCAAGAGATGGCATTTCATTTTCTCTTAGACCTTCTTGTTTTCATTTGTCTACTTCAATTTTTAGGGTGAATTGGGATAAAAATTATCAACTATATTGGGGTTGGAGGTTGGTGTTAATTGGGGGTTGGTGTTAATTGATGAGAATAAGGTCTTTAAAATCCACTTTTAAAATGAATATCAGGTATTTCATCAAACAGAGTTCTGTGAACTCATTTATCTCGGAGAGTAAATTAAGACATCATTAGTAATTTGTTCTCAATATCATCACTGTCACTTCTTTTATATTAGATATTCATGTGCTAAAACCCCAAATTAAGAAATTACACACACATACACAACACATAGAATAGCCAGTGTGGTGAAGCAGCAACAATATGTTAGTATTATATATGCAGTGAAGTTGACGTGAGCCTTTTTAAATTTCATTCTGTTTATGCAAGTGGATTTCTATATTGAAGCATGAGCTTCAAATATTTCCTAGTGTAAAATGAGGAGTCACACTTTATTTTGGTGTGATTTTTTTTTTTTAAAGATTTATTTATTTGTTCATACAGAACTGGGGTACAGGCCAGAGATGTGGAGGGTGAGAGGATTCACCAGAGAGAGAGCGGGAAGCAGAACAGGCAGATCGACGAAGTACACTGCTGAGGGCAGCAGCGGGCGGGCCAGGAGAGGTCTGCCGCGCCATGCGGTCACCTTCGGGGCAGGTGGGGATCAAACTCATGCGGAAGTGGCTTTAGCTTCTCAGTGCTGTGCTTTAACCCACTGCGCCACCAGGGAGGGCCCATATTTTGGTGTGATTTTTAAAAGAATAACCTAATGCAAAGTGGCCAAAACAACCATAATGACTATGGATTTAGGAGTAGAAATGATTTAATTTAGCTGAATAACTGAATTTCCCTTAGTTTATGAAAGTCCTTTCTTACATTAGTGACATAAAAATATAGGGTCTTAACCTGAAGTAATTGCATCTAAACACAAGAACTTTAAATTTCACTCACAACAGATTTACAAATATCTGTTTTTTTTTTAAAGCAAGTCATCAACTGTAAAAAAAATAATAAAATACTGCTTTTCTTGCAAGTGACAAAAGGAAATTTGAAAACACTGGAGAATTTTAACAAAAGTAAACTACAAATACATAAATATGTATATATGCACATATGTAGTAAAGCTTCCTCTGTATAATAAATATTATCAGTTATTTTGTTTTTATTAGCAACAATCTTTTCAAAATGTTGTATTTCATAAAATTAAATTAAATACAGACTTTTCAATTTGTAATGTTTAATGTAGTCAACTCTAGAATTTTTTTTCAATAAAAGTTCATGAAACTAAACTTGGTTTCAAACAGCTGTAATAACTTGAGTATTGAAATTCCTTGACTTATCAATACTAACTTTATAATATTCTAACCCTAACCTTAACATACATATGCAGGGAAGAATCTACATGCATATTAAACGACAACTTAATTTTCTTACTTGTTCAATAATTGTTAAAATGTTTTTCAGTATCACTGCCATTCACAACATTCTGATCAATGTTCTATGAGAAAGGTCTGTGATCATGCATTTGTAATATTCACTCATGGAAAAAAGTGGTAATATTTTTTAACACATTTCTATTCATTACTATTCTGCTATAAAAGGTTATAGCGGGCCCTCCCTCATGGTGCAGTGGATAAAGCACAGCACTAAAAAGCTAAAGTCACTTCAGCTTGAGTTCCATCCATGCCCCAGAGGTGACCACATGGCGTGGCAGACCTCTCCTGACCCGCCTGCTGCTCCCCTCAGCAGTGTACCTCGTCAATCTGCCTGTTCTGTTCCCCACTCTGTCTTGGGTGAATCCTCTCACTGTCCCTGCACCTCTAGCCTGTACCCCAGTTCTGTATGCATAAATAAATCTTTTTTTTTTTTAAAAAAGGTTATAGCAAAACTGTTAAATTGGTCTACTTTCTGTTGTCTCTAATCCTAAGCACAGAAGAGATGCTTGTTTTCCCAAAATATATACTGAAATTTACATGCTCTAAATAGACTAAAGGGAGACACAGGGAAAGGCAGTTCTTTATTCTGTCAAATCATATAGATCATATAATTACTTCATGAGACTGTATTATTGTTTCCACTAAGGTGACATTGAGTTGACTATGCCATCAAAGACATTGCTCTGCTCACAGAACAAAGACTGATGAGGACAGAATGCTTCCCATGAGTTTCAGCTCACAAAATAGACCCTGTACTTTACTCCTATGGACCGAGGTTTATGTTTGCCCACTGTTTAAGAGTGACCTCATGTCTTTATGGCACACTTAAATTCCCACATACTTTCCTCCCTTTATTCCATTAAATCACTAGTTTTTGCAAACTGTCCTAAATCCTGTTATTTGGCAAATCTACTTTATCAAAACATATGTACTTATTAAAAATTTAATTCCTCTCCTTTTTTTGGGCAATTATTCTCATAGGAACTTCCTTTACACTATAATACATGGCTTTACATGAACATGCACCAAAGAATAATACAAATTGAATGTAAATTATTCAAATATGTATCAATTTAAAAGAATCACAATAGAGTCCTTTGAAAATATAATTTTTATAGACTTGTATGACAAAAGACTTATCATTTTATTGTCAAAGAAAAATTCAACAATAAACAAAACTAAATCTATCTGGAAGTTGTTATGAATTTGTTGTTAATCAACTTTCATTTTACACAACTCATAAATGTAATATTCCTTTTACTTGTGTAGTTTGTTTATATGTTCATTTCCTCTATAAATATTGCTTCTGCTTCTGCTCCAAATAAATATGGATATGGTCATGATGCTTCAAATATAATTTTATTAATTTAACTCAGTCTTCATTTCAGCAAAAATTAGTGCACTCACTATAAATGAGAAAATTGAGATTTAAATGAACTTATTCTAAGTCATAATTCTAGGTAGCAAAAGAAGGCCTTGAAACCATTTCTGTTAGATTCTAATGCAGTAATATTCAGGATTTCTTTGTGCCGATAGTAAGCTGTTAAGAGTGTTGGTTATTATAAGCTGAGCAAACTTAGTGAATAATTTGCATTTCTTTTTTATTTTTCTAAGCCAAGCCACCTATTTTTCAGGCTAAGGAAGAGCTCTTGACTAAGTTAACTCATTTGGCTGATTTCAATTTAAAAGAGTGCAAGCATTAATTGTTAGTGTTAAGTCAGAGCAAATAATAGTTTTAATAATAGTATTGTTGACACAAGAATAATCTTTCACAACATTAAAATTATACTTTATTCTGCTGATGAAAACAGACTATTGCGTGAAACATATAAAGTCAATTAAGCCTGTCAGTTTATCCAAATCTAATATAGGATGCAATTGAACACATCATGTTAAATAGCTTTCACTTTAGATTTAAATGATGCCACATTTTTAAAGAGAAAAGCCTGCACAATGATGCTCAATCAGGCTGACCTAAGGTTGATTTTTCTGCTGTATCAAAATGAATGTAAATAGCTTTGTAGGCAATGCACAGGAACACTATTCTTGTCATTAATAATTCATGGACACAGAGTTTTCTAATTTTGTTTACAGTGACTGGAGTGGATTAAAATAGCTCATCATATTTATAAATTGTTTAAAATGAGAGGATAGAACATCCCCACAATTTTTATGAGATTATTTAAAAATATTCATCAAAAATCAAAAAGGGAGAAGTTCCACTAAAAGACATTTAAATAATGCTAAAAAAAATATTAGAGGGAATGAGTCAGTTAAATATTTTACTAGTTCTCTCAATTTGTAAATGTATTACTTCCCACACATCCCTCACAATCATTGCCACCCTCTTTCTTCCAGAAATGAATGTCATCCTAAATTTTGATTAATCGTGGCCTTAATTTTATTGGTTGTTTTTCACTACTGCTGGTGGCTAAATGCTACATTACGTATTGCAGATTTTATCTTTCATATTATAGAAAGGAAACCCATGCATGTATGTTCTCTGTATGTTCTCCAGATCAGTGTTTTATATATATATATATATATATATATATATATATATATATATATATATATATATTTCAGCCATAAAAAAGATGCAATGCAGTCATTTTCAGTAAAAAAGAGGGAATTTGAGAGAACAATGTGCAGTCAAGTCAGAATAATAAAAACAAATACTGAACATTTATATAGCACACAATTAGGTAACAAAATGCTTTTCAAAAGTAGTAGACCCTCAGGGCTTTGAAGTCAAGGGGGAAGGGGACAAGGAGACATAAGAGACAGTAGGGAAAAATATTATGAACATTTTCTCCTTAGTATCAGGCATTTGAGATTTACTTATACTGATTTGTAAGTCTGCAACATATTCCCTTTCATCGCTGTATAATATATTAGTTTCTTGATTTACCTCAGTATTTTTATAGTTATTGTATTATGAAACAGTGATATGAATATTGTTTTATACATGTATACATACATATCCACATATATACATATGCATCTTGGTGGAATTGTATAGCTATCAATTAGGGTGTGTACCTAGGAGTGAAATTACAAGGTGATAGGAAAAGTTCATGATAAATTTTACCAGGTAACATACAACAGTTTTCTAAAGCAGCTATATCTATTAACTTTCAATAACTACACATGAATCTCTATTAGACTTTCGAAATCACCCTCTCCAAACTTTTACACACATCTTTTCATGTGTCTGTGGAGTATTTCTGTGGCTATTTTTTTTTCTTTTTAAGTTCTTAATATGGACATACTTCAATATTTTTCTTTGCAAGTGGTCTATATTCTTGAAATACTCTTCTAACTGGACCTTTCCTTTTCAAAATTTTAGATTAAAATAAAAACTTTTAATTTTAATAGAATTGGCATAGCAGTCTTTTCCATTCTGGCCAAACCCATTGTGATCAGAATTTATGTCTAGAGGTCATACATTTATTGTCCAGCAGTTTTTTCTAACTTATCCCAAAGTTCCAATTTTGTTTTTTTTTTCTATATAGATGTTCAAGTTTCCAGCATAATTTGTTTATTCATGCCATGTCTAATTTATACTTCTATGTATCAGGTTTTTTTATTTTTTTTTTTTTGGCTCTCCATTGAAACCACTGACCTAAAAAAGTTCAAAATTTTGCTAATACATCATCTTAATTTCTTATTTCTACCCACTTCTTTGATACATTTACTATTTTTCTATTTCTACAAGACTGTTCTTACTTATAATTTTTTTTAAGCATTCAACGGTTTTCAAAACACATAATTAACACAATCTACCACTGCATAGCTACATGTCATGCCCCGACCCCCTAAGGTGATGTTCAGGGAACCCCACCAGATCTTTTACAACAGCTGTGACTTCTGTACTAAGAGGTGGGAATCTACTTTCATTGTGACACAGAATGTTCTGTTTTAATCAGCGTTCCAACAAATTTAAAAATCACCCTTATCTTTAAGGTTATATCATTATGTGTTATTTATAACTTATTTATATTTAAATTTATATACATATCTATGAAAATTATCCACACTTAGTAGATAATGAATAGATGCTTCAATAGGGAATTTTTACAACTTACTCTTTTTCCAGGAGGGCCTGGTGGACCAGCTTCACCAGATGGACCAGGAGGACCCTATAAAATGTAAAAAATGCTTTAAAAGAAATTATTATAGCCTATTACACTTTTCAAATTCCACACTAAAACCAATCTTCTTTCTTCCCCACATTTGTCTTTTCTGGAAACAGCCCTACTTCAGATATTTATATTTCCTCTATGTATCTATAGTTAGAACTGGTAAATTCATAAGAAAACTTCTTCATTGGAAAAAAGTAAATCAGACTTCTTCTGTTAAAGTGTGTTCTTTTCAAAAGTGCTAATTTCTATCTGGCAATCAATAAAAGCCATACACTTAATGGAATCATATGCCTAGTAATTCTACTCATATTACACACATTTATAAAATCATTAAATTATTGCCTCAAAAGTTCTTCTTGTGCAGAACCAGCACTTTTTTTGCTAAAGAGTATGCATCCCATGGGGATATGACCTGTGAGTCTTCTTCACACAGAATATGCCTAGATCTCTTTGCAAACACTCAGTGAGGAAGACTCTAGAGACACACTGTGTTGTGTTACGAGTATAGTTTGACTACTACATAAATTAAGTGTCCTCCATTATTTGTCTAAAAAAAAACATGTAGCCAAAATACCTTCACATTGGAAAAAAAGTTGAATAAATTTAGGTGTTTGAAGTCCTTCCTATTAATGATATGCTATTTATTTGGCTTTCTTCCATCTTATTTGTACTTTTAAAATAACTTTTTTAAACACAAATGGATAGATAGATGAATTTTATATAGTAGAATGGAATCATTAGTAAGGTATAACTACATTTTTTATTATTGTTTATATCACTTAAACACTTCATAACTTCGACTCTGACCTGGAATTCAAGCATAACAGATGATCTTTTAGAAAAATATTACATATATTGCAATGCTTTTGAATGGTTATCATATTTTACTACTGCTTTAAACTGTCTCAAGACAAATAAAATACTGAATAAAAATGGTATGCTTGCTTACCGGCTGGCCAGGATCTCCATCTTCACCCTTATCACCACCAACACCATCTTGACCCTATAAATGGGCAACAGAAGATGAATTCAGCTACTTCACACTATTAATTGACTGTTATCAGGACAAAATGTACTATATTCTTATCTTACCATGTTCTCAAAATAAATTACTACCAGATGGACAAATAAAAAAAGTATATTTTTCTTTTTAAGATTTGTGTTATCTCTCTCACAAAGATTTGTGAAGTTACTACTATCTTAAATTTAAAATATAGTTTATCTGAATATAAGAAAAGGAAAGGATGTAGTTTGTATTCAGGGGTGATACATGCTTTTGTCATGAACAAATATAGTAAATTTGAGGCAGTATATGCATTATAAAAGAGACTGAGATAAAAAGGAAGAACCTATAATGTTGAAATTCTACTTAGATAATTAGTTTGTACAACCAAACAAAGCCTGGGAAACTAACTGAAATGAAAGAATAATCATGCAACAGTGTTCTAATAGACTCCAACTACATTAATTTTGTTGTTTAGTTTTGAATGCAGTTTATGTTTTCTTTTTTCTTTCTATTTGTTGCATTCACATAATGTAATTAACACATTTCTTTCACAATTAATCATAGAGACATGGAAATATCTTCACCAAAATAATTCCCTTATTTTCTCCTGATACTCACTGAAGGCCCAGGTTCCCCGGGAGGACCAGGATCTCCAGGAAAACCCACCGGACCCTAGGGTGATATATTTAAAAGACAGGAAATAAACATTTTTTAAAAATAAATTCATGATTTTCTGAAAGTTAAGAGGTAAAAATCATGCAAACTACATGAGAATATTTTTCTTGTATTATAAATCATTTAAAAAATGAGGTCCATTGACATCTCCAGGAATATATAAAATAATAAATCTGTTTCACCAATTGTAGCCAGTTCCCTATCTTTCTATGTTTCACCAATTGTAGCCAGTTCCAGTCTTTCTATGACAAGTTCCATAATGGTCTGACATAGATGCTATTTTAGAAGGACCAAGTTCACTCACCGGGTTACCTTTCGGACCATCGTCACCTGGTGGTCCCTTAGCACCTGGGGGTCCAGCAGCACCGGGTGGACCAGCTTCTCCTTTCTCTCCTCTTTCTCCTTTGGGACCCTACACAATGTGAGAAAAAGAAAGAAAAGCTTTGAGTGCTAACTAAGAGTTTCTTAATTTCAGTCTACTGGGATGGAGCATTCTTTGCTGTGGGGGTGCTGTCCTGTGCATAGTAACCAGCACCCTGATCTCTAGTAAGTTAAATATCAACAGCTGCCATCCCTACAAGTTTGGCAAATATGTCTCCCTACATTTCCAAAGTGTTGGAGGAAACCCAAAGGTTTTCTGAGGATGATTTAAGATCTGGTTGCAAGTAACCTAAGCCATAATATGATACGATATAATTCACAAATGTTTACTTGCTGCTTTTGTTTCTTTCTTTTGTAGAGAGTCCACCAATCTAATTATACAATAAATAGCTTACAATTTTTAACTTCTAACTTAAGCAAATGCGACTTTTTCTTATGTCAGTCAAAATACACAGAAGATATGCAAAAATACTAAACTAGAAAGCTCTGTAGATGTGATTAGTCGTAATGGGCAGGGCAGAGACAGCAAATAACTGAACTGCAGGAGTTGTGTGACAAGTTTCAAGTATGCTGAAGTAAACACCTGAATCCATTACACCTTCATGACAATAAGACACACTTACACCTGTGCCTGCTTCTCCAGGAGGCCCAGGGTTCCCTGCTTCACCTGGTTCACCCTAGAAGTAAAGAAGAGACCAAAAGTGTATCAGAGCATAGAAACAATGTTTGATATTTGTAAAACTACCTTCAGTGTTGACCATTTGAGTTTAAATTAGTCCTTACGTCATTCTATAATTTAAAAGGTTCTGGGACACTTTAATAAGAGGAAGAACTTTTTCCATATCACCTCAATCCAGTTATTTCTCTGGTCATTTGGTAGAACTAGAGAGGGTGGTGGTTACAACCCTCAGTAAGTAGTTAATAGTTAATTTATTAATCGAAGTTATAACCAAACTGCACAAAAATATACCTTTATATTCCCTAACAAATTGTGTATTTGTACTGTATCAATATTCATTTTGGGATTAAGTTTATGGAGTATTCCACCAAGTTGAAATCCCACCAAAAGGCAATACACAAGACCATACATGGCCTTTTAAAAACGCTCCTTTGCCGACTTGTGTCTTTGCAAGTATATCTTTTTCTTAGTAACCTCTCCATGTGCTGGTTAAGGTGACTTTCTTGCATTCATTCTCACTGGGATGTAAGACCCCCCTGTCCACACCCACTCCCTTCTCTCAGTTCACCTCAACTGACTCTTAACTTCCTAAACGTGTATTAGCTCTGCCTGGTTTTGAATACTAAATGAATAAAATCATACATAATGAATGTTTTGTGTCTGGCTTTTTGTTGTTTCTCTGTGAGATGCATCAGTGTTGTTACTTTTAGGCACTTTTAAAAAAATTTATTTATTTATGAATACAAGGACTGCAGTATGGGCCAGAGATGTGAGAGTGAGCAGATTCACCAGAGTGGGGAACAGAACAGGTGGATCTACTGGAATACACTGCTGAGGGGAGCGGCAAGCAGATCAGCAGAGGTCTGCTGTGCTTATGTGGGTCAGCTTCCTGGCTGGGGATCCAATTCATGCTGCAGTGGCTGCAGATAGCTTCAGAGTGCTGCGATATAACCCTTTGCACCACCAGAGAGGCCCTACAGGATGTTTTTTAATTGTTAGTTATGTATAAAGTATTAAGAGATTACACAAGGCCCTCCCTGGTGGCGCA
>NW_004567127.1:12396684-12609899 GCF_000260355.1 Condylura cristata | reverse complement strand
TCACCTCCGGGGCAGGCGGGAATCGAACTCATGCGGAAGTGGCTTCAGATTCTCAGTGCTGTGCTTTAACCCGCTGCGCCACCAGGGAGGGCCATATGCCTTATTTTTATTGACCACTTTTTATGTTCTTGTGGCATACAACTTCTGCCCATTTTTCTTTTCAGTACTTTACCGCTGATTGACTAATAAGTTATTTTCAGATATATAAGTTGGAATTTCCTTATCCCATGGTCAGAATATCCTTGTTACTCTTTTAGTGGTGCCTTTTAATAAAATGAAGTTCATAGTGTCGATAAAAATTCAATTTACTAATTTTTTCTTTTAGAGGTAGTGCGTATTGTGTTGTGCTGAAAAAAATCTACTTTTCAAGGTCACAAAAGATATTTTATGAGTTCTTCTAAAGGTGCTGTCTTTATTTCTTAAATTGTAGAATTTTTATCAAGTAAATGTTGCTTACAATACTGTGCATGATGTAGGGATATAAGATTATCCCTTTTCAGATGTATGTTACCTTTGAAGGAGAAAGTTCTTTTCTCTCTTAATTACATTGACTATTTGTCTGTTCCTGAGTCAATACCAATGGTCTTAATTAGCTTTAAATAGGTCTGATGGAAGGTACAGTAAGTCTTTCTCATCTGATTTTTTAAATGGAATTGCAACTATTATTTTCCATATAAATGTTATTAAAGATTGCCATTTCTATAAGTGATTTCCTGGCATTTCCTCTGAGATTGAGATGAATTTATACAATAGGTTGAGAAGGACTGACATCTAAATGATTTTTGTCTCCAATTCATGCATAACATGATAGATTTGTTTATTTCCATCTTCCTTAATCATGTAAATAATGTTATTTTCAGTATGGGGTTCTTTAATATCTTAGATTTATTAGGTTAGATGTTTGATGTTTTTGATGCAAAATGGAATAATTAAAAATTTAATTTCCAGTTGTTACGAATATATATCAATGAAATTAATTTTATGTTGATCTTTAATTCAGTAATTCTGCTAAATTCTAGTTCTTTGCATGTAATTCCTTAGCAATTCCTTAGCAATGTTATTGTTTGTCAGACAAAAAAAATAGATGTCCTTGCAATTGTACTCTCTATTTTGTCTTTGATCTTATGGGTGCCAGGAGTTACTTTTTTTTTTTTCTCCAATGGTTCTGCTTAGAACCTCCAACACTATATAATAATGGCTATATCTGATTGGTCTGAAGCTGAGGGAAAAGTTTTAGAATTTTCACTATTAAGTGTCATGTTTGTGGTAGATTTCTTAAAATGATTTTAAGAAAAATACTGGATTATTTATGCATGCCAATAAATGTTTAATATCAAAGTGGCTTGGGAAGTAACAGACATCATGTTAAATTCATTATTCACAAAATTTTGATGTTAACTTTGAAGACAATAAATACACTCATCTATTAACCAATATGTATGCCAAGCATTGATAAACATATATACCATACTTACATATATGCACATACAAATATTAACATTATCATTAACATTTATTATCTTGCTTCAACTCTCAAAATGAAATGATTTTAATAGTTTTATTTTTACCTCTAAATTCCCTTATTTTTTCTAAAGGTCTTTAGTTGCGTGCTTTTCAATATACGTATTAAATGACTACAATTCAACTATGAATCCTCTTCTGAACTTATGAACTATTGATTACAAATCAACTTCTAAATCCTATGTCTCTGAGGATATAGGTATTATAAATTTGATAACCTTTATTATTTCCCAGTATAGATATGGAAGGCTATTTCATAGCTCGGCAAACAAATAAATCTCTTAGACTAGTAGGTTTTATTTATGGAAGTCTGTTACTAATGCTTCCCACTTATAAATGAATAAAAATATCATATTCTACAAGCAATATTTCAACTGAAGTAATATAATACATTAATTTACCATGTTTCTACACAAAATAAGCAGCACCAGAAAATTGAAAGTGGAAATTGTTCTTTTTAAATGTAAGGCCTGATTTTCCTTTAATTATTAACACTGGTATTTTCAATGTACTCAGTACTGCTTATAAATTAGTTAGCATGTATTACATTGAATATAAACATACTACCACAGCATATAACATTTTATGTACATAGTTTCATAATATATATACACATATATATATAAACGTGTGCGTTTTAACTTCCAGAATTATCTATGTAATGTTCAACACTAATTTATTAATTGTATTACTGATTATAAGTTATTTCTCCTCAAGATGAGTAGCAAATATTTCCAAATAAATATCGTAGGCAAACCTTACAAGTAAAATATTGCATTTGCATTATTTATAAAGCAATGAATCATTCAGCTATCTCAGCATGATGGAATGATATATAAGTACAATTTTTATGAGCTATTATTCATCTTTGAAATAAAATTTCAGCACTCTGCCATTCAGTCAATTGTAAAATTTCATATTAAATGCCGGATGTATATAACATTTCAATATACACAGCACACTTCATGACCTTACCTATACTTGGAATCTAAATATTTAAACTCAAGGAAACAGAGGGTAGAGTGGTAGTTACCAGGGACTGAGGCGTGAGGAAAACGGGGAGATACTGGTCAAAAAAGTATGAAATTGCAGTTGTGCCAGATGAATAAGTTTTGGAGATTTAAGGGATGCCAATATACTTACAGTTAACAATATTGAATAATATGCTCAAAATCAGAAACAAAGGACATGTTAATATGTTAATTAAGTGGAATGTGGAATTATTTCACATGCATTTTGTACATGTACTAAAATACCAAGTGTACACCTTAAATTAATTCAATTATACCTCAATAAATCTTAGGAAAAAAGAAATAACAGAAACAAATTGGTCATATACAAAATGTTTTCTTATGCACCACATTGACCCCTAGATTATATCACAGTAGTTAAGACAAAGGAAAAATAACTATTTTTAATTATGGGCTATTTAGTCAGAAAAATGACTTTATTTGAAAAGAAAATAGTCACTGTGCATATTTCATTGTCCCCCTTTAATTGGTGTCCATGATGAAGTTAAACTTAAGCAGGTTATGAAGAAATTACTTTACCTTTTTTAATGTGGGGCATAGTAGGTGACAAATTGGTGGCGGGAAGCCCATGGGAATTACAACCAAGATGAAAAAATGCACAAAATGAATAATGATATCTTACATATATAACATCATATATATATAATTATATATATATAAAGTTATATATATATAATTATATAAATAATTAAGGGAGGTTTAAGTAATTGTCAAAGTTTAAAGGCAGGTTGTTATTACAAAGTCTTTTCACTTTAGTAAAATGCATTCCTATTCATTTTTTCAAAATACAGATGAAGACTAACTTTTTGTATCTCTAAATCATCAAGTGCGTTTAACCCTTTAGGTAATGTTCTGATCCCTATTCTTGTTTGAAGAGTTCAGTGAAGTACAAAATCAGCCAAAGCAAATATAATCACATAAAAAACAAGTTAAACTTACTTTGCAAAATGTAATGTGACTAAAGGAGATCAGTATTTCTTTTCCCTTCTTCCTTTCATTGAATTAATAACTTGGAATATCATTTCCAAAATAGAAATAACAGACCATTTGGCCAGAGTCAATCTATGTAGAGTTAGTAGCAATTTATATTAGCCCAGAGTTGAGAAAAAAGAAATGTTTTAGTTTATCGATTGCCTCTTTGTCACACAGAAAAATGAAGACTATGCTTTTTTGGGCAATAAGTTTAAAATCAGGTACTGCTGAATTTTAAGAAGCTGAATCAATATTCTGATTGACCAAAGTTGTAAGATTCAAAGTTGGCAAGCTGCTACCACATAGGTCTTAAACAAATGGAAACAGTATGGAAAGGGAGTTTGCCCAAAACTCCAAACATCTGGCATCCATGTCTATCTTTCAGAGTAACACAGAAGATAAAAGCATAAAAGCACAACCAAAGTACTTTAAAATGTTCCCATGGCACCCCAAAACTTTAGGGAACAAGTCCAATAAGCTGAAAAGGCTATTAAACAATTTAATGGTTTTAGAATTTGCTATGTGGACAAAACTAAAATTAGCAGTTAACATTCAGAACAATATAAAGGGCATCAGAGGCCAGACGAGGTGAAGCAAAGGTAAAAAAAAGGCCACTGAAAAAGGGTCCCTTCAAGTTCGCCACTCACTCACATGCCCTTTTTCAACACAAAACTTTGAATTTGAGTATATAATGATCCACTGAGGAAAAAAAAAACTTCAGTTTTTATGCAATAAGAAATAGATAACTTTACAATATTTCTGATTTATTAATTAAGAAACTATTTAATCATGTAAGATTAAATCACAATCTGTGCATTTTTTCAATACAAAGATTTAAGAGTATAATAAGGTCCGTTGGGGGGAAAAAACACCAAGACTAGTTATGTAATAAATTATAGATAACTTTAAACTTTTTCTCATTACATAATTAAGAAACTATTTAATCATACAGGATTAAGCACAATCAAAACACTAGAAAGTGGATAATGAATAGAAATAAATATCAAAATACTATTATCTAATCCTATTACCTTCCCCCTCTGCCCCCCACGGCTTAAATTCTTTAATTAAAATAAGTGAATTTAAGCATAAGGTAATTCAAAAAGTTTTAAGACCAAGCAACAAATCATTTTTAAGATCAGGATAAAACCATGCTTCTGATAATATCAATTAATAATCAGCCAATTAAGAAAATGTCTTTTTTAAAATAAGATAATAGTTTATTTTTACATCATTTTGTACCTTTTCCCATCTCTGTTGTAATCCCCGTGAGCTTCCATCACCAAATCACCCATGTGCCATCACATAGTCCCGTGCACTTCCCTCCCCACCCATTTTTGATCCCATTCCCCATTCCACCCCCGTAAAATGTCTCTGGTATATAGTTGTTCATTATTATTGTTATTTTTTCCCCTGGTCCTTTATACTCTTTCTACGAGTGAAACCATCGGTATTTTTCCTTTTCTTTCTGGCCTATTTCATAAGCATGATCCCTTCAAGCTCCATCCATGTTGCTGCAAAAGACATTTGTATATTATGGAATGTAGTACTCTTCTCTAAAAGGGATAGTGTGTCTATAATTTTTGTATTCGCTTTTTTATTGAGATAACATGGGTTCATACTGTAGCTGACCCAGATGTACAGGTTCACACCTCTTTAGAAGTACGTTACTACACTACACCAACCGCCATTTCAAAGTTGGTGCAGGATTTAAGTCTCAGGGCTATCACGGCTAAGGCTTGAGTGTGATTCCCCCACCGGGGTGCGGAGCCACATGGCACAGCAGACCTCTCCTGACCCGCCCGCTGCTCCTCTCAGCAGTGCACCTCCTCGATCTGCCTGTTCTGCTCCCCACTCTGCCTCTGGTGAATCTTCTTATGCTTCACACCTCTGGCCTGTGCCCCAGTTCTTCAATGCATAAATAAATAAATAAGTCTTTAAGAAAAAAGCTGGCACCGGTGGGGCTGTCATTTGTATTTTAGTCCACTGGGTCCTCTCCCCATACTGCAGTCAATTTAAACCTCCCCCTCGGGAGCTGCAATTCTACAATTTGTTTTTAAATGTAGCAAATGTCAATGCTTCTCTTGAAAATCCAAGTAAGAAATGAGCATGAATGCATAAATAAGAAATCAGAAACTCATTTTGACATTTTTATAAGAAGAGCATATATTTTAAATGAATCATGTTTATGAGAAAAGAAAGCAATTCTGAACTCAGATGTTATGGCACATGCCAGCTATTTTGAAAAGTGTCAAAGACAGGTCATAGTATTAATAATGAAAATATAATTCAAAATATAGTAAAATGAATGATTAATTCTTTTTGTAATTTAAATGAGTCTCTTTTCCCTTTTAAGTCACCTGCATCTAAGAATCTTTTTCTCCTTTCAATAATGAATGTCATTACAGACACTTAAAGTAGTCAGCTAGAGAGGCACTGACATGAATCCAGACTTAGCCATATTTTAATACAAAACACTGAGTAAATTACTGAAAGATTCAGCTTAAAAACCTGAGGAATAATGATATAATCATTGAGTAGGTGTATTGATTAAAGGAAATATTTCACGTGCATCAATCAACACAATACCTAGCAATCAAAAGCAAGGTATCACATTCATATCCATAAGAGACTTAAAAGGCTATTGTTAGAAGCACTTAAAATATCAGCAAGTATCAAAGTCCTCAATTCTTGACATTCTAAACTACAGATGTACATTCCTTACCTTATCGCCAACACCTCCAACTGAACCAACAGATCCCGGGGGTCCTTGTGGCCCCTGCAATGTGGGAAAAGGACTACATTGATCCATATTCTCGTAATGAAATAGTGCATTCTTCAGTATATATCTAATTATTCTCAAATAAAAAATAGAAACAATAAAATTCTAAGTCATCTGAAGGATGGGACATGATGAAACATTTTACTGAGTTGTCAAGTTTACTGGGCAGCTAAAAATTTAATTTAAAAAGTAATTACATTACTTTGATATTCAAATTGGCCAGAAATGTGATGGAAAGCATGAATTTTTCCAAGCCCAGTCAGCCAGTTGATACTTGCAACATAATTTCAATCTCTCTGTCACTTTTAGAGGGTGATTTTGTAGACTTTCATGGTGTAACAAAAAATGGCTGATTAAAAATCATGCAATCTATGAAAAAAACTTACGTCAACACTTAACCTTTAAATTATAGAAGGGAATTAAAATCTAAGAGTTATTTTAGTTCATCTGCTTCTAGTCTATCTGGGTTTAGACTGCCACAATGAAAAGCAGGAAAACAAAAACCAATAAAGACAAGAGTATGACTGACTTGTCCACAATGTAAAGGTGAAGTCAGAAAATAAGCTGATAAACTTGCAGTGGTTACTGTAAGATACATATGGCATTATATCGCAAGCATCTGTAATATTAGAAGAGTAGTCAAGATTGGCTTTGGGGAAATCATCTTTACGCAACTAAGAGGAAGCATTCTATATGGTAGAGACCCATAAATTATAGTGCACAAGTTATTCTAACGTTTTATAGACTAAAATACAAACTGCAAAGCTTTTAGATTAATACCACTGTGCTAGACTCACACATAAAGAATGTTAGAAGTATAGAATTAAAGTAAGAATAATAATTACAAATTATCTCTCAACATTGTCAGAGATAAAGCTTAAATTGGAGCAATTCAGTAATTATGAATCAAACGGTTATTCTGTATGTGGCAAACTTTTAGTATATTGAATAGAACAATGCAGTTTATCATAATATGAAAATATTTCTCACTTATCAATGATATACACTGAATGTATACTAATACCTATTTTATATGGGATAACTATTTCCCTTAAAAAATGTTTCTTCTCCTATAAAATGAAGTCAAGAGGACAATACTTGCTCTACTTTCCACTGCTAACATCATTTCATGGTGTTTCTATCTCCACTGCGTCGTAGTCATCATGTGACATTAAATAATACCAACCCTGTACATAATATCAAAATATCTATTCCACAGTTCTTACATCAGCTCCATTGGGACCTTGAGGGCCTCTTGGGCCTGGTGGGCCTGGTGGACCCTGTAAGAGATGAATATTAAGATTTATGAGGAACAAACTCAAATGTATTACTTAATATTTTTTTTATGATTATGAAAATGAAAAGAAGTTTCAGCCTATAAAATGATAGCCAATGAAGTATGTTAAAGTTAAAAGTCATTCATGATGGATCATGTTAGCAAATGACTCTACATATAGCTAGAGGAAAATTAGGGCTGCTAGAAAAAGATAATTCCATTACTAATATCTGTTACAAAGAACCATAATGCAATTAGAAATATTTTGTGCCATGAGATACTGGAATGCCATATATAAAGGAACTAGAAAGTTGGAACAAGAAATTGTGCTAGAGTAGATTTTAACCTTACAAAGTCTACTGAAGTCAGTTTTATTGTATTTTTGATTTTGTATCAAAAATTAACTAGTTAGTTGTCTTTCTTCCGAAAGCAAAATTTTTCATTTTGATTATGCATAAAAATTATCTCTGGGCACTTTTTTACAAAACAGCCATAACCTACATACCTTACTGCAAGATCATGACACAAGCAATGTGTAGTGAATACTAGGGAATTAGTTAATTTTTAAAAGTCAGAATTATTTACACCACTGTTGAAAAGCTTCTCAACTATTAATTGATACTTACACCTATTTGTATACTTAAAACTCTTTTATATGTGTTTCAGGTTAGGGAGAACTATTAATTAGTCAGGGAACCACAACTGTAATATCTAGCTGGGAGCTTGCTATGTACTTGAGCCTGGAGAATATGACTGAAGTATTAGACAGTTATTTGAAACAGCGGTGCTGATTATGTTCCCTATTTTTAAGTTCCCTGTATTAACATTTATTATTTAACGAAGTGAAAATCAAACACTGAAGAATAAAATATTGAAACATGTTCTTAAGAGAGTAAACACTAAGGGTAATGTTTACTGAAAGGATGGAGCATATAGGAACTCTATTCACTGCATTTCATTAGAGATTTCAATTACTTTGGCTAATTGTTTCTTTACCTAAGGTAGTGCTTAACAGACACATGTATTTCAAATTTTTCAGTTGAGTTAGTTGACATACACTTGGAGAAGAAGCCCAAATCAATAAATGCAACTAATTATGCCACAGGATTCTTATATCAGTGTGGTGTTTTCTGATGCAACAAAACAGAATTCCTTTTGTTTCATAAAACAATCAATTTTGAATACTTTGTTAATATTTGCTAATTATCCAAATCTTGGTTCACTATTAGCTATCTATACCCATTCCAAATTAAATTCCAGGGCTAAAGACTAATAAATAACTGTAGCATGATTGTTTACACACACCTTGTTCACATGTACCTAAAGAAATGAGAAACACATGCCATGATATAAATCTATGAATGTTGAGCATTTCTATAATGTCATTCCAAGGTGAAAAAGAGAACAGAGATGCAAGATGATGAAAGACTTTAATGGTGGCAGATGTAGGGTGAGTGAGGGAAATGGGAAAAATCAGTCTAAAATGTAATAAATAGCTTTTAGGATTAGTTTGTTCATGTTATACAACCTTAATAATATATTGGTAATGTGAAAATACACAACATCCATTAAACACTAAAACCCAGAAACCTACCATAGGACCCACATCTCCATTTTCACCCTTTTCACCAGGTGGGCCAGGCAGACCCTAAGAAAATATAACAGAAAACGAGTAAAAGCCACTCATACATTTACAAGAAACTTCTAACATGAAACCAAAAGTTAAATATAAAAACAAACTAAGAAATGGAAATTAACATTCAGAAACTAACATTTGCAAAAATAATTACAATGTAAGGGTTGACTGACTACATGTGATAAAATCTGTATTTGCAAATATGCTTTTTATAATATTATACAGTTTGGTTTTAATTTCAACTAAAATATGTAATTTGATCTGGGAATTTAGAATACCTGTCATTTGTTTCATATCTTTTGTGAGTAGTACCTAGGACTGCTTTTGCAAAGAATTTCTGAAGAATATTATCTCAAATTATTTTAGAACACCCCATGCAGGTGAGGCTTTTATAATTAGGTTTTCACCATTTTCACAAAACTCTTTGAAAATAAGCATTCCAATACATTTGCAGAGTTAGAAATATGTTCTGAACTTTCGTTCTCTCAGCTGCATTTCTGTTTTTATTTAATTGCAATGCAATTGCTTTAGGAGTGGTTCTGTGTTATAGAATAAACTCAATAAACAAGTTGTATTCAAATTTTACAAGGCTATCGCTATATCTTTATGAGAAATTATTTGATTATTTCCTGACTTTCCTAACTATTTCCCTCATGCAAAACTGTTTATACTTCCTTAAAATTGTCAATTATTCCAAAAGTTTAATCATAATAACATAGCACCCAAGGTGGAATATTATGTGATTTTTATACTAATATTCAAAGTATGAATAGTATTATAGATAAGCAATAAAATACACCTGTAAGTGAATTCAACTAGTATAATTATAATGATGATATGTTTATTTAAAATAGTTATAACTATTAAAATTATCACAAAATACTAACATGATTAATTTTTAATATGAAGAATTATGTTTTCATTTTTAACTTTTTTAGTGTTATTACTTATGTCCTCTAGATTTATTTTTAATGTCTGTACAATAGATGTAATGTATTTAATTAATACAAGATACAAAAGCTCTAAAAATTATTGACTTCAGACTAAACTGGAGTGTTGGCAAGTTACTCACTATGACTCACGGTAATTAATACACTTCCCTATCACCCCTTAAGCAAATACCCCCTAAGGAAACAAGTGTTTCCAAAAGTAATACTTACTCTTACAGAAGATAGTTTCTGATATTTTTATTCTGTTTAATACTATCTTGTTATAGTTTATACATTAATACTGAAAATAATCCTCTTAGATACTTTGTGAGTTACTATGTCACAAACTCTGGAGAGAGAGTAGTTTACAAATTTTTAAAAATAGGGCATATATCCATTTTTATGAGGCTATTTTAATTTCTGATTTATAAAGAACATATAACAGATAATGAAATGTCTATTAGATGCCTGGAAAAAGGTCTGTAATAAGAACATACTAAACTGTTACCATCATCTAAAGGTAGCTTCTGGAATTTTAGGAGTTCTTGAGAGAACTAGACAGGTGGTGTTTTAAGTTTTGTTTTTATCTAAAATTTACTTGGAAATGAATTCTGAAAGCTTAGATTTCAAGGTTCACAACTTCAGACATTTTAATTTTTTTTGTAGACATTCTAATTTTTGATGGAACACGTATCAACATTCTTATACATGTAAATTTTAACATGGACAAATATATATTTCATTTCAGTCTATTTTTAAATGGTTATGAATTTAACTTCAACATAATTTCTTATAAACTGCAAATACATTAACAGTCACATTCTTTATCATTTGTCTAGGTTTCCACCTCTTTTTAGTACATAGGGTGCTCTGATTTTAGATCCTCAAATTAAATGGAACATAAGTATTCAGTTTTCCTTATTTTTATAGCAAATCCAGCTCTGCATTGTCATCTTTTTATATGCATATGATTATTCCTAATATTCCTATGCATAGGAAGCTCCCAATGGAAAGGACAAAAATATTCATTTTTTTTGATGAAGTTTGATTATAGTTTGAGTTGATTAAGACATAATGTTCTCCTTATTAAAAATAATGGAGATGTGATAAGTCAAATTCTCTTGTTGCAGAGAACTAAACGTGTTAAATGCCACTCCAGCATTAATCAGTTTTCAAATGTCCTAACTTTCTCCTAGGGAATAATTTATGCAAGAAGAGGTTCTGTTTTAAGGTCTGTCAATTTAAAATCCACTTAAGTGATGAATCAAAAAATGAATTTAGGCCAAGAACTCTCATTACATATGTCTCCTACTTATGGAGACAAACACTAAATATCAAATTGAAAAATCAAGTCATTGAACTGGAATACTAGATTATTATTATTTATGTCTATTATAATTGCTAATATCTAGTCTGCCACAAAGACTTAATTAAAGGATGGAAATGCAATTGTGAACATGTTAATTACATTACCATCTTTTTGATTCCTGATTTAAAGAGGTAGCTGTGGGAAAGTATAATCATTTTTTAAATGATTTCTTGAGTCAGCCTCATCAAAGAGCACATTTCTTACACAGTGGAAATAAGGTAGTAAGTTATTTAATATTTTATAAATATAATCTGTGAGGCATCTTCTTTAATCATGAGAACTAAATTCCTAAATTACATCCTTATAGGATTCCAACTAATCAGTTAAATAAAAAAGCAGAGAATGAGTGGTAGTATTCATCAGCAATATAATTTTTAATGCCTTGTTGTTCACAAATATGTTCTTATCACACATATTGATATAGAACTTATGATGGCTTAATCATTATGATATAAAAATATAAAACTTCTAAATACAAATATTAAAATGGAATTTTTGTATTTTCCATGCTAAAGAAGTATTTTCACATTTAAATAAGAACAGAAAATTTATAATATATTCACCAGCAGTCATCCCATGTTATATTAATTTTACTGGTTACAATGTAATTTTATTAGGTACAGAAGCTATATAATAGTGAAAATTAATAGTCATAAAAACAATGGTAAAAGCTGAATTAATATAAATTCAATTTATATTTACCTGCCTACAAATTCATATTTTTAAAATATTTTTATTCATGTTGCACTGGTTTACAATATGCTACATGACGTAGAAATATAATACCCTATATCTTCAAATATATGTCACACCATACCCACCTTGAAGAACAGTTAATTTAACCACTTCTATTATTGCCAATATGGCCTAATTAATATCCATTTTATACTCATATCATTTAAAACAAATTTTCCAATATTTTAGAGAATCACTAGATAGGTATAGAAGAAAGTAGAAAAAGAAAGGTATTTCCAAAATGTGTAGGAGACAGTAAACATCACATGGAAGGAAGGAAAAACATTTCAGAATAGATGTCTACCATGCAAAGTTTTGCCTGAATCCAGTTGTAAGAGATAGCTGAATAAAAATCGCTTAGCTTTAAAAAAAGAAAAAAAAACTTAACATATAATATTTTAAAATTTAATTCCCTCTCCTGAATATAAGTTCATAAAATAAAAATTACACTTTTTTTTTGTATTTTATGAAGCATATTCAGTATAGGAAATATCAGATATTTAAAAGATTAATTAATATTAATTTATTTTATTTATTATTACTTAACACTTGCTATTGGCAGTTTCTGTTGGTAGCTATAACTGGAACTTTACTATTTCTCAAAATGCTTTTTTTAAAAGATTTATTTATTTGTACATACAGAACTGGGGTGTAGGCCAGCGGCTCAGGGGCGGTGAGAGGCTTCACCAGAGACAGAGTGGGGAGTAGAACAGGCAGATCTATGAAGTACAATGCTGAGGGGAGCAGCGGGCGAGTCAGGAGAGGTCTGCCACGCCATGTGGTCACCTCCGGGGCAGGCGGGGATCGAACTCATGTGGAAGTGGCCTTAGCTTCTCAGTGCAGTGCTTTAACCCGCTGCGCCGCCAGGGAGGGCCTGCTTTTGATTTTTACTAGTCATTTGCAGTAGTCATTTCTGTTATGAGACCAATGCAAATCCACTAAGATCTTTTAAGGTTGTAATTCATTTTTTTTAAAAAAGATTTATTTATTTATGCATACAAAAACTGGATACAGGCCCGAGGTATCGCAGGTGAGAGAATTCACCAGAGACATAGTGGGGTGCAGGACAGGCAGATCTACTGAAATACACTGCTGAGGGGAGTAGCAGGTGGGATAGGAAAGGTCTGCTGTGCCATGAAGGTCACCTCCCTAGCCGGGGAGCAAACTCACACCGCAGTGGCTGCGGAAAATTTCATAGCGTTGCACTTGAACCTGTTGCGCCACTAGGGAGGGCCTTTGTAATTAATTTTTAAAACAAAAGAGCAAGAGAAAGGAGGTAAAATGCCTAAGGCAGGGCAAATAAATTCTAGAAACAACCAGGGCTGATAGTAATAAATACTAATAACTGATAGTAATTATTGTAAGGAGTACTGATAGTAATAAAAAAGTGGTAATAATGGATGAAAAGCAGTTGAAGTTCAGATCAACATTTAAAAAGATCATCAATATGTTTCAACATAGTCCCCAATGTCCGACATAGGACAAAAGAAAGCTGCTTTATTTTACATTCACAGAAAAACTTGGTGGAGGAGGGAGGTGGAGTGATGTGCACAAGTCAGGGTCTTACCTGAAGACCGATGGGGCCAGGAGGTCCTGGGAACCCTCTTGCACCCTCATCACCTTTCTGGCCAAACATCCCTTGTTGACCTCTGGGCCCTGGCTCACCATCGCCTCCCTACAGAAAAGCAACAGAAATGATCACAAAATCACAAAATCATGATTCTGAAGCCCGTCTTTAAAAAATACTTATTTTGAGTCTAACAAAGCAAGTCTATTTACAAGTTAACCAAGCAAAAAGTTGACTAAATTTCTACCTGTCGCAAAACTGATTGCTTTGTTTGCATTGTTTTTGAACTATGACCGTCCTTCATTTCCTCATGTTTAGCAAATGAAGTAAAGGCTGCCTCGTAAGGTAAAAATAATGTTCAGAATTTACTTCAAATTAAGTACTTCTCAATTGGTTATTACCCATTTTCAAATGAAGTCACGATGTTTTTCATTTGTAAAGGCAAGATTGGCTAGTGGTATCAGGTGATTTCAATTTGATTCAATGTTAAGCATGCAAACAAACATCACCATGAGAATTCAACTTGCTTCGCGATGGCTCATAAATTGAAGCAGGGAACTGTAAGATTTTAGATTTGCTGAAGAGGAATACTTACAGCAATTCCAGGGGCACCAACAGGTCCTTGAAGACCTGGGGGGCCAGGAGGACCCTGTAGTGAAATAAAAGTCAGTAATTTTGAAACTGACACCAGAAAGGCCTCAGCTCTATAATATAGAACACTTGGCTGATCAAAATCTATGAAGCATCATCTCTGGAAAAAAATCTTTTGCTTTTAGTGAAGTCGACTGTTCTTTATTTTACTGTCTGCAACTGAGACATGCATCTTTGCAATCAAATTTAAATTGGCAGTTATTGAACACACCCTCACCGGTAATGCAAGGAATATTAAAAATGGGTTTCTATGCTAACATTAATGAGGTCAAAGTTTTTCCCTTGAAAATTTCCAAAATATAAGATTCATTTTAGGAGATAAATGTGGGAAAGAGCCCATGGAAGTTTGTCTATACATTATTTCCTCAGTTAATTTTAGGCTCCGAGGAGTCTAGACAGAAAAAAAGTAGTGATGTAAGAAAATATAAATTTTATTCCTATGGAAGCACGTGAAAATTCATTGTTATAGTTAGTCTACCAAAACTTCTCATTTTGAGCAACGGATTTCAATAGCAAGCATAAGGATATTTTTTCTTAATGTATTTTTAACACAGATAATTTTTAACACAGATAAACTCTACCCTGGGCACTAAGGAACCTGCAGTGATTGGACTTGGTTCTTTGCTATACATGTGGCATGTTGGGTAAGTGCTTAACATAAGAGTTCTAAAAGGGAGGTTCTTGGACTATATAGGGATAATCAGGGCCCCTTCCACCAGGTCAAAATTCTTTCCACAACAAAACTAGGCATCATTTGCCTTTTAAACCAGGTGGAATTTTGAACTAATGATGCAAAAGCAATGGAGGGTGAAATTGCCGGTGTTCTCCCCTTCATCTGAAGCTTTTAGGCATTCTTACATAATAACTTAACCCATCACTTTGAACATGGTTGTACTAGAATTTAACTGAGTTCCAAATTGAAGAGTTACCACAGAGGTAATAGTGAGCTCAGAATTATCAAGTAGGTAAGGGTGTGATACTATGAAGAAATATTCTTGGTTAATAGCAAAAGTGGTTACAAGAATAATGGCTTGTCAGAAAAGTATAGAAAACTCACATTTTCTCCTTTGTCACCCTTGCTGCCTTTTTGTCCTGGTTCACCAATTTCACCCTGCGTTGGAAAAACTGAGTTCAAGTTTATCTCCATTAAACCATAGCTGCTATATCGTCACTACTATCTACTCATTATTAAGCAAGTGTAACTTTAACATAGTCATTTAACTGATCATATTCTAAAAGCTTATATCCCCACTGTTCTCAGTTTTTCATTGACAAATACAAGTCAACTTAACTTTAAGGAATGCTGAAATTGGGTTTTTAATTAATAAATCAATTTTCTCTGAAATATCATCACAATAAACCAATAATGGAAATACACTGATTCATACAAAAATGTCATTTCTTTTCATCAACAATTATTTTCCCTCCTACTTTCCAAATGCTAAAAATGATGAACCTTATCAGAGTTTGGGATCACAGATTTCATTAGAGCATGCATTTTGTATTCCTAGCAGAAAATATACACAATTTAAATACCACAACCCAGCTAATAGGCAAGAACCAAGAATTTCAAACCTTTGCTTTATATGCTAGTAAAAGACAAGAGAACAAGATCATCAAATATGTATATAGTTCATTCTTAATCTTACTCAGCAATCACCAGACAAAGGGCTATAAATATACAAGCAATAAATTCTGTAAATTTTACATTTATTTCAGAAACACACTAAAAAATGTCATAGTACTTTGGGGAATAAAAATGTGAGTTCTTGAACTCTTAAAAAGAACTTTTGCGAATACAGCAGATACAGGAAACATTGAAAACGATATCCTTTGATTTGGCTTTTCATTTTTAAAATGATTGCAACTGGGATTCTTGTGAAAGATGAATTTTTCACAGGATATAAGGGCATGAATTAAGAACACCGACCTTGTCTCCATCTTCTCCTGGGGAACCAGCAGGCCCAGCCGGCCCCGGAAGTCCCACAGGGCCCTGTATTCCATCTCTCCCAGCTGGGCCCTGGGGGCCTTTTTCACCCTGGATGGAAAATTCAGCAGATCATTATTTTGTTGTAAGAAATTTATAAATTAGCAGTTTGTTGCAATTCTTAATGCCTGCAGTGACAGGCATTTCTACTCTAATTTCCTATTCAATAAGGACATTGTTTTATGCCCCTAAGAAAAAGATAGTTTCTAGTAGCAAATGAGGACACAAAAGATCATTTCTAAGCAGTTATCCTTGTTAACAATATTTTTTTTTTAAAGATTTACTTATTTATGCATACAAGAGCTGGGGTGCAAGCCAGAATTGCGGGGTTGAGAGAATTTGCCATAGGTAGTGTAGGGAGCAGGACAGATGGATCTACTGAAATGCACTGCTGAGGGGAGCAGCAGGGGAGACAGAAGAGGTCTGCTGCACCATGTGCGTCAGCTCCCTGGCTGGGGATGGAACTTGTGCTGCAGTGGGTGTGAACAACTACATAATGCTGTGCTTTAACCCCTTGCACCACCAGGGAAGCCCCCCCCCATTGTTAACAATTGTGAATTTCAGGCTATGGCTCATAAAATGATCCAACTGAAAAGTTTTCTTTCAAACATATATTTTCTAATCAAGTATTTATATGGATAAATCAGTGCTTGATCTCTATGAAAACTTGCTGAGCTTTACTCTTCTTCACTGGTGCTACTGAACAGTTGGACAGTGGATGGTAAACTTTAAAAGTCATAAAATACATTTGCTCATATACCCAACTTTACAATAGGCTTTCTCTATTTTTAACAAAATGTTTTGTGGAATTTCCTACATTTTATTTTGAAAATGAGTTTTATTTTATTTAAATAAATCCATCCAGAATATCAAACAATTTCCTAGGGGTCAATATTTCATCCATTTGCACAAAGTATATTCTCCGAGCTTCCACTTTTTCTCCTGTTAACACAAGCAATGGATCCCACACGTAGTAGTCCTACATCTGCATTACAGCTCTCTCACTCTCTTTTCCATCTCTACCCCTTCATTTACAATGACTTCAGTTTCATCTGTTTTGTCTCTTGGGAAAAAAAAAAAAAAGTGTACATGTATACACTGCATACTTCACTCCTGAAATAACCTGCCTTTCTCTCATCTGATCCTACTTATCTCTTCTCTAGTACCTATTCTCTTACCAGACAGCCCACCGGACCCTCTGGCCAACATTTTTCAGTCAATTTACTGGTGAGCATTCCAAAGACAAAGACCGTGTTTCAGTGCGGCCTATCTGTCTTCCACAGGCTGCCCACTGGGCCCTTCCCTTTGCCTTGGTTCACTCTATCCAAACTCTCTGGACGATTCCATGTAAGCTGGATTCCATGCCATTCCTGCCACCGGGCTTGAGCATGTGATTCTTTGACCTGGAGCGCTCCTACGAGGACACTTTTTAAGCTAATGCCTCCTGATCTTTTACAGCTGCCATGAATGTGATGTCTCAGGTAAGCCCGATTTCAGATCTGCTAGAGACAGTATATTTCCTTCATGTCATGAACCGGAATTTGTATCCGGTGATTCTTTACTTAGCGGACTGCCCATCCCCCCATGAAGGGCAAAAACTGCATCTGTTTTGCCATTCCATTACTTCTGACCTGTGACCCAGACTATCATTAGGAACATTTGTTTAGCTAATTCATTAATGACAACAAAAAAAATAATGAAATATCTACATAAAAGAAAGTTAACTTCTTAGCTGTTTATACTTTCCTGGATTCCAAATGATCTTATTTTTAAAAACTCAAATTAGGGCCCTCCCTGGTAGCGCAGCATGTGTTCTAACCCTGTCCGCCCCAGAGGTGACCACAAGGTGCAGCAGATCTCTTCTGACCTGCCTGCTGCTCCCCTTAGCAGTGTACTTCATTCATCTGCCTGTTCCGCTCCCCACTCTGTCTCTGGTGAATCCTCTCACCACCCCTGCACCTCTGGCCTGTACTCCAGTTCTGTATGCGCAAATACATAAATCTTTAAAAAAAAAAACAACTCAAATTAATTACTATATAAAACATCCCACTATTATCCTTCGAAACCTTTCATTTCCTTCAAGTCAAATACTACAATGTCTTAAACTAATGTGCAAACATAAAACAGCTGGATTGTTCACAATGAACTTTATTAATATTTTAAGCCCATTGGTTGATTTGGATATTTCCCCTTAATTTGGGTTTGCTCGCTAGCCTAAACTCCAAAAATCAAAAAAAAAAAAAAATTTAATACAAGAGTGTCTGTAAATTAAAGAGATTTAGTTGGGATGTGTGTGTGTGTGTGTGTGTGTGCATCATTTAGGGCAGTGAATTTGGTTCTTTAATCTCAAAGAGTAAAAGCATAAGTAAATATTTATTCTTGTCTGCCTTTAATACAGTATATATAGTATTCTCTAGCCAGGAATCACCTGTCCTTTAATTCTTCTGAGCCTGGGCTGTTTTGGGTAAGGAAAAAAATCTTTCAACTAACTTTAACATCAGTCTTGATTCCACTCTTAACTTATAGTCTCCATTTACAACACTGCAAGTTGAATAACTCTTCTGCTATTTTTCTGTCTTTTGGAACATGACCTACAGGACTAGGAGAAACAGCTGTATCATCTTAAGCAGACCTTACATCATCACCTTTGCACCTTATTTTAAACAGATTTAGCTGTACATTCCTATGCCTTATGTTTATCTTATTCCCCCAACTTATTGTAATGCTCAGAATCTATTCCTTTTAATCAACAGCCAGTTATGCGCTTATTTTCTGGCTATCTCTTCATCTTTTTTATGACTGTTGTGATTCACACTGATGATGTTAACAACAGTGATTACTCATTACTCACTGAAAGATTATTACCATGATTCTACAAAGGGATTTAGAACTGCATTTGCATCTAATCCTCACCAAACAGTATGGCTATCCTTTTTTAGAGATGTGGAAATAGTGGTTTTGGTGTTGATTATGCAGTCAAAATCATGAACTACATAAGTAACACTGAGCACTCAGCCTAATTCTGACAGACTTCAAGTGGCCTTTCTCTCTTTTGACCTCCATAACTCCCTCTAACTCCCTCACTGTGCACTGATTTTCTTCTTACTGGTTAAGTGGAAGGACTCTACAATAACCATGAAGCAGTGCATTAGCAGACTTCCAAATAGATACATAAGCAACACAGCATCCTATCTGTAGTCTTCAAATGTGGCAACTCCTTCATAATTTTTTTTTTCAAGAAATATATCCACGCATACAGGAAGTTACAAGAGGTTTTTATTCCTTCTCCTTACTGCTTTCTATCAACCCTCAACTCAAGAGTTTCTATTTTTTTTTTATTAACTTGGGGATGTAGATTAGATCGCAGTTATTAGCATAAATAATTCATGTGAATCTTCATGGCTCTTTTTTCCACTTTCCCCCTTCCCAGGAGCTGGGTCAGTGGTGAACCAAGAGTCTTTTGATTATTATACAACATTTTTATTACACAAATTGTTTAAGGATTTAAAATTGATATTCAGCATTTTAAAAAAAGATTTATGAATTTATTCATACAGAACTGGGGTGCAGGCCAGAGGTACAGGGGTGGTGAGAGGCTTCACCAGAGACAGAGTGGGGAGTAGAACAGGCAAACTGATGAAGTACACTGCCAGGGGGAGCAGTGGGCATGTCAGGAGAGGTCTGCCACGCCATGTGGGTCACCTCCAGGGTGGGGGATCGAATTTGCACCAAAGCGGCAGTGCTTTTGCAGTGCTGCGCCTTAACCCTCTGTGCCACCAGGGAGGGCCCGATATTCAGAATTTAATTACACTTTGGGTTGGTTATAGATTAGATGCTGTCCTGAATATCATAGCCATTTCCATCAGCTTTTACAAACTTCTACATGGGAGCCTATCATACATTCACCAACATTTTTATAACCAGGCTATGCTACTATGCTATTACATGGACACCTTCTTCAAATGTACTCCACTTATTCTCGATAACTATATGCTGACTGGGCCCTCCCTGGTGGCACAGGGGTTAGAGACACTTGTATGCCATGGCCAGTGATTTTATATATAGGAACTATGTGAATTTGTGTTTTACTCTTGAAGGATGAAAGAATCCTTTTAAAAATGATCTCGACTGAATCAAAATCTGGGCCAAATTTAAAGAAAAAAGAAACAAACCTAATGAATGGAATAGCACTAATAATCATTTAAATTTAAAAATTCAATAAATAGAAGATGAAATAATTGGTTTCATGTTTCTCATCTCACTTACGGCAGAACAAAAATCAAATTACTTGAGACAGAAAATCACCTTTCATGGGTGTCATTTACAGACTATGAAAGTGATTGGAAATGAAGTTGTATTACAAAAGGAGTAAAAAGTACACTCTTTTCTAATATATAGCAGTAAGGTATAGTTTTAATCAAAATTCCAACTTTATTTTTTTAAAGGAGCAAAATCGGAGACCTTTTACATTAATAATATCCAACTCCCTTGCAGGTATTAGGGTTTTATAAAGTGTGCAAAAATGTCATCTCATTTAATTGAATTTGAAATTTTTCCTATTATAAATATAAAAAGAGGTGTGTTTATATGCCAGACACATATGCAGAGAGAATGCAGTGGAGTATGAAGAGCTAATATCCTTGAATAAAAAGTAATAACTTGTGCAGGGTGGCGGTATAATATATTTCTCCTTGAAATTACTTACAGGAGCACCTTTTTCTCCAGCTGGGCCAGGAGGACCCTGGGGTCCTGGACGCCCTGGCAAGCCAATTGGACCAGCTGTCCCTGCTGATCCACGTTCTCCTGGTGAGCCCTAGGATGTGAGAAAGGAAATATTTTGGTTATTAGTAATGGAAAGTAGGATACTCCTTAAGAATCATTTACTGTGCAATAGAATCTCATAGTCCAGTGAATATTATAAAAGTCATTTTTAGTTAATTTTAACATATCAAATATGAACTATATTGTTACCTTTAATACTAAGAATAGATATGAAATTAAAAATGTATTAGTAAGATGAAAAATAGTTTCAAAGTTATGTGTCCTAACATTTCTCAAATGTTAGCTTTTTGCCTTTAATGTTTGCTGTTTGTTCACAATGCTTAAAAAATCATAAATCCAATAAATAATTTCCTATACAATTTCTGTATTTTATTACAGTTTGGCAGGATGCACTTTCTAGACTAACATTTCAAAAGAGATTTCTGGGCTTCAGTTCAAACATGTTGAATAACAGATCCAAAGTTCTATGAATGAGTTGAGTAATTATCATTACATTAAGCTACAAATATAATTTTTCATATAACATAATTTGATAATCACTATGACAGTGTTTGGACTTTTTCTCAGACCATAAGACCTATAGTTTTGCGGGGATCATTAAGCTTATTAGAAACACTTGCAAAACAATTCACATGAGATAAGTTATATCCAATTGAGTTTCAAGAAAGAGGCCAATTTTTTTTTACCATTTTATTATTAAAATATTTGGTATGTGAAATTTAAAAAAGCTGTGTGAATGTTACATCTGTATAATTATCTGTATCAATAACTTAAGAAGACACTAAAGAATAAAAGAAATTCAGAAATATATTTACTAAGTCATATAAAGCTCAAGGACAACCTATTTACTATTTCCAATTTTATTTATTAAAGCATCACAGGGAAGTTGTCCTTAGAATATACTACTGATGAATGGTTAGGTTATAATCTATTATTTTCTTTCACAACTGAACTAAATGTAGAATAACTCTTCCTTATACTGCATCATGATTAGTCAAGAAAACTAAATTCTTAGCTATCATTTATTTCAAATACTAAAGGAAAAAAATGATTATAAAGAAACCTATATATATATATAGCTAGTAAACATCTAGCCTGTGTTTTAGCTTTCTTTTAGATTTATTAACATTAAAGGACTTCTATGAAAACAAGTCAACCACCAGATACAACTGTTACCTCATTTGGCAACTTTAGATGAATGATTCCAGTGGTCAGTGCAGAAGAGACAAATAAGAACAGAGTTCTCTAGTTGTTTCACATTCAAGAGTTGCAGGCCTGGGCCTCCCTGGTGGCCTAGGGATTAAGTCTAAGGGCTGGAGTCCATGCCCCGGCCAGCGAGCTGACCCACATGGCATAGCAGACCTATCGTGTCTCCCCAACTGCTCCCCTCAGCAGTGTATTTCAGTAGATCCACCTGGTCTGTTCCCTACTCTGTCTCTGGTGAATCCTCTCACCCCAGGCATCTCTGGGCTACTCCTCAGATCTACATAAAAAATAAATTAAAACAAACAAACAAACAAAAAAACTGCAGCCCTAACAGTGAAAGGGATATAAATGTCTGTTTCCAGTTTTTAGCCAGTGAACAGCAGGTCAAAAGGGAAGGAGTGAGGACAAAGTTAAGGAAACAGGAGGTAGAAGGGGGAGGGGGAGCAGGGAAGTAGAGGGCAGAGAGAACATGAAGAAGAAAGAGAAAAGGACAGGAAAGAAGAGAAGAGGCGTTAACATGATGAATCAGGGCTCTGAAACTGAGGGGAATGCAAAGGTGTTCCTTGACTTACAATAAAAAAGTTCCTAAAGGAAAGCACTTTCCTATTTTGGTAATAGAAAACATGTCAACAGCAGACAATATATAATGCGATCAGAGCCCTTCTGTTGTATTTGGTTTAACACTAACAACACCCCTGAAGTAAAATCTCTCCTTCTCTGAAAAGCTGATGTATTGAAGATCAATGTCCAGGCAAGGTGACTGTGTTGCATTTTGTTTTAACATTTTATTGTTAAAAAAATCTCAGAAACGAATTACTATCCATAGTGTGATCAAATATAATCTAAGAACTTGATTAAAGTGCTGAGATATTTTATTTGTCATGACTAACAATAAGACATGATTTTGATTTGTCAGGCCAGCGATCTTTTTAATTCTGTTTTGAATTTAAACCAACTGAAGAGTATTCAAGGAAGATATTACAATAGGCTGTGTTAAGATTGACAGCTATGAAACTGGAAAGATAAAAAGGAAGATTCACTAGAAAGTGAAAGTGTATATTAAGAGAATTTATTATTTTCCTGTTATTGAGCCTATGAAGTATTGTGCTAGTTTGCATATGTGAAGTATTTTAATTGCCTTACAATTTATTTGTTTTTCAGGAAAAGGCTATAAAACTCAGGGGTTAGCTGATAGGCCCTGATTCACAGAAAGTCTTTCCTTCAATACTGAACACTTCACAAATGGTAGGAAAATCCTCAGTATTCACCCTACAATAAACCAAATACATCTTATGTAAGTAAAAGAAATATCGGTTTTGACCCCTTCTACCAAAACAAGCATAATGATTGACACTTTCTAAAATATGAAAATTCAGAATTGACAATTCAGTCTCCATTGTCCAAATAATCATTGTCATTTACCATTTATTTAGTTCATGTGAGCTTTACTATGCTATCATATGTAATCAATAGAAATTTCCCAGATTTGAAGAAAAAGGGTGGCATCAGAATTAAAAGAATGCATGGATTTTACTTAAGTGAAGAGCATTTCTCCATTGTAAAGTGAAATGTGTTTAAATATTTAAAATTAATCAATAAAACATTTTCACATTTATCAAGTAGAAAAAGAATGCTGATTTGAATAATGGCAATACATAAACTGTGAAGAAGTTAATATACTCTTTCTATACTACAAAACGTAACTTTTAAAGTTCTCCCTTGGGGTGTTCATAAGATTAAACTTCAGATTGCCATCTCGCTTGTGCAAACTGTATTTAAACTAATAACAGAACATGCAACTTTCCTGTAGTTAAAATATTACTCATGATCTTGTCACAGCTCATTAACTTTGAAGCAGTATATGAAAGTAAGAAGAGAAGACTTTTTCCATGGATATTTATGCCCTAAAGTACAACTCTGATTTCCTGTTCCATTAGTTTTTCAAACATTCTGTAAGCCTAGATGTTTTTAATAACAGCTCGCTCTGCAATGACTTTGTTATCTATCTACAAATGACAAGAAATAATCTCTGATGGTACCTACCGATTAAGCAAATGCTATCACAAACTTGCAAATTTTATTTAAACATTCCCTGGCCAACTTTTAAAAGAATAAGCCTCATGAATTCTTTGGTCCCAACTAAATCACTGGAGAAGTCTTGTTTAAAAGAAAATGAAAATTTAAACCTAATATTAAAGAGAGAACATTTTACACATTCACCAAAAAACAGTGAGGTTCTACTCTCTTGTGATTTTAACATGGAATTTGAAATGTATTATGACAGGTATCAGGCCTTGAGAAATTCATATTGCAAATGCATTTTTGCCCATAAAGGGAACATTTATAGCAACAGTGAAGTAGAGCACTACAGTATAACTGGTTACTAAGAACAGAGAAGAGGGCTTCATAGTTGCCAGATAAACTATCACATATGAAACAAACATGTTTGTGTTTAAAAATGTCAAATGGATGATGAACAGCTTCACAAAAGTGAGATTTTTGTCCATTTCTTCTATCATCTCCAGTCCTTCTAGTAGTTCCTGCCACACAGCAAGTCATAAATAAATATGTTAACTGAGTATGAGATCATTTCCTATGCTAAAATCGTTAGCTTTTCATTGTGAGCAAATTGATAAATTTCTCCAGGGCTTACTTTTCTCATTAATAAAATGAGGACAGACAATGTTTGCCATCAGATTTTTGTAGCATTCTGTATGGTAACAGAACTAAACTTTCAACGATGTCTTAAAGTAGGAATACAACAGATGTTAGAGAACTGTATGTGAATAGTTATGGATTTCAAAAGTAGGAATGAAATCTCAAATAACTGTAGAAGTGAAACTTTATAGAAAAGAAAATGAAAACCCAGAAGGTTACTTCAAAGTTGAAGGTTGGCAACAGAACTATGCTTCATTGGGGGGAGGGGTAGGAAATAGGTAAGAACAAAGAAGAAAGGGTGCACAATGGGCTCTGGGGGTGAAGTATGGGTGATCTGGTGGAGAGTGCACTGTGGGGGAAATACTACTTTAATTAAATTAAATAACACACACACACGCACACACACACGAAAACCCAGAAGATTACATGGGATATCTAACACCAAACTGTCAAAAAAAAAGTTCCACTTTTTTTTGACATAAAAGTAGCATTAATCCTCCTTTAAATTGCTTTTAAAATCATGTGTCTATGCATTAATAATTTGCACAACAAAAGTGGAAAGTGCTGGAAAGTGCTCACAAAAAAAGGTGATAAGAACTACAGATACCATTTGCCCAATTTAAAATTTAAATAGCAACAGTATGTGATAAATTACAAGTTTTCCAAGGGAAATAGTACATGTTGAGTTATACCAATTATAATGGGAACGATATCATAAAATATTCTGTTATTATATTACTAATAACCACCACAAGTCTCTTGTTTTCTACTGAAAGGTGGGCATTCACCTGACCTAAACGGGAGGAACTTACATTACACTATTTACCTGTCTTTCTTTAATTTTATGGTAGCTTTAGTCCCTAATGTAGCCATTTCTCCTAAAACTTACGTTAATGAAACAAGAAGCAGAAACATCAGTTTATGTTTTTGGAGTGATATCAAACATCAGTTTATGTTCTTGAAGTGATGTCAACAATGTTTTTTTCTTTAATTATTCACACAAAGGAGAGAACACTCAGTTAAATATCATCTTCAGAATTTTTGTGTGTGTTTTGTACTCTGAGATGTATTTGTAGAACAAATGAAAGTAATAAACAGAGAAATCATCTCATCAACTTTCGGTTACTCGGCTCCTCACCAGAGAAAAGAATGGGAAAACAAGTCAATAGTTCTTAAGAATTAGACCCATATTTACAAGTAGAAGGTTAAACAAGAAAGAAAGCCTGCCCCTTTCTACTTAAAGCCAAGTCGAGCAAGATAAAATTAGTAAGATGTAATTCCACTCTCCAGGTTACACATATTTGAGATGACAGAAACAGAAAATTCAGATAAAATATCAAGCATTACTAAAATCTAAACATGCACTTTAAATGACTGAGACTAGTCCTACAATATATTGATCTTCAGCCATTGGTTTTCTACTACCATCTCATTCTTTACTCACTCCAGGCTATCCATAGTAATAGTTTACTCAGAGATGCCTGGATTCCAATAAGGAAAATGTGCTGTTAATTTAAAAAATAGCAAATATGACTCTATTAGTCAACAGTTGTAATCTTTTTTTAAGTAAACTTATTTAGTCCCTTGTTTTTGGAATTAGTGAAATTTACTGAAAAGAAGTTTCTTTGGAATTGGATGTAGACAAAACAAAACAAAACAAAACAAAAACAAAAACAAAGAAGGAGAAGGAATGATCTTAAGGCAAGTGAACTCTTAAAGGAGGAGATGACAACAGGAAGAAATAATAGCACAGGGTCAGAATCCTGGAGCACAGCCCCGGGAGAAAGCCAATGGGGTGCAAGACTGTGAAATTTTGGGGTTTTGGGGGTTTTCCTGTTGGCAGCTCTGTGTTGGGTCCCCTTTCTCCATATTAATTGCTACTATTCTCAGGGAAGAAAACAAATATGTTTGTAAGGACTCAATCTCATTTCCAAAGAAACAGCTGTTGGAAATGAGGGGGTTCCACAGCAAAAAATATAATATATGGAGAGAGATTTTGTTTTAAAGATTTATTTGTTCATACAGAACTGGGGTACAGGCCAGAGGCTCAGAAGTGGCGAGAGGCTTCACCTGAGACAGAGTGGGGAGTAGAACAGGCAGATCTATGAAGTACACTGCTGAGGGGAGCAGTGGGTGGGCCAGGAGAGGTCTGCCATGCCATGTGGTCACCTCTGGGACAGGCGGGAATCGAACTCATGTGGAAGTGGCTCCAGCTTCTCAGTGCAGTGTTTTAACCTACTGCACCACCAGGGAGAGCCAGGAGGAGAGATTTTTAGGGAAAATGGTTTCCTGGGTTTTGGATTATGAAAATAGAGGCAGTGGAGGCAAATTGTGATACTACGTAGGTGTCATATATTTAGATAGGTAGTGTTTACATAGATACAAGATGTTTACCCTGTTTATGTTCAACTTGTGAGAAAATGCTGAACTGCTTTTCTCTTGATGATTAATCCCCCTGTTGCTTCTGACTCGTGCATGTGCATCAAGACATTCATTTAATGAGTAACTACTGAGATCATAAAACATGTAAACATGTCTGTGCTTTGAGTAGCTTCTATTACCAGCTCTTATGGGCACTGAGGTTTGACCAGACTTTAAAAGTCCAAAGTCACAGTACCATGTTGGAATAATTTAGTTTGTCTTGAGTGGGAGTCCTTAAAAAATGTTTCTTTGTCTACATTCACTCCTAATAGCAAAACCTTTGTTACATGATGACATTGACATTCCAGTTTTGGTTATTAAGATAAACACAATGATGAGTACTTTATAGACTGTATTTAGCACACAAAAAAAACTGTTCTCCTAGATAAAAGTGATGTTTATTTATAAGTCCCCTCCCAACGTAATTCCCAAAACTATTGTTTTCTCTGCTTGACATTTTAATATAACATTTATTATTTACTATGCTATTTTATCTATTTCTTATCTGTCTTCTTTTGTAAACTGTAAGCCCCTTCAGGAATGTGCTTTGAATAAATCTATATATGTGATTCTAGTTTAAATGATTGTATGGTATATCCTGATATTTATTTAATTAGAGTTTTTCAATGAAAAAAAGATACAGCAGCCTCCAAGGAAGATAAGAAGTAAAACAGAATCTAAGGACAAAATAAGTGAGAGAAATAGATAAGCAGGGAACTTTTTATTGACATGAATGAGAACCAACTAAATATACACATTATTGATCAGTTTTTCACCAATGCAGGTCATGATGCATTAGTTGGTTATGAAGTGAATGCAATAGGTTATGTCCAATACTAAAAAAAAAAAAACTCAAATAAAATAGATGATACTACAGTATATCACATGCACTTTTTAAATAGAATCCTATTTAAAAAAGATACAAAAATAGCGATGTGTTCTCTGTTGTGTCTCGACTTTGATTTTATGATTTGTATAAGCCAAAGCCAAAAGAGAAATGTAATTTTCATGATTCATACCAGTTAAAAGAAACAAAAAGACCAGTTAACTGCTCAAGAAATTATGAAATTTCTCAACCTGTGATTAGTAGGTGATCTCTTCTGTGAATACTCATCACATAAAGCAATCTCCTATATCCTCCAACAGACACTCTTGGATAATGTAACACTAAATATCATAGGTTCCTCTAACCATCAGTCAGTGACATCACAGCTGAACCCAGCAGAGTTAAATAAACCCACTTCTTTCGTGTCTTCCATGCGACACGCATCATACAGCCCAGGTTTTTTGACTGAAAGGAATACAAATAAGGAGAAAGCATGTCCAGTATACTTGTCATAATGTGAGTGAGCCTTTGCCTTGCCCAGTCGTGAGCTCACTCTTACATTATGACATTGATCGCTGACTTTCAGGCTCATGAGATCTCCCAATCTCTGCTATACAGTATACACTATGATTTTTCCTAATTTTTCTTTACACTGAAAACCTGATTTTTTTTTCACTCCACTTGCTCCTTCAAGTCCTCGAATGACTTCAACTTGTCATTTTATAACTTTAATAATCAGAAGGTCTCCTTGCTATAGCTCTTCATCCTTTAAATACATGGCAGTGTCTAGATCCTACCAAGAATTCAAGTTCAATTTCCTCTCCAAAGGTGTTTCACTTTGATTAGAGAAAATATTCCCTGACTGCTGTATCATCATCCTACTATCACTTTCTTGCTCTTAAAATGATTTCTGTTCTGTGTGAAGCCAAGTTCAAGAACTACCCCACTCTTGAGTCTCCTAATTTCTCTTCTCTTCTCTTCCCTTAACCTTGCAGTATTAACAATGACTGCCATTAGGCATTTTTAATCATCAATTGGCTTGGGTTATATTGAATTTCTCTTTAAAATTTTCTACCTCATTTTAAGTTTCTTAAAGTGGTTTCTTCCATGAAACTTAATTGCATACAGAGAAGTAGTAATTCCCAATAAAAAAAACTGTTGAAATCAACTCAACAAATAACATATTAGACATTTGTATCATATTTACTATATTATTCTACACATAACTGGATAATTACTTAATATTATTTTGTTGCATCATATCTCCTGGAAAATTATGTTCCCCACATATATAGTGAATTCAACTCTTCAATTACCTGAGACAGCATTATTTGCTTAGCATTATTGCTGTTATGATTCAACTTTTACAGATGCAATCCATTAATCTTAAAAAAAATCCTAAAATAAAACCAATTTGGAACTTAAAAATTTGCTTAAATGTTTTATACTGTAAAAATTTTTTTGAAGATTTTATGATCAAATAAATCTTCTGTGTCACTCAACTCTTGTTCATGCTAATGTTACTACAACAAATCTAAGGATTATTTGAAATGTCCTACATTTTTGTTTTGTTCTTTTTTTTTTTGCTTTAATGAATATGGAAAGACCAATATAGTTAGTGAAATAAATATATTTTTTCTTTAAAACAGCTTTACTAAATATTCATAGCTACCTTAATCATTATGATATGACATTTGCAAGATCTATATGTTAAATATGTTAATAAATCTGCGAAAATTTTTACTTACTGTGTTCCTATTAATAATTAAGTTTTACACACCTTACTCTAACATCACTTTATGATAATTCACATAGCTTGATAGGGATCGATTTCTGTGTATCAGGCACTCTGCTATGAATGTAACCACAAAATTCCACACTTACCATCTAACTAGAGAGACATTCAATTGTATTCTAATGCATTTCTAAACTAGAAATCATAACAAAGTACACTAAAAGTAGGGAAATTTTACTAATTTAAAAAAAGTGGTCAACTGTCCAAAGATGACTTTATAAAGATTTAAAATATAAGCTTGATCTCTATGGATGAGCTGATTTCTGTCAGTTAGGAAAAGGAAAAATGAAATTTCCTGGAAAAAGAGGAAAAATAAAACCATTCTCCTTGAAAATTATACAAGTTAACAGTCATTGAGAAGCAAGAAATTCAATGCATTAGATTTTTTACAAGGTAGGTAGTAAAGAATATCAAATAGACTTTGATGATTTGGACCAAGCTGTGAAGATACATTGTGGGTTAAGATAAAGAGATTGGATCTTGAGGGCAGTTAAGATCATTAGAATTGTATAAGCAGGGGATGTCACAGTTCAGGATATTTAGTTAAGATTCCAGGATTAGTGGGCAAAAACTGAAGAAAAAGGGTTAGACCATAGACTCTAAAAGAAAAGTTAAGTTAAAAGAGAAATAAAAAATCTTCTTGTAATTGCTATAGTGAAAATGAAAACTCAGGAAACAGGCGAAAGAAAACATTTCGGAGGTGAAACTCATAGGACTTCAATATGCTGTAAAGGAAGTTGAGGGAGCATTTAAGACAACTTTAAGCTTTTCAGCTTGGCTAAAGATAATGGAATGAGAAGAGACCACTAACACTGGCAGTTTGGGCATGCTGGTAAGCTGTCAGAATACAGCTAGGAACAAAGGTGAATTTGTAGAGAAAGTGAAGGCTGCATTCAGTTGCTTTGAGGGATTGATGTCAAGGGGAAAAAAAAAGAAGAGGCAAAAGTTAAATTTTGCTCATTTGCCAATACTTCATAAGGCTACAATAATAAAGCAATCAGAATAACAAATAAAATGAATATTTTACCTGATGCTTGTAGGATTTTTAAAAAAGATTAACAAAACTCAAATTATCCAATACTCTGCATTCGATAAATTCTGATGTATTCGTTAGGTATCATAAGGGACAAGACAGCTCCTTTTACCCCCTGACAGCAGCAGCGGCATAAATATTTCCAATCTTTACACTCTGCTATTTCTGCATGCATTAGAACATGCAATTAGTAGAAACCAGGCATTGACTCATTTGATTGACATATGTTTATTTTTTCTCACTCATACTGTGGGATCACAGCATGTGATTAATGAAAAACGAGCTATAATTTACAACCATGGAAAGCAAGGCTATTTATTATAATCATACTTACAACTGGACCTGGTGGGCCCTGGGGACCTTCCCCTCCTTTCAGTCCAGATGCACCCTGGGAAAAGTCAAAAAACAAAGAAAATGAATAACTGTAAACTGAATATTAACAAGGAAGAAATATATAATTGATAAAAGAGGATGTTAGGAAGTGGTTAGACAAATATACATATTGCCATATATATTAATCGATGCATATGCTTATATATTTCCCCAAATAACTAGCACATTTTTCTTTGGTTAAAAGTTGAGAAAATGCATCTATTAAAACATTTTATTGACCTGCTTCATTTATATTTTGATTGTACCTGAGCTCCAGGAAGGCCTCTTTCACCTGGGAAACCACGCAGTCCTGCTGGTCCGTCTTTCCCTGAGATGCCTTGAGGACCTGGGTCACCCTACAGATTATAATATATACCTGTCATAAAGAGTAATTGCTGCACAAGTTCACAAACAGAACTGTGATCACCTCTAAGCACTCTAAGTGAAGACTAAGTATTATTTCATAATAAGAACACTGTAAATATCATGAACGTGAATCACTATATTTAAAGGCGAATATAAATAGATGGTTTATGGTCAATGGAGTGAACAGGTCTACGATTACCGGCCAGAGATGCCTTGATGTACAATAGCTGGATATTTTACTGACATATTTTTCTGACATTCACTTAATATTAGGCTAACATTCAGAGCATCTGTGGCCAAGGGATAAGAAACAACAGTAAAAAGCAAAAGGATATTTTTAGCCAAAAACCTTTCCTGAGTCTACGGTACCTTTGCACCTTCTTTTCCTGCAGCGCCAGGAAGACCTTGCTCTCCAGGAGGGCCAGGGGGACCAGGATGTCCACGTTCCCCTATTGGACCAGTCTCCCCAGTGGGTCCCTAAATTAAATAACCAAACCCTCATCAGAATGAATTTTTTTTTAATTTTTGGTAATGTCCACAATAACATAAATAATGCTTCATTTCAAAACAATTATCATTCTCATTTACTTTTGTGATATTCTATATATAAAAAAAACCTTCATATTAATCATTGGAAGCAGCATATGAGGTAGAAGTCTGTGTAATCTGGGTTAGAATCTGAGTGGACAAAGGAAATATGAAGATAAACTTAATTTTTAAAGCGATGTTTTCTTTGTTTAAGCCATAATTGATTCACAGTGTGGTCAACTCAACCATTGTTAAAAACCATGGTTATAGCCACAGTTTCAATCCATTCCCTTTTTTATATAATGTGTCAAATGAATTTAAAAGCAGAAAAGGTATTGGTACCACATTGGTAGCTATTAAATGAATCATTACATGATGATAAGTGTAGGTCTCCGGGAAACCAAACAACCAAAGTTGTTCTCCTCGGAATTGTTATGACTGGAGACCACCTCATTGTTAATCTCTCTTCATTTGACAAAGTCTAGAGAATGTGGCAAGGGGATCCTGAGAGCATTGGTTTGGGCCTGGCAGTTCCTCCCGGCTGAAGGCTATAACAAATAGCCCACTGTCTTAAATTGCTGCAAATGCCAAAGTGAAAAATGTCAGGTCATTTATGTATCCCCCGAGTGGGGCTGTTTTGTGGTGCTTGGGTTTAATGAACTTTCAAGTATAAATAGAGAATGGTGACCAGTTGCTCTCTATTTCCACTTAGAATAAAGCAAAATGAAGGTTTTAAGTTAGAAACATATTAAGGGAAAGTTTCCAGGCACTAACATTGTTTGACAGTGGAATGGTTACTGAAACTGCTTATGTAATAGCACTTCTAGCTATTTTTCTATAAATGCAACAGATTGTTACTTTGGTCTTGTGTGAAAAATACATTTTAACCAAACTGGATATATATATATTTGTTTAAATTTCTTTAACAATGTATTGTCAAATGTCCTCAACTTACTTTTAATGTGTAAACTTCTTTCCCTGAGGAATTTTTCCTTTAAAATCTAATCACCAGAATTTCAAAAGTATGGGATGTAAAACTTATCTTCATTTAAGGAATATTACCACTGAGTTAGAAATCAATAATGATTCACATGACTGGGCAAAAAATAAATGAATATCAAGTCTTACAATCAATATTGGAACTATTAAATCACCTCCTTTGTCTTAACTGGAAATATGACAGACAACTGGATTTCTTTTTTAAATTAACTATAAGGGAATAATTCAATAAATTCAATAAAGTATTTCTAAAAACACTGGCTACTTTTACATCTTAAAATAGGGAGGTAACAAAGGTCATTGGTCTCAGAAGACAGTTGTCTGCCTTAGGGAGAAAGGAATTCTCAAATGTTGTGAGGTCTTGAGATGTTCAGATAACGTCCATGATTTTTCTATTCTAGCTGGACTCCAAATCCATTTCTGTTTATTAATATTTAGTATAATAGCAATCATTCCTGTAGTTAAAATTGCCCACAGAATATTGTTGTGAAGTTATTTGAAATTGAAAACGTAGGTTAGAGGAAACAAATTGTTGAGAGAAAAGTTTTTTAATCAAGACTAATAAATAGCTCAAAGGGGACATTCAGTATAAAAAATAGACATATTTGTTTGTGTACTGTTTTTCCAAAAAGGAGCAAACTGCATTTTCTTACCTCAGGATTAACCTCTGAAATGAAATGATCAACCAGTCTAAGAATTCTTTTTTTTTGCTATGTCACACAGATTCCTAGAGAGAAGTTGAAATTTTTCCCTCTGTGTGTCACAAAGTATTAGAACTAATTATAGACAGAGAAAAGACTATTGAAAGAAGTTAAATAATTAAAATACTGTTCAACTGCTCATAATCTTTCCTTAGAATTTGTTATTATGAAAGGTAGATTTCCAATTGAGTAAACTACATTTTTTTCTCCATTAAACATGCCCATGTTTTGCTAGAATAAAAAGAATGTATATCTTAATAAACACTTCTCTAAAACTATTTCATATTATAATTCAGGAAACTGCACCAATTTTTAAGACTGCTACTTATCTTGAAAAAGGTTCTTGTCTTAACTGTATTTGGACACAAAGATTACAAATCAATATTTTATCACTGATGGAATTCCCTGACATAAACAGAAAAATGATATGTTATAAATATTAAAATGTTGCAATAAAGTTTTGTTCAGGGAATTTTATTTCAAATAGTACAATTCTAAATTTAATCTATACTAAGGCTATTGCATTTACTTTCAATTTGATAATTTGTAGAAAGAGTATTTAATAAACATTTTGGTGGTTTTAGTATATGGTGCCATGTTTGGTTTTTGTATTTAAATTATTGTGAATTTTTTTACTTATTTTCATAGTTTATTCTTTTTTCATGAAGGCAATTGAAAAATCACTTTAGTTAAGTAATAGTTTGCTGGAGTTTATTCGATGTTTTGATGCAGGCTTGCTGCATCAAAAAAAGGATCCAAAAATAAAATACATTAATTTGATCATAATAAAATGGGCAGATTTTGGATATCATAAAATAGATGGCAATGTACACAGAAAAGTAAAGGGAAATAAGGAACATACCTGAGGCCCAACAACACCACCTGGTCCAGGAGGGCCGGTCTTGCCTTGAAACCCCTAACAACAACAAAAGTATAATCTATAAAACCACACGGGACACAAAGAATAAATTAAAATGTTGTGATATAATAGAATAGCTCAATTTAAATGAAAGTCAACCTTTAGATGGAAAATATGTTTCAATGTTCAAACCTAAGTGATATCCCAGTTGTATTTAAAATTTAAAATGTACCATTTTAATTACTTTCAACTGATTTTAAGGAAAATAATGGGATTAAATGATATAATATATATACATACATGTATATATACACACATATATAAGGAAAGTAAATAGAATGCTCCCATTTTTAAATGAACTAATCTTAGAGACCACGAAGTTTCCACTTAAACCGCTACTCCCAATAGCCGAATGGATCAACTTTATTTTGCATATTATAAACAACTAGTTGCTTGACTGCCTCGTTTTAACTTTTCTACTTACTGATTTGGAAATTTACACACACACATACACATTAATATACATGTAAGTACACATATACATGTGTATATAACGTATCTGTCTATCTACCAATGTCATAAGGCTGCTGTTACTTTTACCTATTGTTTACAGAGTTTAGCCCTACAACCTGTCTAGATTATTTTAATAACTTCCAGGAACACAATTGTCATTGTGTTACTGTATTAATGAACTTCTTTGCAACAATTTCTCAACCTCAAATATCTCTGAGCCTGAAAACTCAGTTAAGTGTCAACTAGACAGTTCTGCTTCTACTTCGTGCTCTCTTCTCAATTTAGCTCTCTCTGCACGGAGCTCTTAACTGAATCCTCTCCTGCTTACTGATTTGGAAACCAGATGTCAAATCTTTGCGCAGCCTGTGCCCTTTGTTTGAATTATACATCTCCCAATTTTTTGGGCACTAAGTTTGATAAGAAAATGCAAATGCAAATTAAATACAAATTAAAGTTTTATAGAACTTTGTTCTAGCAACTAAAAAACCAAGAATAACACAGAGAATGGCTATAACAATATTAATCATTAAAATTACTTGATTAAAATCCAATGTTCAATTGAGAAAAATTCTGTGAAAAACTTTGCAATCCATACTTTCACTCATATATTTTAGGGGAAAAGCTTGGGAGTCAGTGTAACCAAGAAGGTGATGGATTTATAAGGATCCTGAAGAGAGTTTTGCCCATATGCTGTTTATGCAACATTTTCAGTGTTTGCAGTACCTAGTACATTTAACAACAGGGATCTTATAAATAAAATGCCAACAAAAAAAACCTTAATTTAAGCATGAAGTGTACTTGTTCAGTATTGTCACATAAGAGTACAATTGCCATTTAATTTTAGAGTGATAAGCTTGATAAATGAATAATTTTAAAAATCTGCTGTAGTACCTTAAAAAATGTAACTCCTATTCTCATCATTTCTTAGGGACTAAGTAAATTTTAGAATCAGTGCAGGTTTGACATTATTTCTGAGACAAATTTAGATTACATTAATGTAATAGAACCTTTACCTGATAAACTTAAAAGCTTGGATTGCAAGATGTCACACAAAACTTTCAATTCAAATTTTTCTGAGTAGGATCAAATCTTAAGCATAACAAAATAATTTATTATTTAAAACATGATAAAACAGATACAGCAAAACATAGCTGTTCTAGATTCTGACTCATATACAAGATGGTCTTAGGTCTCAGTACAGAGCAAGGTGACAAAAGATTCCTGGTTGGAGGGTAATTCACTACTGATCCTACAAGTATATCTGAAATCCAGAACACAAATATCCATAAATCACCCTAGTCTTTGTCATTGAGCAACTATTCAATGAGACCATCCATCTGAGAACTATTAAGTAAGATCCTATTTTCCTCTTAGTTCAAATATTTAATGTTACATATACTATGGTTACTGTTGAGTAGAAGCAGAAGCTCTTGATTCAATTCAAGACCAAGAGCATTTTATAGTGACAATTCCTCAAAAAACACTTTGGAAATATTCCAGAGTTATTCCCATGACACTACCCAATGGCTTATGGCTTAGTTACTAATGATAGACTGCAAGATTTGAATGAGAATGAATTTGCAAACTTGAGCTTGGATTTTCCTTTAAAGTTTATTTTGTGCTCCTCCTGCAGATATCAGCCCCAGGAGAAAAATCCAAACAATTTCAATTTTTGGTTTCACTAAATTCATCTTGATTCTGCTTTGAAATCCAAGAATTTGAAGTTTCCAATCTGCCTAAATGTAAGAAGTTGTTACTAAGAATTGTCCATTGGTGAATGAAACTGGCTTGGGCTGTTTCTCATACAGTTTCTTCTATGCAGAAAGTCACCTTGTTTTCCTATCTGTTACTGTGCACCATGAAGCATCTGCATGCTGGCACAAAGCTCTAAAGTGACTTGAACTGTACACAGAGTCTATGTCTGGGTTTCCTAAAGAAATCTGGACACCATTAATCAATGGTGAGCGCCAAGAATTGATTTTTAAGAAAACATGATAATCCTTGAAGACTTGTGATTAGTCTGACATGTTCTGGAAGAGCCAGGCACATGGTTTTGTAACAAAGGCAGAATAAATAAACAAACCCACCAGGATACTTAAACTATAGTTGAAATTGTTAGTTTTGCCTCTGCCCAAAAAATCGTGATGCACATAAGATGTTCAGAGAATTTATTTAATGGTCTAGTCTTTATAGATTTTAAATAAAGCTTAGTTACATTTTTCCATATGCCTTTTCCAACTTGAGGCAAAGGAATGCATTTGACATAGTTCCAGATCAATTATAATTGCATGGTTTGAACAGCAGCAAATATTTCATCCCATTTTTATGGCTAGAAGATTCATTATCTGCATGGTTTTTCGTAATGTGCTCTTTAAACGGGTGTGAAAGGAATCAGGTTGGGTGGACTGTATCTGCAAAGACCTGAGGAAAAGTTAAGCTGGGCAACTTTATAGAGGGATCCTGAAGAATAATATTTTTCTCTCAGCTCATCACTGAGTGCTATTATTAACAATAAACCAAATGAAAATCTCATCAAGTAACATACTATATCCTGCAGCATTTTCACTTAGGTAATTAAACTAAACAAGGAATCATGTTAATAAAAGTTTCCATGGAATCAACTTATTTTTCTTAAGATGGTAATTGAGCTGTTAATAATAAAGTAACTTTGTGAAGAGATGAGGCATTATATACAGAAATTTTCAGTAAGAAAGATGTGGTGGCTTACAGTTTCTCCACGCTGTCCAGGGTGTCCTGGAAGTCCATCCTTCCCAGGAGGTCCCTGAAATCACAACCATAAACACCATAAATATTTTATGAATTATTTTGCAGTCTGAACATAACGTGCTAGACAACTTTCTTGTAATATTTTTGTTTGAGATCAAAGTTTTTTAAATTTTATATATGGGCCCTCCCTGGTGGCGCAGTGGGTTAAAGCACAGCACTAAGAAGCTAAAGCCACTCCCGGAGGTGACCACATGGCGTGGCAGACCTCTCCTGACCCGCCCGCTGCTCCCCTCAGCAGTGTACTTCCTCCATTTGCCTATTCTGCTCCCCACTCTGTCTCTGGTGAAGCCTCTCGCCGCCGCCCCTGAGCCTCTGGCCTGTACCCCAGTTCTGTATGCACAAATAAATAAATCTTTAAAAAAAATTATATATGGGCTCTCATTAGGGTAATTCTATAGCTTCAACAGCAAGACCAAGAAAAAACTCATACAGCTCTATTTAAACATTTCAGTGACTTCACTAACATGTGTCCTTTTTTTTGCAGTTTTTTTATTTTAAGTTTTAAAGATTTATTTACTTATGCATACAACACAGGGTTACAAGTCAGAGTTGCAAGGGCGATGAGAGGATTCACCACAGACAAGAGTTGGGAGCAGAACAGGAACATCCACGAAGTACACTGCTGAGGGGAGCAGCGGGCGGGCGGGTCAGGAGAGGTCTGCGGCGCCCTCTAGGTCAGCTCCAGGGCTGGGGATTGAACACACACGCAAGCGGCTGCGGCTCCCTTGCAGTACAGCTCACTTTAGCCCGTTGCGCCACCAGTGAGGGCCTGGTTTGTATTTTAATTTTTTTCAAAAATGTTAGTTCTGTGGTACTTGGAAAAATGAGTATTTTCCACTTTTTTCCCAGTAATCTTTTTCTAATTTAATTCCCTACACATCAATACTGAGAGGGGGAGAGAGAGAGAGAGAGAGAGAGAGAGAGAGAGAGAGAGCCCTCTAGTGGTGATCCGTGCTTCCACCTGACAAGAATGTGAAAGAAATAGTAACGTTTACCAGCAAAGATGCTTTACCTCTCTCTCAGGTGTTTCAAATAAACAAAGGAGACAAAGCATTATGTTCAAGTATAGATTTTATAAGGACCAATTTTTCACAGTAGATTTCTTAAATATCCTCTTAGAATCATAAAATTTATTAAGCACGGAGAGCAATCTATTATGCTATCAGTTTCTAAAAGAATGCTGTCTGTCACAGCTGAAGAAATAAATGAAGCAATTAACTAATTAAAATAAACAACTCAGGGAGCGTCCTATGTTTTAGATACTTAATAGAAATAGATACTTCCTTTGAATGTCTTATGGATTAGTCATCCTATTGAGGAACCAGTAAATATCAAGTTCAAATTTCAAAATGGGTTTATGCGTATAAGCAAATATACTCTTATTCATTCAGATAAATGAAGAGAAAATTTCATTTTCAATGAAATTTTTAATAACACACATGTTTCATGATATGTTCATTATTTAACTCAATTATTTGTTTCAACAAACTGTATTTTATATACATCCACTTTCAAATATCAATGTTTGTATACTGAATTTGAAAAAGCCTTTGTTCAAAAAAAGATCAATTGTCGGGGCACTTTCTCCATTAGAGTACTACTTTTTCCTAGTTTCTCCATGATATTTTCGAAGAAAGTTTTTTTGGTAGTGCCAGCTCAGCTCCCTCTCATCATTATGGACATCTCAGTTGTCATTAATTATCATCTTTAATTAAAGAAATACATTAGGACATTTCACAAGATCATTGTCTGCTCATTGATTGACTCACGTTTCCCAGGGTCACTTTAAATGATACCACTGTCAAAATATAAAATCTGGAATATTTTTAAGAAGGGCCTTATATAATCACTCTTTTTCAGATAACTTCATATTACATATCTGTGTACTGTGATGCTTAAGGTGCAGTTTTGACTTCAATTTAGAGAAGAAGCACAAAAATAAATAGCTAATTGCTACTAGACATCATGCAGGTGCAGTATTTCAAAGCAGCAAATAAAACTCTGTGCTTTATCACTATTTTGATACATATGGGAACAAATGGGCTGTCAGCTGAGGGCAGTAAAAGTTTCAAATAAAAACATACAAGGTGACAGCTAAAGGATAGTAAATATGAGTAGGCTTTTTCTTTCCACCTTTCTGAAATACATCTCAAATGATGGTGTTTTTCCTTCATAAGCTATTTAGATGTTTTCTATCACATTTGCAAATATGAAAGTAAAACTGTTTTAGTGGATTTACTGCTGTGAGATGTACAGAGTATACTCTTACTGCAAAAAAGTATAATCCTTTAAAACAGTAAAACAGTGATCTTAAACCTAAGTGATGTCACCCAGAGTAAATGCAGCATGATTTACAATGTCTTTTCTAGAAAGTCTGATGGTGCTGTATGAATGGATACATGAAGATTTCACATCATCATTTCCCTGTTAGAATTACATATGTATACCTAATATTAAGTGAAAATCCTGAATAATTGTTACTACTCTATACTGCTTGCCAGTAAAATAAAGTGGACTAATTACTAAGTCATTTCATAGAATTTATTTAAAACTAACAATTCTATTGATCAAAATAGACTGCCCCTTTGATCTAGTTGGTGAAGGATAATGAAAACAAATTCATCCAAATGAGGGTGTTAAGAATGTTTTTTCACTTCCCACTGAGTGTTCATTTTTCTTCTTCTATAGATACAATGTATTGCATAATAGTAATGCTTTAAATTTAAATCACATGAAGTGAAATTTTTTCTTATATGAGATAAAATATATGCTAACATTGACATAAATTAATAGACTCTAAATATGAACATTTCATGCATACAGTCCTACACATTAGTATATAAATATATGCAATTTTGTGTTTGTGTGTATGTGTATATATGCACAACTACATACATACACATGTATTACCTCTTAGGTAACTTAGTTTATAACATATACGTTTCAGGTATACAGTACCTGAAGCTACATCTGTAAACACTATAAGATGACAGCCACCAAAAATCTAGTTTCTATTCATTAGTTTGCACTTAAACCCCTTTATGCATTTTACCACCCTGGAACCCTATGGATAAGCAATGGAGAAGAACCAGTTAATTTGCAGAAACAGTTTGGTTATAGTCTTACACCAAAATGTCTTCCTTTGGTATCATAGAGATAAATGCTTTTCTTTCCTAAACTTCATAAAACTGCATACCAGAAAAATGATAGGTACTTTTATTTCATGCTCTGATGTTTCCCTTGTCAGAGAAACAGAGTACAATGATCATTTTGTTTAGCAGTGAAAGCAATGTTCCTTAACAGTGTCATGTCTCTCCAACTAGACTGCATGCTTTCAAGTGTAGGCATTTATTATACTTCTAATACCTTTTAGAGACAAAATGCATGATCAATGACTCAAAACTTGTTGAAAGATACATGAGAGAATGGGCCAAAAGTGTGAGGAAAAATGGGGTAAATGGTTTTCTCTGACATTAAAATTACATTACCTGAAGGAACCAATTCTTAACAATATCTACAAGTATAAATGTTATGATTATGTTGAAGTTATACATATCACTGGATTTTATGGTTAAGCAATACAACAATAAACTATACCTATGACTTCAAAATACTTAAGAAAAATTTGTGTGCATATGATCAGTTTCAGTTTTATTAAAAAACAACAGACATACATTACTGTTTAAGGCTACGGCATGGTTTGACATACATATATTGTGAAATGATTACCACCATGGATTCAGCAAATTTAATTTTCCAGTTGCAATTATCATTAAACTGTGTTTTTACTTCTTTGTATATTAAATGTTCATGACTTAATAGTGCATTTAACATATAAGCGAAGTAAAATCAACCTTATCCTATATTAATGCTAGCCATTGTATTAACCCTTTAAATCCTGTAATATAGGTAACATTCCTTTTTAGATATCTTGAGTATAAAGTAAAACCATTATGTTAAAATGTATATTAAATACAGTGTCAAAACACTGTAAAAACAGTGAGAGTTTGTGGAACATCTAATTTTTCAGAATTTCACAATAAATATTTCACTTTTAAAATGGCAGCTAAAGTCACATTTGAATGTAGTCAGGAAAACAGGTCACCAAATTCAAAAAGTTAGAGAACATTCATAAACTATTTTCAATGTATTTAAAATATCACATATAATAGCTATTTAAAAATTTCTATCTTATTTTAGAGTTTTCCAGACTGTTCTTTTATTCAAGACTATATTTGGACTATATTTGATTAAAATTACTAGAAGTTAGAAAACTTAACTAATTTTTTAAAAATATTGGCATATAAAGTCTCATGTAATTTACTTTTATAAGGTGAGCATTAATGGTTTTACATTTTATAAGCTACATTTTAATGGTTCAGCTCAAATCACCTTAAAAAATTAAGTCTAAAAATGTATTTTTACAGTGCTCTATATTAAAATATCCATGACATGAATAAAACTACTAGTAATGATTTACTGGGGATTAGTTATTGTATTTCTACAGTGAAAGAAACATCTGGTTCTTAAATCACAGACTGAAATTTAAACTATATTTAGCTTCTTGGAAAGCACATCCAATTCAACAATGTAGGTTCTATTTTTAGGGAAAATAATTTTTATGTTGCCACTCAAAGTATGGCCCATGGATGAGTAGCACTGGTATATTCTGGCACACATAAGTAATGTAGTCTCAAGCCCATTCCAAGCCTATTGAACCCAAATCTTCTCAATTAACACGATGTCATTGTGATTTGTATGCTTATTCCATTCTACACTAAGAACACAAACTTAACATGCATCAGGACTATCTGGAGATAGTGAGTTAAAATATATCTCAGGCCTCCTTGGTGACACAAGGGTTTAAATCTACAGCCACTGTAGCATGAGTTCAATCCCCTGCCAGGGAGCTGACCCACATGGCACAGCAGACCTCTTCTGTCTCACCTGCTGTATATCAATCTGCCTGTTCTGCTCCCCACTCTGTCTCTAGTGAATCCTCTCAGCCTTTGCACCTCTGGCCTGTACCCCAGTTCTTATATGCATAAGTAAATAAATCTTATATATATATATATATATATATATATAATATGGCCATACTGATTAGGTAAATGAGAGAGGATAATACTTTGCACTACTAGCAAATCCCCCTGAGATGCTGCTATCTCGTTCTGGGGACCAGAACTTGGGAATTTTGTGAAATAAGTGGGTGCTATGGTCTGAATGTATTTTGCCAGGCATGTATGTTGAAATTCTAATCCATAAAGGCATTGCTATTAGCAGTGGGTTCTTCAAGAGAAGAGGCATCCTCATGAATAGGGTTAGTGAGTGACTAAAAAGACTTCAAAAAGATCACTAGTTCCTTCTACCACATGAATATACAATGGAGAAGTTTGTGACCCAGCAAGGGCCCTATCAACCATGCTGACATCCAGATTTAGACTTTCTTTCTTCATATCTGGTTAAAAAAAAAAAATTGTTTTGTCTAAACTATCCAGCCCTTGGTGTTTTGTAACACCAAAAGTATTATATAAAGTTCTGGTTGTGACAACCTAAATGAACTGAGGCAGTGTGTCAGCTAATTCTGGTTCTCATGAATAAATTTTGCCAAAAAAGAGAAATCAACTGAGCATTAATTGTCCCAAAATTCAATGAATATTTAAACATGAATATGAAGGATTCCAATTAATTTTATGAAATTATTTAATGAAGATATTCGAGTGTTTTCTAAGTATAATAAAAGTGTTGTCATTCAGAAAGGGCTATCATTTTTTAAAGAAGAATTTATCATTAAGAAGAATTTATCATATAAAAACAGAAATTTAATACAAAGTAAATAATATCAGAAACTTGGCACATGTTTACAATATGGTATTTTGAGGAATCTATTGGAACATGTCAGAAAAAAGGGAATTCAGAAACATGAGTAGTAAAGATTTAGTAACTATTTTAATATCATCAATGACATTCATTATAGCAAGAAGCAGTTGAGAGCGTCATGTTAGTCTTATCTTTGCTACACTTTGGAATATTTAATAAGATATGTAATGTAATTATATTTAGAAACATTTGATAAACTCCATAAATTGAAATTATGTCTTTTGACATGATTAACTGCAGTTTCATTTTAGAGGGAATGTTATCTACATTTATGCCCAAAGATTATTAAAAATGTAGTATATGGCTCTTAAAAATTTGAAAACATTGTCCAAGGAACAACAAGAATGAACAACTATGACACTTACAGGAGGGCCTTTTGGCCCAGGAAATCCAACTGGACCCTGAGGTCCTTGTGGTCCCTGAAAAGAAAAAGCAGTGAAGAAATTTAAGAACATGCTTTCAAAGGTACATGAAAATGGATGATTTTTCACACTCATTACGCAAAGGTACACAATTCATCAATAGTCTTTAGAATTCTGTGATTGTTTACAATTCATATTAGAATCTAATGAAACATATATGTATTAAGAGGTTTTTCAGTCTATACTTCCAACATTAGTGACAAAAATACATAGAAAGAGCTAAAAAGAAATTGACAATCACACAAATGACTTAACTCATGCCTGTATTTAAAATATATTTATTTTCAGTAGGCCAATATTATGTTTTATTCATTTCTAAACTTCTTTTGCAGATGAGATGAAAAGAACTCCATTAATAATCACTCTCGTTAACATTCAGTGTAAACATTGATGCTTAATTAGTTATACTATTCAACAGGATATTTATATAAGTTTAAAATGCATAAAATCAGTCTTTAACAGTGACTGTGTTAGGGGCAGCAAAGAATTGGTAAAAAATAATACTTTCTGTCTCCAGAACAAAGAAATACATATATATATATATATATATATATATATATATATATATATACACACACACAGGTATATATATTATATGTATATGTATAGAGATATACATATACACACACAAAGTGTATATTATAATGGCAGATAATATATATTAAATAATATAATAAGGACAAGGTTAATTTATATTTTATATAATCAAATAAAAATCAATACTAACGTTGGTCTTTAATAGAATTAATTTTATTTATCAGTTTATCCTTTCTAAGGGATTTTTTATTGTCATTCTTAAACATTTGCTATTTCAGAAATTAGCACAAATTATTGCTAATATCTATAGCTTATCTTAAAATTGAAAAGAAATTTCAGAGATAGACTATTAAAATCCAGATAGGGGAAATTTTCAAAAACACTTGACAATTTGTGGAATTCAGAAGTTTTGACTTGCTTAATGAAACTTCTTTTTAAATATATGTCACAAAAACTTAAAATTGTAAATAATAAATTCATTATAAATATAAAATTTTAAGAACAGTATTCCTGTATGTGATAGGAGCAGCTCTATATTCCAAGTTTCTTCAAATGTCACTTATTTACTGCTAGATTTTGCTTTTCAAGTAAATTTTGATTAGGAATTTAAATTTCTTTCAGCAGAAAATGCTTAAAATCATGCCTCAAGGTAAAAGAAAGAAAAAAAAGTGAGTATTTCTTTATAAAATTGCACAGATAATTGTCAACATGTTAACAGTGTATTGATCAAAATATTTCCAGGTGAGGTAGAAAACCCACAAATACTCAATGTAAAGGTGTACCTGTTTCAGGAAATGGGTAAAATGCCCAGTGCTTAGTTAAATTAAGTTCATTTGATTATTTTAATAAATTCTAAACATTGCAGGGTATGTACTTTGGCCACGAATTGTGTAGGCTTATTCAAATTTAACTGGTATCTTAGTGTTTGTTTTTTTTAATTTGTTTGTTTTTCCTAAATAAGTCTAATATTCTTATAAGCTCACTATAAGCTCCATTAAGTCTCTAATAACAAACATCCATGATCTGCAAATATTGAATATGAAAGATTTTATTTAACTTGTAGAATGTCCTAGTGGATATATTTATGCAATAATTAGCATTTAATATATCACTGTAACTATACAGTGACTCTAAATGAGCAAAAATTGGTGTTTCCATTCTAGACCAATGTTAATACACAATTCTTTATCTGAATTTCCCAAGTCTCAAATTTTTAAGAAAATATATTTGTGATATTACTCTAATATTCTTCATCTATATCCCTAAGGCATAACTAAATTATTCAGCAACTAAATCAACTAATTCATAACTAAATTATTATTGTGAATTAAGTTTACAATACTTAAAATACTTTGCAGAATATAAGCATATATTTGGGAGAGAATATCTGAACAGCTTTACAGAATACAGGAAATTCTGCCTATAGGAAATCTAACATGTATAAATGTTTTTTGAAAGTGAATTTTTCTGTTTTACTAGAATATCTGTTTAATCAACTTTGGTTCTCAATACACGCTTTTCTCATCCTCAAAGTAACTAACTCACAATTACAAGCAATCATGTTACTGGATCACACTATTGTTTTACAAAATTAATGTCATCCAAAGTTCATTCAGTCTTAAAGATATATTGTTGACCATGAACTTTACTAATGCATAAGCAAAATGTGTAAAGAGAAAATAATTTGTACTCTGAAAGCAAAAGCCTTTGTTTTGCTATTATTTGTGAAGTGGTTCTACTCGATTCAATTATTCAGCTTTTTTAACTAATTTAACTCTATGTTCTGACTTTGACCATAAAATATTTCAAAAGCCAGTATTATTTATGAACTAAAAATGTGCAGCTTGTATTTAAATTGGAAATAGTTCACTCATCATGAAAAATCTTTAGTGGAAAGTTTAACTATATATAAACTACAGCTGTAAAGCAATTAAGTGACATTGTCTTCATAGAATTATTGAAACTAACTTATCCCCAATTTTAAGTTTTTTTTTAACACATCACAGTGTTTCTGCTTTTCTTTGTGCAAAATGCCCCTTATAAATTTCAAAAAATACCTAGAAATATGCTGACATGACAGCATAAGACTGAAAACTATTACAGAATAATAAGAGTAATTTCCTTGATAGCAATACAGATTTTAATACTAGAGCTGCCTTCAAGAGACTAGAGAATAAATGGCAAAAACTCTGGCTATAAAAATGCTATATTAATGTAAAGAAAATAAATAAAGGACCAGTTTGCTCATCTGTATTTAGCTTTACCTTATATCAGTTGAAAATCAATTTACTAAATAGTTTGCCTATTTACTGGAATAGATGTTTTATCTTGATTTGAATATATATATCGATTGTGGCTTAGTGGCTTGGTAGCTTGTATTTTAGTAGCATGATGCTGTTGCCAGGGCCATGGAAGCAAGGCCAGCTGAGAGGAAAGCAAAGGATTAGATGCATATTAAAAAAAAAAAAAAATCTTATTTGACTTGAGTATGAAAGCCCATCTAAAAATAATTTAAGAAAAAATAAAAGCACATCTGAGGTCATTTACATATATTTTCCTCATTTTTAAAAGATACTGATTAAGTTTTGTTTAGAAACCTAAACTGATTTTGTGGGTGATTATGCTTGACACATATACCTTTTCCCAGAAATTTAAACACTGTAAAATATTAATATTTATTTTATATTACATAGTTGTATCATACTTACTCTTTCGCCTGGAGGGCCGGGAGGGCCATCACCCCCGGAAGTACCCTGGCAACAATGAAAAAAAAAATCGGTTTGATTTTTTTCTCACCACATCCAGCCTCTCTCTGGGCAAAACCCAAATGGTACAAATGCGCTCTCTACCTTCGGTCCAGGTTTCCCAGTGGGCCCTCTCGCGCCTCTGGAACCTCTTGGACCCTGCACATAAGACAAAAGGTGAAACAGATCCAGTAGCAAGTAAACTCAGAGGCACAACGTGCGTTTTTACATTTGAAGAAAACTATCTTGAAAGGTTAAAGCCAATATGAGAAGTAAAAATCACTAGTGCAAATTGACACCCACCGTTGGACCACGCTGACCACGAGGACCTGGTTTGCCAGCCACACCCTGTCAAGACAGTTCAAAGAGTTTCAACATGCAGAACATCACAGTACGCAGGATGTCTGGTGCTGAGAGCTAATGACTCATGCATGGGATTTCCACCAGATAGTACTGAAATACCAGGCATATCATACCCGTGCACCTTTCTCTCCATTGGCACCTGGAAACCCGGGAAATCCAGTGGAACCCTACAAATAATAATAAATGAATGAATGAATGAACGTATATATGGTATTAACATGTTTAGTCATGACCGTAAGTCTTTCGGAACAGAATGATTCTCATAAGCTTGTAATAATTAAATCTAAAATACAATTTTAAGAATTCTACCACGTTTATTCTGGCATTTGAAAATAAACTTACAGCGGCATGTGAAATCCTTGGAAGCATTGAAAACATGAAGTGATGATACATATTTTAGTTTTGACTTTAACCAAATATGATATTGCTCAATATAGAAAATAACAAAGGGGAATTTCATGAAATAAATTTTTTGACATGATGCTGCATATTTGTTTCAAATCTGAAGAAAAATACTATTTTTTCATAAGTCTGAATAGCTCAGTATGAAAATTGGAATTTTATAGAATAAGAGCTGAATTAATATTTTTGTGTTAATATAATAGTATGCATTTTAAAACCATATGATCAAACCACATAGTCTAAAAATCTACTTCTGCCTTCTTTTCTGCTTGATGTTTAAATCTGGTTAGAATTAACAGGGTCTGACAGTCAAGTATCAAAACACATTTTTCAAATTCCAAAGATATCAAGTCAAGACTTATGTTTATGAAACATCATCTCATTAAGTTGGATATACAATTTAGCCTTCTCCAGCATAGTTTTTTCTTCTATAAAATGAGCAACAGTATACAACTTACATGTGTTTTGCAATTTGTAGGATGTAGAACAAAGATAAAAATATAAAATATAAAAATAATAACAGTAACAGTTAATAGTGATTACTTCAAAACATAATAAATGCAGTGAAATATCATTTAATTTTGTCCACATAACCAAATTCTTTCATTTTACCTTGCACCTCTGGGCAGATTTTGTACTGCTTAGCAAGCCCTTTGATCATGACTGTGTTGGCTTGCCTTGTCATTGAATCATGTAAACACTAGGATTCAAATACTTGGTCCCCGAGTTACTAATGCAAATGGGATTCCAAATATATTCATCTTATTTAAGTCATTGTGTAGATTAAATGCTAATGTGTGAAATGTCTCCAAAGACTAGTAACTACTCAAACCTTTCATGCTTCCCTGTTCACTAAGGGATATATAACCAGGCCTTCCATGACTTGAATACATTACTTGCTTTTCTTAGCCACTCATTTGAATTATCTACTCCTCCAGGGATGTTTCTCCAACTGGCAAATGACTCCTTTGTATCAAAATTATCTGGAGTGATTGTTACACATACGGATCTTCAAGTCCCAGTGCAGCACTACTGAAATAAATGCTCTTGCAGCTGGGTTCAAGAACCCATATTTTAAATAATTTCTCCAGGTAATACATACAAGATGGGTGCTATCAATTTATATTTCCTCCACAGGTCAGGAAACCTTATGTGTGAAGCTTCGTGGCAGCTGATGGTGAAAATTATATCCTAAAATATGCACTATTAAGTTTTGTTTTATGACCCATTATCCAATATATTATAATTTCTCCCTATGGAGATGACTATGTGATTAATCTGAGAACACTTATTATGACATGCAATATTCACATATTGGGAAAAATCTTGGCAGATTACATTTTTTGAAGGACTTTCAAAGTTTTTTCATTTTTTTCTATAATCAGGGAGTTATATAGATTATTGATATTCAATTACTCCAGGATTTTGACGAGAATGGAAATAAAATATTCAATCAAACCTTGAAAATAAATATTACTTTCCTGATACAATAGTTACATTTACAGATTTCATTCAACAAAATTGCTCATATACAATAATTTTTTAATAAATGTGTTTTCCTATAGCTTCTGCTCTAAGAAATTTATGGGAAACTAACAAAAACATCTAATCACCATATTCAGGCATTTTTTGATCACTTCTCACATAAGGATTTAATACCAAAACATGTAATTTTCATAAAAAAGCATTAGGTGCTTTTAAATGGAAGAAACAAACAAAAAGCTATAGAATCAAAGCTAATGTTGGCTATTAGAAGTGTGAAGTTTTCAGAATTATTTTAAATACTGTCTCAATGTAAAAGAGTCTTATCTTAAAATAGAAAGTAGATTTTACTTTCTAAAATAGCTATCATTTCAGAATACATATGTATTCTAATGTATCTTTCAAATACCCATACCTTTAATGTCATCAGTGAGATATTGGATAAATTACAGTGCTTAATTATCATCCTGAAATGATAACCCCTTGAAAGAGATTAGCAAGCAAACCAATTTAACCAATTGTATAACTACCTAAATATTATTGACCAAAACATGTATCAATTCACCTAGCCACTTTAAAATAACATTAAGTGCACTTTTAACTAAATTTTATGATTCATTTGAAGAAAACTAGAAATAATACGTTATTTTCTAAAATACCTTTTTTTATGCTTAAAATATGTCTATTTCAAATAGTCAGAAATAGGATTTGAGTGGTAGAGTTGGTTGAACAGTGATGTGGACTCAAAAATGATATATCCAAATGCAAATATCTGGAACTATGAATGTTACCCGATTTGAAAAAAGAGTCCTTGGAGAGGTAATTAAGTTATATGTCTTGAAATGAAATCATCCTGTAGTACCCAAGTGGCCCCTAAATCCAGTGGCTAATGTCCTTGTAAAAGACAGAAAAAGAGAAAACAGAGACACACAGGAGGTCATGTGAGCAGGGAGCGGAGAACTCAAGTATAGACGCAAGTTGAGGAATGCCTGTGGGGACAGAAGTCAGAAGGACAGAGACAGATTTTCTCCCTGGGCCTTGGCAGAGGGCCTGGTTCAGCTGACACCTTCTTTGATACCTCTGGGCTCCACAACTGTAAGCAGTGTTTTTTCATTATTTTAAGTCACCAAGTTTGCGAAAATTAGTTTCAGTAGCCCAAGGAAATAGAAACCGTGGGAATAAAGGGAATTAAAGAGAACAAAAGAAAGAATTCTTTAAAAAAAATAAAGTGGGGGGGGCATCCCTAATGGCCTTGGAGTTAAGTGTCAGTGCTACCCCAATTCTTGTACAAGTGAATGAATGAATGGATGAATGAATGAAAAAGTCAAATGGAAATTAAATTAAAAATCAAATAAGAAACAGAAATGAAATCCAGGGTCCTCCCTCATGGCACAATGGATTAAAGTGCATCACTATGAAGCGATCTGAAGCCACTGCAGCATGAGTTCAATCCCTGTCCAGGGAGCTGACCCACATGGCACAGACCTCTCCTATCTCACCTGCTGCTCCCCTCAGTAGTGTATTTCAGTACACCTGTTCTGCTCCTCACTCTGTCTCTGGTGAATCCTCTTACCCCCCACACCTTTGGCCTATACCCCAGTTCTTGTATGCATAAACAAATAAATATTAAAAAAAAAAAAAGAAAAGAAGTGAAACCCAAAACTAATATCCATCAGCTGTCATTCACTTTATAACTTCTAGATACATAGTATGCTGCTTGGGAATAATTCCCACTCCAGTTCAAGAAGCAGATATCTGTACTTTCTTTTATGAATCAGCCTCGCAAAATATGCTGCAATCACTAGGTTCTCTGAGATTCCTGTAATGCCCACGTGCCCAAACACCTTAGGAATTTTCTTTGAGAATGTGTGTTTTAAAGATTAATCATCTAAGGCTCTCCCTGGTGGTGTAATGGGTTAAAACGCAGCACTGTGGGCCCTCCCTGTTGGCACAAGGGGTTAGGAGGCAGCACTGCAAGCTGGCTGCAACCGCTTCAGTGCAAGTTCCATCCCCACAAGGTGACCACATGGCGCGGCAGACCTCTCCTGACCCACCCGCTGCTCCCGTCAGCAGTGGACTTCATCAGTTGGCCTGTTCTGCTACCCACTCTGTCTCTGGTGAATCTTCTCACTGCCCCTGCACCTCTGGCTTGCACCCTAGTTCTGTATGAATAAAATAAATAAATCTTAAACAAACGCAAAAAACAAACAAACAAACAAAAAAAAAAACCCCGCAGCACTGTGAAGCTATCCACAGCCACTGTAGCACGAATTCTATCCCTGGCCAGGGAAGTGACCCACATGGTATGGCAGACCTCTTCTGGCTCACTGGCTACTCTCCTCAGCAATGTAGTTCAGCGGACCTGCCTGTTCTGCTCCCCACTCTGTCTCTGGTGAATCCCTGCACCTCTGGCCTTTACTCCAGTTCTTGTATGAATAAATCAATAAATCTTTTTTAAAAAGTATAAAAAGTTAAAAAAAAGATTCATCATCTACATGTGACAAACTAAAAAGTGATGCTTGTGCTAATTTTAAGTGTTTCTATAAAATGTTGACAGATAAACAATAAAAATCAAGCAAATTATTTTACCTTTGGACCTTGTCTTCCTGGATATCCGGGTAATCCTGGAACACCAAGTTTCCCCTAAAGTTAGAAAAATGATAAGAAGAAATTCTAATTGAATTGAGTTTCATAATGACTATAGTCATTTCTCTCAAAGTTATCCCCACATATTTGCACATGCAAAAGGAAGATTTGTAAGTTCTTAACAGCCCTTACTTTCATTATATATTTTTTTTCACCTGAATAGGGTAAAAAGTTGCTTTGGACACATTTCTAATTCTATAAGGTTAATCAATTTAATCTCTGTTCAACTTTGAAGACATAGAAACTTGAACTAAAATAAAGAACAAAACTTACGACTGTGAACTTTAAAGCATTGCTAAAGAAAATACCAAAGCTTTTCCACTATCAAGTACTACCTGAAATTAGTTGATGCAGTTAGAGCTACATTTATGTTTTATCATTCCAACTGAAGTTTTTAATAAAATTATTTCATTTCTCACTGTAAATATAAAGCAATCTATCATGAACTATTTAACATTTTCTCTTTAAGTAAAATTTAAATATAGCCAAGAAATTTTGACCTAATTTTTGGACAAAATTATTTCTTTTGTTCATATATCTCAATTAATCTAGGCTAATAAATACACCGAATGTTCAGAGCAGCAGCAAAATAATGGTTTTAGAGATTGTCATTTCCTATAGAGAGGCATTTGAATGTGCCACTACTTTAATCCAGTGGAGTGAGGTTACCTCTCAATCTGAAGGTACTGAGGCAAATAAGTTATAAGAAAGTTCAAAGATGCTTAGCAAATATTAAGATTTTTAAACATTAAGAAAATTATTCCCTTGAAAAAATATTAATAAAATAATATAGGTAGAGAAAAGTAAAGGAAAATATATGAATCAAATACGTTTGTGAAACTGTATTGTAAATTGTTTTTAATAACATACTTCTAAAGAACATTTCACATGCAAAGTATTATTTATCAACGTTAACAAGTTACCAAGCACTTAATATGATTTTTTTTCCTAAATGCATTCATACAAAAGAAGGAAAACAAATCCCAAACACTATAAAATCTTAAAAGATGAACAGTACTTTACGAACAAAAGTAAATATTTTACTGGGTGAAGCAAGGCAAGAAATTAGACATTATAATTTATGACCTTGTTAAAATTAAACTAAGGAGCTGGTTGATTCAAGTTCAGCCCTGCATAGGTAAGCAGCCTTTGTGTGGAAAAATGCAAGCATGCTCTAAGAAGCATCCTGAAATGATGCCTCCTTGGATGCATTAAGTTATCATAGCTTTTTTTTAATGTCACTTATTTCAAGGTTAATGAAATTATCTAAGTAGAATAAAAAAGCCTTCATTTCTATGGTAATTACAACATTAGAATATATACTCTTACTCATTTTGGAGTCATTTTGAAATAAGTCCAAGCAAAACTTGGTTGTATTTTCAATGTGATAACAGGTATCTTCAAGAAGGAAAACACTAATGATATATCAAAGATGAAAAATTATGGGGAGTTAAAATTCTGAGGTCTCAGGTTAGTGTCCGAGACCATTTACCAAGACTTGAGAGAAGTTAAGCCTTGTAAACTCCTGCTCCCTTCTAGCTATTTCTCCACTGCCTAAACACTATGGCATGAAAATGGGAGTACAAATTATTCTACTACACCAGAAGAACCATTACACAGACCTAAGGAACTCCTGTGTGTGTGTGTCTGTGTGTGTGTATGTGGTCCCAATTCTTAATAATCCCTGAGTAATATATAACACTTACACTTTTTCTTAAATAGCATAGAATTTACACCTATTATAGAACAATGATATGCTTATTATAGAAAAGTTGTATAATATACATACAAAAAAGAAAATTTATTTGAATTAAACTGAGAAATTATTTTTTATGTTCTCCTTCAGTATACATGCTGGGATAAAATTTGTCATGGATATTTAGAGTTTTTCTTAATATACCTTTACAGTGTATTATAAGGTGTTCATCATATTACAGAATACTCTCTGAAGGCCTAACTTTAATATTGCCTAATAGCATATCTAAATCTAAATGTAATGTTTGCAAGTATATATATTTTTTAAATATACATATACTCCAGTGTATTTTAAAATAAAGTGACTTATGCCTGAGTTACCCCCAGATTAAATTAAAATCTCTTTAAGTTGGGTCTGAAGATCACTACTTTCAAAAAGAAAATATAAAGCTTGGTTTGAGGGACAAAGATAATTTGTTTTAACTTAATAAGCAGACACCCTTCCACTAATTGTTTTCATCCTTCATCATACCAAACTCTCAACATCAAGGTAGAAGTTTTATTTGTGACTGACCCTGTGTGGCCAAGGAGAGCTGAAGGAATTAGAAAATAAGGAAGAGTTAACAAATGTACCCACCAGGTGATTATACTTCAAAATGTATATGGATATGTTTAAAATTTCATGCATCTACTAGATACTGAATAAGATTGCAAGTGTTGTCAAATGACAATGAAGTATCATTGCCAAGAGGGCCTCTGAATTTAAAACCAGTCACTGACCTTCTCTCCTGCTTGACCAGAAGGACCAGGGTCTCCAGTTGGGCCTGCTCGACCTTTGGGTCCTTCAGGCCCGTCTTCTCCTCTTGGGCCTAACTGACCAACTTCTCCCTGAAACATAAGAGTAATAACATCCTCATAACATAAACTATATGGGGTATCGAACGACAGAGATGAAAGTCTATCAGAAAGTCATATTCTTCAATTCTTGGTTGGTATACTCATGTTTAATTTATGACAAAGAATCTAGAAAGTTTTTACTTCATCAATCTTTCCATTAATAAATAAACAACTGAGTACAGACTGACATTTGAAAACTTACACAAACCCAATACTACTACATATCACATTAAACTACTTCTAATCCATCTGTGCTGTGGAAAGACAAAAGAAAAATGATTAAATAGTACAGGGAGGGAGACTAGCCCACCTCAATATAGGCCCCTGTGGCATAAGGATTATTTTCAGCTGAAGGCAACTGAGAAGAAGCAGATACAAGAAAAGCTCTCCTCTCCACTTATTTGCCTAGAAGCAGGACATGATTTGCAAAGGTGTCTTTCCTGCTCTCTCTACTTAAAAGAAAAAAAGTTAATCATCAGAGACAGCAAGGCCCTTATCAGTGCAGAGCAGGAAGCAGGCATGGAGGAATCTCAACAAGAGCCTTAACTAGCCAGCCTTTATCTACAATTAATTTCTCAGATACCTACTTTCCCACAGTTTGCAGCAGCAGCAAGTTAAAATTGGGCTCCTTAGGTTTTGCTAGTTCTCTAAAAAGTTATTGTTCCTTTGCTAAAATACTCTGTAAGCCCAAGTTCTAAACAACCCTCTAAATTGCTATCTTTGAGTACTCCCCTGGGTAAATCTGAGGTACGTGCTAGTAAACTTCAGTTTGTTATTCTCTTGATGCATCTTGTAAAGTCGGTTTAACTCTGCAGGGTTCCTGCTTGAGGACTAGAACAGTAGAAGGGAAATGGGATTTATTTTTCCCCCAACAATAGTGGAGGGCAGCAGAAATCTGCCTTCCTAAAAGTTGAGGATTTCATGAAAGTTTGTTGAAGGGAGGGTGCTGGTTATTTTTTGAAAGACATTTCTATGCAAACATCTCAGTGTAAAAGCATCTCTCTCACTGAGATCTAATCTCCTCACCATTTTCCCCTGAGAAACAGTATTTAAGTCCACATACTTTGTTTACTCTGCTTTTCTAGGTAAACTCCCCAAATGACCTTCCATTTACTTCCCCCAACCTCCTATGTTGTAAAGCTATTTAAAATGGACCATGAAGCTGTAAAGCCAAACAAGTTACTCAGTTTGGCTTGGTATCTCCCATGTGTTCAGGCTCTATGTATGTTCTCACTAAACTTCCTTTTGGCTTTTATTTTCTCATCAATCTTTTTGCTGCTTGTGATTATACCCAGAGGGGTATGGGTTGATTTCTTTTGCATTCTCACAAAAACAAATTTGGAAATCACTGGGATGTAAGAAAATATTTTTATTTTACACCAGGCTTTCACTTTTAATATATATGAGGAACTGGAATGTGTAAGTTATTGCTCCTATCTTAGTGGTTTTATAAACACTTAAGAAACAAAAATGTTCAGCAGTATGCTTATTTATCAAGTACTCTTACATGAATTATAAAATAAATCTTCAAAATAAAAGGTTTCATTTACTTTAGGTAACTCACATTACATTTTGTTTTCTAGATACTCATTGCCAGAAAACACAGCATACAACATTACAATATAAAATTCAAGCCTTCAATATAATGAAAATTGCAGGTATAATTTCCCAGAAACATAGCTTATGATAGATGGACAAAATGTAGAACAAACCTATCATCAACAGTTCCTTCTTTTAAGTCACTTGGTATTATTTTAGAAAATGTCTGTAAACATTAACATTCACTCCAAGTGTTACAGAATACACCTTTGTAAAAGGGGGAGCAAGTTTACTCGCCTCACTTACACTCAGCAGCCCTGGTCTACAGTCCTACCAGAATGCCATGAATTGGACTACCTGAATGAGGGCAGCTAGGAAGGACAGAGGTGAGCACATAAACTGAAATGGAACAAAGGAGGATGTGGGGACAGGAGAGACACTTGGAGAAGAGACCTGTGACCAGGGACACATGGTACTTAGCAGAGAGTAACAGCCATTACTTTGCCTTCTTACATGGCACATTTCAAATTTCCAGTCTCTTCCTCTTTCCTGACTTTGGTGTTTGCCAAACTCCTTTCTTGTGGTTTCTTACTGGAGTGACACAAGCATTTGGGTCTCAGTGCCCCACTTTAAGCTGAGCCTTGTTATGGTCCACAGGGGATGGGTAATTTTCAGTTTGATCAGGAGTCTGCTATTAGAAATCCTTCTTCTCCCCTGTCCTCTATTCTCCCCTTCTCTGCACTCTCCCCTCCTCTCCCTTCCTTTATTTCTTTCTCCCTTTCTCCACACCAATTCAAGATCTTTCACACCAAAACTTGCTTTCTTGCCTTTCTTCACATGCATGGATGGAAGCTTATTTAATATTTTTGGGTCTCCCTATGCTATCAAGTCTCAGTGCTATCAAGCTATTGCAAGACACTGTGTCAGGATTTCGATCTCTGGCCAGGGCGCTGACACACATGGCACAGCAGACCTCTCCTGTCCCACCCACTGCTCCTCTTAGCAGTAGAGCTGCCTGTTCTGCTCCCGACTCTGTCTATAGTGAATGCGCTCACCCCCATAACTCTGCCTATATATCAGTTCTTGTATGCATAAGTAAAAAAAAAATCTGAAAAAAATATTTTGTGGACACTGGGTATACCCTGGGTTAAGGTAGTTATGAAATTATCTATCTATGTTATCTATCTATCTATCTATCTATCTATCTATCTATCTATCTATCTATCTATCTATCTATCTACCTATACAAATAGATCTAGATATTAACATAAAGAAATATAAATGGCTACGGATAGGCATTGATTTTAGAAAATCTAATGTAATATAAGAAAATTATCTTAAAAAAATTAAACATCTGATCTTCACATAAAAGCTAAAATGAGAAAAATCTCTAGTAAGACACCACTATTTACCCTATGATTGATATGTTCCATTATTAGAATATATACACATACAAGTATATACTAAGGCAAATTTTCTTTTTACTTACCCTGTCACCTTTAAGGCCCATGTCACCTTTGAATCCTGGAAAACCATCTTCACCCTAAAAAAATATAAAATCAAGATTTGAAGGAATATACGCATAGTGATATTAATGCAGCCCAATTTCCAACAGCAAATTATGGGAGCAACTTGAATGCCCGAGGACAGAGGAGTGGATGAGGAAGATGTAATATGAATATAGAATACAATACTACTTTGCCACAGAAACAAAAGGGATCGGACTGCAGTGGGTTAAATCAGGAGAAAGATAAATACTGATGATTTCACTCATATATGAGTTATAAAGAAATAAAACAGAGGAATAAACAAAACTCAAACAAAATGAATCCTAAAAGACGACTAAGAAATTAAGACTTCCAAAGTGGGGCATAGGAGTTGAGAGGAAAGTGAAGTATAGTAGAGAATTACTGGTACTTGGATGGTGGGCATGGGTTGTTCATGTACATCTGAAAAAAAGTGTGACACTACATCCCTTACCATCATATATAGTGCAGTAAATGAACATTACCTCAGTGAGAATAAAACATTGTTTTTAGGAAGTCACCACAAATTTTTTTTTAATTTAAAAAAGCTTCCTGATTCTAAATTGCTAATGATGGTTTTAAATTGCCATCTCTTTTCCCCTTCACACTATGATTAACCCTTTACACCTATACAGTTTTGTCTTTGGTTTTAACTCCCTTCTATCACCTCCTAACATGCTGGATTGAAATGTGTGGAAAAACTGAATTCCCTGTACTTTCATTTGTAATTCTTGGATTGGCTGCTATTCGTGTTTGTTTACATCACTCTTCTTTCAATATTCAATTCATGATTCTACTAGTAGTTCTGACAGTTGTCCTTTCCTCCCTGAGGTTAACTTCCCCATCCTGTATATCCCCACTCAACATTTATTCTCACAAGATGTCATCCTGCTCTTAGGAGATCACAGGTCATTTTCTTTCTATTTGCTAGAAAAGTGGAATCATGCTTACTTAACCTCTGGGTCTACAGTGTCTAGTAGATTTTGGCCTCAACAACCACCACGATATTCAATAAATGTTTACTAAATGAACATTTGGACATCATTCGTGCTTCAGTTTTAGTTTGGCAAAGTATATTAAAATTCAGAAAATATGAAGAATTTATGATTATAAGAGACCTAACCCTGAGAAAAGGATACAAGCTTGCATTTTCCCTAAACCTAAGAATTCTGACAGATGTAGCATTAAGACAGAAGGATGATGTTTTCAACATTCTGTCTATAAAGCAGCTTTGAGGGATGAGGATTCTCTCTGTGCTGAACACAAATGGACAGTAACAGAGGCTTAAAAGCTAAAATGACCACTTAACTTCCTATTGACTATTGTCTTCATTACCTTGTCCCTAGAGAGAAGGGTAATAACACAGTTGCCAAGTTTAGTTTAAAGAATATTGCACTCTAAACCTAAAAATCAGTAATAGGTTTTGGGATTTTTTCAGGCAAAGTATTTTGGAGAGAATGACTTAGACACTGTTTCTGTCACATCTTTTCAATACACTTAGGGAGAATTTCAATAAGTGGCTCTTAACTTACAATAGGTGACAGTCATTAAACAGATGAAATTATCAAGTTATCAAGTTACTATCAATTATCAAGTTACTAAACTTTCCAGCCCTAAGATGACCAGGTACAAATGAATATTCAAATAAAAGGAATCACAGAATGTTAGCTGTGTAAAGAGCAAATCCTTGTTACTTGGTTTATGGGGCCTGATGTATAGCTTTAAGGAATGTATCTAGGTCCAGACAATAGAGAAATTTAATTTTAGTCCAGGTGCTAACTAGCTTGTTCACCATTAGTTAACATTTAAAACTGCCATATGTGTAGAAAAAATAGTTTTAACTCCCTTAATCTTTTATGGGTTAAACTGCTGATTATAATAAATATTTAGGAAACAGTACCATGTTGATTAAAATAATTAGTTAAAGAAATTATTCTTCATAACTTGAATATAGAGAATTCTGATTATTAGAAAAAGTATCCATTAATATTTATATAAAATTTCTCTAAATCTAGATAAGTCAAGATATTAATCGATGAGTACATGGGGAAAATACGTACCTAGAAATAAAAGGTATAACTGAAAAATAAATGCCTTAAATATTTCTTAGGAAAATATCATCATTTCACAGACTTAAAATAAGGCCCAGTGTATGTGTCTGTCTTAGTTTTCATGTCTAATTAGTATGAGAACTAGCTAGAACTCAGAACCTGTCATACTCAATTTATATTTTTAAGTTGTTCCCTCTATAGCTACTTATGATTTCCTATGATCATACACTATTCAACAATCAATTAACTTATTTTTTCTTGCAAATGAAAAGCACCTTTATATTTTTTCTGGGTGGAAAAAAGACACATCATATGTACATCTGATTCATCACCTATGATTTTCTTTACCTCTATCATTTGCCATTAGCCCTCTTCCCAAAAAGTTCACTATTTCCCTCATCAATTAAAACCTCACTTTTCCTAAATATCCTTGGTGGGCACTAACTCACGTCAAATATTTGAATTGATATTTCAATATCTTAAAAGAAAAATTCCAAATTAATACAATATGTTTGTATAGAAAATGGAAAATAATTACCAGCTCCACACTGACTGAACCACACTGCACTTTTCTGCCAACTCAGTAAGACATTAATCCTTAAAGTTCTGTAGTAGTCAGGATGCACTGTGGTTCTCATCAAAGGAACTGAGTTAACTTAAATGCACGATGTTTTGATGCAGTAGAACTTACAATATAGCTGGGTATAGTGACAATGTCTGGGTATAAAAAATAAATTTAGAAAGTATAACTCCATCCTTTCTTGTTAATTTTCCTGAATGATAACCAATCCCTTTTAGATCCTTGTAATAAAGTTATGACTATGGGAACAATCAGTTACTCTTTATATAAAAATTAATAGTGTGTGTGTGTGTGTGTGTGTATATATATATACACAGATCTATCAAAGTTATATACTATACCCTATTTTTAAAATGTTGTAAGGCCTCCCTGGTGGTACAAGAAGATAAATTTCAGCACTATCAAGCTATCTGCAGCCACGCTGCAATGAGTTAAATTCTCTGGTCAGGTAGCTAGCCCACAAGGAGCAGTAGACCTCTCCTGTTTCACCCTCTTCTCCCTTCAATAGTATATTTCTGTAAATCCTCCTGTTCTGCTCCCTGTTCTGAGCCCTCTCACCCCTATCCCCCACATATTCGGCCTGCACCCCAAACTTGAATGCATAAATAATTAAAAATAAATATCTGAAGAATGTAATATTGTAGTAAGAATTAATCAAATACTGATCAGAAATAATGCTGTTCCACTTCAAAATAATCATGGAAGGATTCAGACAGTATTCTTAAATATTTATATTAAAAATCCAAATTTCATGTTCTTCCTCCAACTGTAATTAAATTATGAATACTCTAAAGGAGTCTATATTTTTTCATTCACCTCTGCTTGGTTTTAATTATCATTTTCTTGTCATAACTCTTTCAGTTTGTATGCAGGACCCCACTGGAATATTTATTTTCTCCCAAATTGATATGGGGACTTCTAACTTTCACAATTTGCACTGTACTTCAGCTCATGGAATTTGGGAGATTTTAGCATAGATAAAAAGAATAAACATTTCCCAGTTATGCACATAACTGTATGCTGTACAGCAAGATACCTGCTGCAAAACTACTCGTGAGGCCAAACCAATGATTTATAAAGTTAAACAGTTGTAAGAAAAAAAAAAGAATGGATTAAGTCTATCAGTGACTTACTTTTTTGCTTCATTGTATATTTAGTCCTCATTCCCCACATATGGACGTTTTTTTAAAAACAGTTAACAGAGTATAGAATTCTGTGATATGTAAGTAATTACACAATATATTTGGGAACTGAAATAACATTTCATATCTAAAAAATCTGATATAATAGATAAGAGCAATTAAGATGGTCTTAAGAAATTATATTTTTACCTTTTCACCTTTAGAACCCTTGAGACCTCTGACACCATCTGCTCCCTGTAGAACAGAGTGGAATAATTAAATGTCTACAATATTTTACATTGACATTAAATCTCATGGAAAAATATAATATTCACCTTTACTCCTCGGGGACCAGGGTAGCCAGTAGGACCCTGTGGGCCTGGAGGACCCTGAAAAAGACCCACTACAATTTAAATACATAATACGCTGAGGTCCTGTTTATTTTTACATAATAGTTTTACCAAACAATCTATATAAAATGGTATTTTTCTGCTACTGGTAAAAATTTTATGGGTGATTTCTATTTAGAATATGATAAACAAGTCATAATAAACCCAATCTCTTCAAAACTTACTCTATGACATATTCATAATAAAATATGTAATAACTTACATATTTAATAACTTTAAAGATGAAATATTACATAAGTATGTAATATTGAAGCACATAAAGTAATTATATTATTAGAACTAAAACTATAACCTGAAAATATCCAGTTTCCTCAAAGTCTACAATAGGCAACTATACATTCAATAACAGGGTAAATAATTTCTAATAAAACACTGGTATAAATTTGTACCATTCACATCATCAACAATATAATCAAAATTTATATTTTTCACAACTGCCTTTAGTCAGTCTATCTAAAGAAAATAATATATCAAATGTAATAGTTCTCTAATAATGCTAATGATTTGATACCATTTTACTAACAGCTCCACAACTAACAACTCTAAACAAACAAACAAAAAAACCTGCTCTTGCCTTGTAATCCAAAATATTATTAACACTGAATAAGCTTTCATTAATATATTTGGTGTATATATTTTGATATTCATTTTCAATACATTTTAATCACTTTATTTAAAGGTTACTAGAAATTAATATATAAAGATAAATTGTAATGACATAGTTTAATGATATCCAGAAATTTTTGTTCAATATCATTATCACTTCTAGTTATTTTACATAAGTTTATTTCTGACCATGAAATATTTGAAAAAGAGAAGTTGCAGCCTAATATTTAAAACTGTTAATCCAAAACTAAGACACAACTTTTCTTTAAGCCCCAGACAAAAAAAATAATTGGAAGGACATGAAAAACTTTGTTAAAAATAGTTTGTCAGAAAAACTATTTAAAAAGCAATGACATATTAACATATAAAGGTAGGAATATTTGAAGATATTTCTTCTTAAGCGATAAAATAAGCACACATACACATCTCAGAGAGAAGACCAAAATAGCCACTGAGGGACAGTGTAAAAAGGTGCCAACTTTACAGGGAAGGGGACCAGAATTTTGTTAAGTCAATGAGGTGAGGTTTGTAGACACACAGAGGTGAAGGTATACAACTAAAATCGTACAATACTGTAAATCAAAAGTTAATCAATACAATTTTATTAAAAGCAAGATATATTCTTTTAGGTAACATGAAGTAAACCAAGATAAATCCTAAGGAACTATACATTGAAATGGATATTTTGTAACATACCAGGGCACCCTTTTCTCCAGACTGGCCTTCTTTTCCAGGATGACCCTATATTAATACAAATACAGACAAGTAAGATGCAATATTAAAGTTATTCATAATACTGTAAACATGTTTTTTCAAACCTTTTGAGGTTTTACACTTGAAGTTTCAAATATATTGAACTTTATGTATCAGAGTATGTAGCTTTAAATACCGTTGGAAACTGGCATTTAGAAGGGACCATAATAAATTTATGTTTGATGGGTATGTTTCATCAACTTCATAGTATATTGGAGTGGTACATTCACAAATATCCCGTTATTATTTATTAATAATTCATCTGCAGTATAAGGTTTAAATAAAGGTGTTTCAATTTGACTTTCAATTTGCACAATGATCAAATAATCATACATGTATCTACAAAGGCATCTGTAGCATGTAGAAAGGACATTTGAAAATATAGCAAAAAATACATTAGAGATTTTGAAAATCAATAATAATGACTAGTTTTATTAAAAATATGCCCAATATAATTTTGTATCTTAATTCCCCAAAATATGAACAAGTAGTCTGAAGACAAAAAAATAAGCAAAAGAATACATTTAAAAAATAATAACTGTATAAAGAATGTACAAGTACATTATTTATTACTGTGTCAGAATGTAATAAACATTACTATATTTTGAGAAAAGGAGGAAATCCCTGAAGGCGGAAAAATTTTCATGGAAGAGTCTGAGGAAATTTACAAAGGTGAGGATTTTCACATGGACTCTCAAGAAAAGTGTACTTTGGAAAGAAAGAGAGGACGGAAAAGTGCTTGCTATAAAAAGAAGAACTGAAGGAAAGGTATAGCAATGGAAAAGTTTAGAGCATGGTGAGAGTTTGTGGATCTGTTTGTTTGGAGCTGATGGTTCATGAGAAAGTAGGAAAATATGAGATTCTGGTCCAGAGTGCCAGAACGTTTGTCCAAAGACCACTGCAAACTCATTAGAGATTTTGCAATATGAAAATGACATGATGAAATGAGATTTTAGAAAGATCAAAGTTTAATTATTGGCTCAATGTGCTTATATTACTGACTTCATAAAATCACTTGTAAAACACATGTGTAAAATCTATTTTGAAGAGACGATATAGAAATGTTAATGGCTCTTACTGGAGGCCCATCAGCACCGGGAAGCCCAGCCAGCCCTGATTTTCCTTGTGGCCCCTAATCAAAGAGAGAGAGAGAGATTTCATTTAAAAAATGTGAAGAATGAAAAGTCTGATTTTGTACCCAGGAGTATGCAACCAATAAAATTCCTTTTTTCATTTCTGTATTTTTTTTTAATAGACATATTTACTTTTTCTCAAAATAGGATTTTCCACTCAGGTGAGGGCACCATAGTTTCCCACCACCAAGTGCACAAGGTCCTAAACCAAACTCTACCCTCCCTCCTTTCTCCTTTCCCTCTCTACCTTCCTGAGAGTCTCTTACCTTGAGTCACTAGATTGAATCTCTACAATTATCTACATAACTTTTATCATATAGAACTTTTAAACAGTTATGAAGTTAAACCAAATTTAACATGGATCAAAAACATAGCAGTTTTTGGTCTACAGCATAGCCCTAAATGTATCTCTTTTAGTTAACACATTAGTTTGTGCATACCACAATAAACTATCATGCGAAGAATAAAATGAGAAATTATAGCTCAGAAACATGCTGATTTGTATCGCTGAAGAAGTAAACAGTGGCTATTTCCCCAATATTTTTATTGAGTGCCATTCCATACACTTACATATTAACATTGATGAAGCATCAATAATTATGAAATGTTTTAAGAAGTATAAGTGATAGTATGATAGTTATTCTTAGGATAAAAAAAGAAATCTGGTGTTTCAATGCAAAAAAAAAAAAAACATAACCTGCATAACCTGTTATGCAAGTCATAATTAAAAAGTGACTTTTAACCATTTATTACTTTTTTAACCACAGCTTCAGGTCTCTTTTCATTTGAGCAATACTAGAGTTGAAACTTGATAAAAATGACTATTGTAAAAAATCAGCCCTTTCTTAGGAGGAAGATAGGCTTTCTGCTAAGAATGCTTAACCTTACCAAGTAGCCAGGCCTCAAGCCATGAATACTTATTGATCAAGGTATTAGACAGAACTTAGGAACAATTGAAAGGGCAAAGATATATTAGCAAATCTAGATGTTAGACATATTGTAGATTTTTGCATTCTCAGAAATGTCTAGAAAAACATCACATTCATGTAGACTGTAAAGATTTAAACAAAGCTCACTTAAATCACTATGGAACAACAAAAAAATTAAATTTTACATTAAGTAAACTAGGTAATAATTGACAAACTGCAACTCATTTAAAGAATTTTAAACTTTCATTCCCCTCCATCACTCTACAAAGTGGTATTCAGTCAAGAAGTTAATGTTATGTAACAACTATTATAAAACACTAAGTTTTTAATGGCAATATTTTGATCATTACTTAAATTATCTTTTACTCTTAAGGCAAGTCTTATTTCTCTAAAACAAAATGTAAAGTATAGGACTATCCCATTAATTATTTTCACTTGATATGATATGACTATGGTAATGACCTTGTGACAAAAGAGCATAGATTTTTTTTAATGTTGTTTTTTATTTAAGGGAAGATAAGACATATTAAAACTCTTACTCTATAAAATGACTTTTTAAAATGTCAGGTGAAATCAATCCATCTATTTTAGAACAGAAGTTCTATGACAAGAGCTCTATGGAAGCACCTTAAGCTTTTAAGTATAAATTTGTCATCTAATCCTACAATTCTACTTTTACGTATATACCAAAAAAGAGAGAAAACATGTTAAATTAAAACTATGAATAAATATACATACACATGTATGTATACATACACATGTATATGTATTCATAGCACTATTTATAGCAGCTGAAAATGTATGAACTCATTAGTCTCAACTGCTGAATAAGTAAGCAAAATGTAGTCCATTCAATGAAATACAACTTAACATTAAAAATAAGGAAAGTAATGATGTAGCTAAAACATGGATGAATCTTACTCCCAACCGTAAGAAGCCAGACACAAATGTCATATATTATATTTACTCATATGATGAAATTTCTGAAATTAATTTATTCACATGAAATGTTCAGAAAAGTCAAATCTATAAAGACATCAGTTGTCTAAACCTATAGGTAGAACAGGGAATACAAAGTGAAACAAGGTTTCTTCCTGGGGAGAGATCATTTTTTGTATGTGTAGAACTATGTAAATTTACTAAAAATCATTGACATGGACATTTAAAATGGGTAAAATTTAATAGCATGAAATTACACCCCAATAGAGCTGTTAACTTTGAATATACATATATAGAAATACATAGATATGAATGTTCATAGAAATCAAGAAAAAATATGGCATAGAAAGAACCAGCTAACAGTGCATTATTACTTCATGACTACAAGGGACAGAAAAAAATACCTTGGGGAATCTGGCAGAAGAGATCAGGGTAAAAAGATATCTTTTTAATTAAATTCACTCTTGTTTTGATCCAGACATAGAGTCATTAACAAGAACATCATTTTCCATTTACACATGAAAAATGGTGGCAATGATAACTTCACAATTTCCCCTTAATCAGATCTTGCTAAAACCCTTTGTCACAAGCAAACCTAATTACATTTTTTAAATAATGAGAATAAAAGGGAGAAACGAAATAAAAAGAAGACATTCACTCATACCAATACATTTTTGAAATTAATATAGCTAAGAATGTAACATTTGGAAGCTATCCAAATGGCAACTCGGAGAAATTTTACATTTACAGTTCAGAGACTCTGGACTGTTTTCTTCTCATACTGTACACCCTCTCTTTCCTGGTTTAACTCCAAATTAATTCCTTCTATGCTGAGCCATCTGGCTATCTTATCAAAACCAGAAAGCAGGCCTTAGAGCAATGTAAGGTTGATCATCCAAACTGGATCACCAGATGTTACCGGAGCAACAGAATAACTTACTTTTTCACCAGGAGGACCGATTGGACCTTGTGGACCAGGAAGACCCTATTTTAAAAGAATTTATATGTCAAGATCATATCAAAAGAATGATGCTCTTTAAAATAGTCAATTCTTAGCTCTCTTCCACATGCAATGAGTTGTGAGAATCTGTATATCAATCCCCCACATTCTCCAGGAAGCTCTGGAACACTGAGGACTTTGACACAAGCTACTTTTTTGGCAGTAGGAGTGTAATGTGATCCCGCAGATGTGGCTATTCATCCTAGCATTCCACAAACACTGAGTGACTCATTTTTCTCTTGGAAGAAAGGAGACCTCTACAAATTTGCTCAATTTTTTTTTTTTTTTTAAAGGCAGGGGGAAGCTGCGGGGATGAGGGAATTGTCTTTTTCTACTTCCACATTGTAAATCCTTTAGCCTGACAAAGAAATGACTAAAGTTGCCAACTTTCTTATAAAAAAGATACTATCTTACCCCATGATCTCTTTTTGTTATAATTTTAACTTTTTCTTTCATTTTTCTTAAAGTCACTTTTTTTAAAGACTTTTAAAGATTTATTTATGCATACAGAACTGGAATACAGGCCAGAGGTGCAGAGGCAGTGAGGGGCTTCACCAGAAACAGTGTGGGGAGCAGGACAGGCAGGTCGACAAAGTACACTGCTGAGGGGAGCAGTGGGTGAGACAGGAGAGGTCTGTCGTGCCATGTGGTTACCTCCGGGACTGGGGATCGAACTGGCACTGAAGCAGCTGTGGCCAGCTTGCAGTGCTCCACCTTAACCCTTTGCACAATATTAATTCATTCATTTAGTTGTGGTAGTGTTAAGGTTCTCCTGGAAGTGTAATATTAGGGTTCTCTCGTTCCTGTGTAGTCTCTGTAGGGTACCCACCATTATCTCACCCACACTCAACCAGTGGAGTTGCAGTGACTGAAACTTACTTGAGGTCCTGGATTCCCTTGCTGTCCTGGAGGTCCAGGCTCCCCCTGGGGACCCTACCACAGGAACATAAAGAGTGTTTAGTAGGACTATTTTGCATAGTATGATTTTTTTCCCCTCCATTGAGAAATTGGTTTTTTCCCATAGAGAATCTGGAAAACCTTGCAAAACATTAATGCTGGCAGAAGTTAATATACACAGCAAGCTCTTGCTGTGAGGAATCTTGAATTTCAATTTAACACGTGGTTTGTTAGTCACCCATAGTTCAGAAATTAATACTTTAATGGATATTTTGTACATACCATGTTCCCTTTTGGTCCTGGAGGGCCATCTATACCTGCCATACCCTTCAATGAAGAAAAAAAAAATATGCAGGGGTGTTTATAATTTAAATATTACAAAAGAAAAAAAGTTTAGAGATTTATTTATTTATGCATACAGGCTAGAGGTGCAGGTGTGGTGAGAGGATTCAAAGAGACAGAGTGGGGAGCAGAACAGGAAGATCTATGAAGTACACTGCTGAGGGGAGCAGCGGGCGGGTCAGGAGAGGTCTGCTGCACCATGTGGGTCAGCGCCGGGGCCGGGATTGAACTCATGTTGAAGTGGCTTTAGCTTCTTAGTGCTGTGCTTTAACCCTCTATGCCACCAGGGAGGGACCGAAAAGAAAATTAAAAAAAAAAAAAAAGCTAACTTAACAGTATGGCACACTCTAACTAGTCTCATGTGAGTAAAAAATCACGTTAAGATTTAATGAAAATGAAAGGTAAGGTCCATGTCCACCCTGTAAAGAAGCCAATCCAGCAGCACTTTCACTGAGTGCTGGGAATCTGACATGACTTAATAAAAGAGAGAAACTAAACTGAGGCGAAAAGAAGGTGGAGTGTAGAATGATCACTTAAAGTGCAGGCAGAAGCGTTAGGTCTTAGAATGTAAAGGCAGCAAAGACTTGGATGGATACTAAAAGCTTCCATGACCTCTGAGCTTTAAAAAGTCTGCAGCAAACATTCCCTAGAAACTCTTAGAAAGCCTGGAGTGTTTCCAGCAATACGCACGGGCTGTCCAGTAGGTCCTGGCGTGCCCCTGGGTCCCAGCAAGCCTCGGGGGCCCTGGGAGGAACAAGAAAAGCGCATCTTCATGAGAAATGTCCTCCAAACATGCCTCTTCCTCTCAATAAGACTTAATGGAATGTCTGCAATAAAACAGCTATACATTTTTCACATTCTAAAAGTGGTGCATCAAACAAAATCTAGTGTGCACAGTATCCAAAAGTCAGAAAAAATAACAGAATGGTATCTATGCACCTCTGAGTCTATAAATTTACATCTGAATCACAGAAAATTTAACAAAAGGGAAGTAGTTTAATTCTTTAAAGAAGTCACTTCTGTATTATTTTCTGACTTCAATGGCAACATTGAAATCTTATGAAGTCTTATTGAATAAGCTAAACTACACATAGAAGAGTTCTGATTCTTATTTTCTAGGCAAATTCTATCATAAAAGAATATTCACGGAGAAAAATAAACAGTAGGGAGACATACTTGCATATTATAGAGACCATTTTCTTAAGATTTTAAAAATTATGATTTATTTTTCTCCTTTTCCCTTCTACTTTCCTTTCTATGCCATCTTTAGAAAAGTCAGAACAATAATTTTCTCTGATTTTTTTTTTAACGATAAGCCTTTAGTTGACAACTCTATTATGTGGCAAAGCAGGACTGAAATGAAAGGAGAATGTTCTAGTCTAGTTATTTGGTTAATTAGCTTTGGGTAGACCTACGGAATTCAATTTCCTCCTTGTAAATTCAGTGTAATAAATGATAAAAGCTAGCACATTTTATCTTTACACCCAGTATGTACTAATACCTCGTTTTGAGTTTCTTCTGTTAATAAGATCCATTAATGCTAAATACACAGATTCTGGATCTAGCTATGATATTAAGGAAGTGAAACAAAGAACAGTGACAAAAACTGGATATGGCTTTGACAAACAAGGGGCTATATTCCATATTTCCTCTCAGTTTTTTGAGATTTTCACTATACCAAAAGACAAATACTATGTAATCATTTTATATCTCACAAACACACACATTTTACATATGACAATTACCTGGTTAACATAAGTAAGATTGCAACAGTCACCTGAGTTTGCTATTGACTTATGTGAAAAACCTGTTAGTATTCTTCCCAAACAGGCTATTATATAAAAAGAAAGAGAGAAATTTGCTTACAGCTTCACCTGGAAGACCCCTTGGTCCTATTTCTCCATCTTCTCCCTGTCATTGACAAAGCAAATGGAAGGTAAGGCAATGTCATTACAACATATTTTGCTTTCATCTTTTAATTTTAAATATTTCTTAAAAGAAATGAAAAGAAGCATAATATACCCTCATTCCATCTTCACCAGGAGGGCCAGGAGGACCTTGGGGACCTCGTTCACCCTATCAGATAAATAAAACACTGGTCAGAATATGAATTAAGGCATAAATAATGCTTAGACATCTATTTTATATCTGTTAACCAGAGATAAGAGGACACTGGCAGGGAAAACACTTTGTTTGCCCTCTTGAGGACACCTTGTTGCTAAATCATAATTTTATTGACATTACTGGTTTCATTTAGTAGTACTTTAGAGAAAATGTTTTTCAAAAAATTAGAATCCAAATTAAGAAGCCACACTTGCTTTTCAATATGTATGCTATCTTCACATGTATGTACATAAAGACTCTCCTTGGCCTATGATTGCAGAAAATAAGCATTCTAATCTAAGAGCAATATCGTCACTATTAAATTATATGATTTAATGTGTAAAATCAACTTATGTTGACATCACATATAATTACACATCTTTTTTTTCAAGATTCTGTTAAACACAATAATTTACTAAGTGGATCCTCAACTATTTCATCAATTTTCTTGTGATTTCTAAAGTGTATCAATTCCAAAATACTTCACGAGAAGCCTACTATTCCTGTATAAAATGCAACAGAAAGTTACATCTTACCCTGTGGCCTTTGTCACCTGGCAGACCTGGAAGTCCATCAAATCCTCGATCTCCCTACAAGATCAGCAGTATCATCATCAACATCATCATCCTCATCCCCACCAGCCAGTCATCATCAGCACCACCGATGATGCACTAACAGTTTATACTGTAATTTGAATGTGAAATAATTTTTCCTAGCAAGACATTTTATTTTACAATATAAAATTTTCAGGGGTGAACTGACATAACAAGCTTTGAATCAACAAATATCTGAGAGCCTGACCTTTGACCCTGGTTCTCCTGGCATTCCTCTGCCTCCATCAGCTCCTGGGCGACCCTGATAATATCAAGAACATAACTAAGCCAAAGGGAGGGCTTCTGGCACAGAGTTAATAAAAGAACTGTGTAAGTGTTAACTCCAAATACATTCAAAATACACAGTGAAAACCAACCATACCCTTTTCCCAGGTTTTCCAGATGGACCAGGAGGACCTTGGACACCACGAGGACCCTATATGAAGACATCATGGTTAATTTGTTTTATAGACTATTTCATCAATAAAATCAGTTATATTGTAGATATGGTTTTAGACTGTATATAGTTTAAGCATGACCATAATTATTTTAACCTAAGAAAATGATTTCTTACAGAAATGTCCAGATAAAGCAAAGGACAAGAAAATGAATTTTTCCATACAGTTCTTGGCGTCATTTTATTTTACTGTTTATATAGGCATGTGATTAGACTTAAGCAAAAGGAATAAAAGGCAATATGTTAACTTCAAGAAAAATCTCGTTACTCATTTTATTCTCAAAATCCCGAGGTTCTTTATTTCCCATGACTGAAAGCACCCTACACTGTCCATTTTCTTCCTCTTTTTTTCCCAATAGCATATCTTTCATTGTTTGTAGATTTTCTTCTATATTTCATTGTACTTATCATATTGGGTTAAAATAATATTTTAAAAATAGTTGGATCTCACTTTAAATCATTAACTGCTGCTATTTTAGAAAATTTGTCTTTTTTTTTTTTACATAGTATTTCTACAGCTAAGCACAACATCTGGTACATCTCTCAACCATCTAAAAAATAATGGAGGATGATTTGATGATCTCTACTACTAGTTCTGGACTGTCATGTCAAATTGAAGAACGGTTAAGACTTTCCAATATGTTTCTTTCTCAAAGCATTATAATAAGAGTATATCCATATATAATGTCTCATGTGGGATTGACAATAAAAAATTACACAGCTAATACTAGAGCAAATGCAATTGAGATAAAACATTATATCTGCCTTTGTAATTAATTGTGAGTTTTTTTAATGTTAAATAGTATGCATGTAACAAGTATGCTCAAAATGTAGCATACATTTGAAATTACACATATTTTTGTTATCACTGGGAAATGTTATTTATAGAAATGTGAAATTAAGGTTCTCTACTATTTAGAGGTTAAGAAAGTATAATTTAAAAAAGTGTGATCAATGGATTGTTCTCTGTATCCCAGCTGGAATGAAGGGGTAATAATAGCAGAACAAATTGTACTAATTTTAAATGAAAATGACTATTTCATTTACTATTGAATTTATCTTGACTTGGAGAATCCAGGACATTTGCAAACTCCATGAAAACTACAGCATGCTTTCAGAGTTATTTATTTTGTAAAGAGATGAGCCAGATCAAAAAGTTCATCAACTACAACAGCTTAAACTTTCTAGATTTTCATGTGGTATCATTTCAATATTCTTATACAATCCTCAGCTAAGCTGCTATCTTTTCATTCCTATTCAGTAACGTTAACCAAACAAAAGAAAGAGGGCTTCCATATTCAGAATCAACCTAAATTCTTTCTCAAGTTTCATTATATGTTTGTTCATTTCAAAGAAAACTATGGTGCACCCACACTACATGATTGAACTACAGATGTCCTCATCACCTGCCATGAATCTCCAAAGCATTAATGCTGAGTGAAATACCAGCCCCAAAAGGTTACATAATGTATGATTTCATTTATAGAATTCTTGCAAACATAAACCTGGATTGATAGACAACATATCTGTGGTTGTCAGGTATCAGGAATCAGGGGATGGTAAGACTTATTATAAAATGGTGGTTCCCCACAAGATTATTTTGGGATAATAGAACTATTCTCTGTCCTCATGAATGTAATGGTAGATACAAATAACTTATGTAAGTGTTAAGATTCAAATTAACCTCATAATATTTAAAAAATAGGATGGTAACCTAAGATCTGCAACCTAATCTGAATTTATATTTATTGAGTATATCAAGAAACATTCACACTGAAAAATACACTTTAAAAATGTATTACATTTTATTTTTTGTTTGTTTTTTAGAACAAGTATATTGTATAATATGTGTATATTGACAAGCCTTAATCTTTTTGTCATTAAAGGAAAAATAATAGTTGTAGCTTGGTATATATAATCTATATCTCTAAATATTAATTTCAGTTGATATGTTCTTAGTGTAGCTTAATATCTCACCTGTGCAAAGATTTAAAGTTAGCTTTCCTTTTAGTTAATAAATACTATATCTAAGAGAATACACTAAATTCATTCTCCAGAGAAAACATCATGGCTGGTGTCAGTCCCACTATAAGTACAATTGTAATAGTTCTGTATAGATTGTACCAATCTCGAACCAATTTAATATTCAGAAGGGCTATTACTATCAAGCCTTTGCCATCATAGCTTATTAGCTCCTTTTAATATTGTTTAAATTAATCAAATTATTGGCAATCAACATACCACTGGGGATTTTTCAATTAAAGGAGATGATGTGAGCTTAAAGGTAATGAAAGTAATTTCTTTACTCGCAACACAAATGTCCAATGCCCTCCTTTATAAAATAAAGTCACAAATAAAGTAGGCAAAATAGCTTTTTTTTACCTGAGGACCTGGATCTCCACTCTCACCTTTTGCCCCAGATGATCCTGGCCCCCCCTGTAGAAAATAAGGATATAATCATTTAATTTTACAATTCCCAAATAACTTTTAGCTTACCATTTTACTTTACATGTTAAACATTATTCAAATATATTCCATCAAAATAATTATATCTTAATAATTAACATGATAAAATTTTTGAGTACTTTGAGTGCATCTCTTCTCAGACTATCATGTCCCAGTGTGTGTTACATTCAATAGTCTGTATTTTACACAAAACACAAACAAGGCAATCTCACGAAATCACATTGAAATTTTCTTTAAGGTAAGCACCATAAGAGCACTTATAATAGACCACAAAGCACTTTTATCATTTCACTGCTGTGTATCAGTAAAGGCAATACATGTTTACTATTTCCAAATTACACACAGTCCATTTTATACAGCAAGAACTTGGCAAATATTATTGCTTTTATACTTAAAAATTTCTCAGATACTGAGTTTTATAGATAAAAATATGGCAAGAACAAATGCTATTACTTTCACTATAATAGTCTAGAAATAATATTAAGTTGCTTTTTTTTTCTGAGAAAGTGTTTTATTTTTTCCCTACAAGAATGAATCTTTATGAGAAGCAAGTCTAGCAAGAATTTGCATAATTCTTAAAGTACAATAAAAGCCTGGTACATTAACTGAAAAAAAAAAATATATATATATAATCAATTTATAAAGGTGATGTGAACTTTGAAAATACTTAGCCATTTTTTTGTCACTAAAAAGTTTTAGAACATAAAAATTAAGCTAGATGCTAAGTATACTTTGTATGCTCAAGAAGTTTTTGATTTATTTAAATCAATACACATTTAATTGGTGCATTGAAATAAATACAAAAAGATTAAATTATGCTATCTGAAATGTTAGACATCTAGAGCCTCCTGCTGGCTCCAAAATAAATAACTGTTAATATGACTCCTCAAAAATATGTTAAGTAGCTTGAATATTCTCATCTTGAAAATACAAGAATGGTGACTTTCAAGTTCTAATTAAAATTTCTTGCAACTAAATTTCTTCAAGTAAAAAGTGGAAGGGATTCTGCATTAAGGCAGATTAGTAATCACTGAATTGAATGCAATTATAGGACAGTTGATTTATTTTTAATTAATTTACTCCATTATATCCTCTGTATGGATGCACTACCACTCTGCAGATTTAATTACTTTGCCCAAACACCTCTTCCAAATACCGTCATGCAATAATTGACAATAAGAAGGCAGGAAAAGCAATCATTTTCTGTACTTTATAATATAGACCTTCATTGTCTATAAAAGCAATTGGAAAAACAACTAAATTACATAATTTTCATTGAAAGAATGCACATATATTTGTTTGAAATATTCCCTGCTAAAGTCTTAAAATATAAGCACTTCTTAGATTCTTGAATTAACAGATATTTAAAATTTATTAGTAATAATTTGATGTTTTGAAAATAAAGGATAATAGAGAAAATGGTGGAAAGAAACAATGCAATTTTCTAGTAGGTGCCTTTAACATTTTATGGAAAAAAATTTTTCCATAACAAAGATTAAGTACTAAAATAATTAATCTTGGATATAATGTTGAGAATGAGTCCATGGTTGTCGATGTTTCCCATTACAAGCACGCTATGCATGACTGTTAGTTGGTCTAAGCAGGGACTGCCAATAAAACATGCTTTTATTGGTTTTGTTCTTTAACTGTCTTACCCTCCATGGGTCATTAGGCTTGTGTTTGTCAGAGTGATTAGCAACAAATTCCTTTGTAAAATAGAGATTTAGAGATAGCACACTGACATTCTTAAGTTTTATATAGCAGCATTTTCCAAACATGCTTAAACACAAGAGCCAGCCTGTTAGACTCATTAAAATTGTTTGCCAATGTCTGTTGTAGCTTCTCTTTCATTTCTGATCCTATTTATTTTTTTAGTGAGTCTAGTTATGAATATTTATATGCTGATAAGTTCAATAACCTAGTAGAGATGGATAAAAATCTGAGAATTACACAGTCAGCTGAGAGTGAATAGAAACAAATAAATAATAAAAACCTGTCCAGAACAATTGAAAGCAAGGACAGTGATCAAAATTCTTTCCCAAGAGTCCCAGACCAGACAGTTTTACAAATGAGTTCTACCAAACCTTCAAAGATGACCTAATACCTATTCTGTTCAAACTCTTCCAAAAAAAATAAGAAGGAATACACCCAAACACATTTTATACAGCCAAAATTATTTTACCACCACAGCCAAACAAAGGCAACATACGAAAAAGAAAACTACAGACCAACTGCTCTAGAGAACACAGATGCACAAATTCAATGAAATTTTAAGGAACTAAATCCAACAACACATTTAGAGGGTCATGTTCTGTGACTAAATGGGATTCATAGCAAAGACACAGGGTGGCTCAACATCCAAGATTCAATTGACGTGATTCACCACATCTACATAAAGATGTAAGACAATTTTAGTAATACTGAATAGTAAGCAAATAAATGACAGTTGAATATGTGAATAGTTACATTTTTCATTTTATTATTATTTTTTAAATCTTCATTGGTACCTTTTTATCAAAGCTAACTCAGTACTGACATAGATTTTTTTAATTTATTTAAACAAAACCAAATATATATAGGTATATGTAGATCATTTCACCAGCCAGATGCATGAATAATGCCTGCACCAACTTGCACAGGAAGTGACTAGTAAGAGGATTTAAACATACATGATCATATTGGATAACCTACCACAGGACCTGGTCTTCCAGTTAGACCCATTGGGCCTGGCGGACCTCTCAGAGCAATCTAGAAAAAAAAAAGTCAAATTAGGAAATGTTTTCCTGGATGATAAGTTTATAGCATGATATTCACTTGCACCAGCTGCCCTATGTAACAAATGATCAACACAAGTTTAATAGCTACATGCTAGAAAGGATACCCAGTTCTTGAATTAAAGTTTCTAGAATGACAAATGATATAATTGTTAGAGACTTTTTAAACTATTATAATTTATATACTATTTTGTACCATCTGTTATTGAATTATTCAATGTTAAAGTTAAAATAGATTTCAGAATAAAAAATATAATACCTGGTAACTTTTTACACTGAAGTATATGTCAGAATATTTCATATAATACATATTTCTTTAAATATGTAGGTACAATAGTCATTAAAAATACTTTTAGAGGTGAACAAGTAAAGATAATTTAAATAAAATTTCTCTAGCATTATTTTACAAAAAATATGACAAAGCCAGATTGAAAGAAACAAATTTGCTCCAAAAGTGTTAATAAAATACATCTTTTAACAGATATGAAATTTAATGGAAAATACATTTTTTCTATAATCATAGGTATGATAAACTGATTACATGGGCTGTTGTTACACCAAATATTAGAAATTTGAAATTAGCAAACTTGAAAAGTTGTAACCAGTATAGTATAAAGGATTAAATATTTGGAAGGTGTTAAATTAGCATGGTGTGACATTTTGAATATTAGTTATTTCAAAAGATGAATGCATAAATTATTAAAACACCAAAAATAAGGCTATAATAGAAAACAATATGTAAAGTCGTATTAGGAAAGTATATGAGATGAAAACAATGAGATTAATAAAGTCCCAATACGAACTCACCTTGAGTATTTTGACAATACACTTCTTAATTCTTGAGATTAAATATCTGAAAAATTGGAATTATAATATTTGCTACCTATTTCCAAGTATATTAACAGGGCTTGAAACGAGGAAATCAATGGCCTCAGAATATATTTAAGTTCAAATAAGAGTAACATCATTTGTCAGAAAATTGCAGAAATTGTTTATAAATTTAAAAAATATTTTTAGATTTGCATTATGCCAAGGTCAAATGAACAAATATTTACAACTGTCATTTTTATATGTGATGTAATTAAATTAAGAAATCTTTTAAGTTAATGTAATTAGTGTATAAAAATATAAGTCAGGCAATTCTGGTGAAGAAATGGGTTAAAGTACAGCACTATGAAGCCATCTGCAGTCAATGCAGCACGAGTTCGACCCCCAGCCAGGGGTGTGACCCACATGGTGCAGCAGACCTCTCCTGACCTGCCCACTACTCCCCTCAGCAGTGTATTTCAGTAGATCCACCTGTTTTGCTCCCCACTCTGTCTCTGCTCACCCTCATACTTCTGGCCTGTACCCCAGTTTTTGTATGCATACATAAATAAATAAAAAATATATGTCAATGCAACCTTCATTTACATTTTTAGACATCTGACACATTTGTTAAATTTTGATGGCAAACAGAAATTTATCACAGAAAATTATTTATATCACTTATAATCACTTAGGACATACTCATACTATAATCTGTTTCCTTTTTCCTTAATTAAATAACCTATGCTATGGACAAATCTATTATATAACTTTCAACTCTTCATTGACTCATTTTTGTCAGTTTCTATGTTTTAATTACAATGTTGCTAATTAGAAAATTAATATAATTATATAGTTTAGAACATGTTATTTACATGGGATAAAATGTTAAGCTTGTAAACTAAATTTTTAGCTTATAGAATATATCCTACAGAGAGCAGAAGCTTTTAGCTGACAAAGGATCGTTGAACTGAACAGATTTTGTAAAAATACTAAAGAGAACAATGTTTACAGCTTAGACTACATATGGGAAGATTTTTTTCTTAACACACACCTAACAAACTTAATTTCCTGGATTATTTGGCATATCTCAAATCAAAAGAGTTAAAAGAAAAGTTTATTTCAAAATTATTCTCATACTTCTATTGCTTAATAATTGATTTATGCTGGGTGGGAAAAAAGAGTTTGTGAAAGTGAGAGTTTTGGGTATAAATCCATCAGTACTCTTTGAAAAAAATTAGAAAATTTATGTTAGACTGTATATATTATTGGCAGAATTATATATGAATATAACACATGAATCAATTATTTAACTATCATATTCAGTTTAGGAAAATACTGCCCTGGAAAAACACATACATTCTTAACATTTTTTAATCTAGATTCCATACATGTTAAGCAGCCTTGTAATCTTAGTGGTAGCATCTTCCATGTGCTACACACATAAACACATACACACATATGCATGTAAGTTGGCATGTCCTCACAGCATGGGAAAACCTGTTTCTTTTTTCTTACCCGGGCCTGCTGAAGTATCGCCTGGGCCTGAGCTTCCTGAGCAGAGACAGCGGGACCTTTGGAACCATCGCTGCCACCATAACGGAACTAAGGAAAACAACATAAAGAAGCTCAAATTTAGCCTTTGTCAAATAAGTGCTTGAATTACAATGAAAGATCACTCACTTAAAAGACAGGACTTTACAAAATTCCAATGATATATTGTTTTTTAATTCTCTTCATAAGTAACTAGATAATGCTTTGCTATTTTAGAAGAGATGAAAGACTTTTTCCCCAATTTGATACACTACACTCTCTGAAAACTCAGGAGAAAGTCATTTGCATCCTCACCTACAAAAATGCTACCTTTTCCACTGAGTCATTTGTAAAAGTTCCGAATATACTCATTTCAGTGGTGGTTTTAGATTTATTAATATTTTCTTGAGCAAAATTTTGTTAATCTTTATAAATACAGATAAAATCTTCATTGAGCAATATTCATTATTTTTATCTTTTCTTAAGTAATTATATTCAAAACGTAATCTTTCCTATATGTCTCTAAAATTATAAAGCTCCTTTTAAATTTTAACTCAAAATGTAGAATGAGCCAATTTCTCACACCACAAAATTTTTTATAATGTTATTACATTTAAAAGACATATTTTTCATTCAAAAACTAGTGTAGCTTTAAAAAAAATAATTTTATGCTAAAAGAAATGCCTTTGAGCAAGAGTAAGGTTACCACAATATATCTTAAGTTTCAACTATAATTGAGGTGGGGTATATGATGCAAATATTTAAAATATTTTATCAAGTAATGCACAAAAAACATGTTAATCATGTTAAGCCTACTTACTACACAGGATAAAGTACATAATTGGAACTAGCAAGAAAAACTGCCAAGATTTGTTGTCAAACATGTAAATAAATAATAAAATCTTAGCTGTAATGCAGAGATTGACATTTGTCGGAAGTTTTGCTGGGTGTCAGAATTTTGCCCAGCAAAACTTCCCTTTATTTCTAGAAGTGAGGTGCTTGAACATGATAGATTCCCCCCCCATTGATTACTCTGTCATATTGTTCAACATTTATCAGCAAGATGATAAAATAATATCATCTTTATAACAAAACAACAAAAAAATAGACATACCGGTAACATTAGCATGGTACCAGGAGGGCCAGGTAGACCATCAGCACCTGGTAAGCCAGGACGTCCTGGGGGACCCTAGGATAGTAAAGGAAATCACTGATATAAATTAAAAACAAATTTGTCAGAAAAAGAATAACTTTTAATAAATTAATATTTCCTCCTTAGTTATCTCTATCAATACCTACAAAAGGTTGTGTTTCTTGAATAGAAATCCAGTTTTATGTGATTTTAATAAAATCCAAAGTCCACAGGCTATTCAAATATGGAGAAAAAAAGGAAAGAAATTTTACAAAAATATTTTGAGAGATGTAAACTGTTTCAGCATGTGACCCAGGATTTTATCTTCAAACTAGAATTACTAATTTATTCTATTAGCATCTAATTAGTTATGGAAGTTCCTGGAAAATATGTATGGATTCAAATCAAACAACTGCAACTAATATAAAAGGTTATTATCAATATATAGAATTTGGTATATATATAGAATTTGGTGGAAAATAAGTTTTCTTATTAAGTATAACACTGATAAGCCTACATCTTTTACTCACTTTTAAAATTATAGAGAGTCACTTAAAATAAAAAGGCAAGATTTGAACTGTGAGAAGTTATATGCACGACAAATCATTTGAGAAGGGTTTAATTTCCAAAATATAAAACAACTCATACAAACTCAACAAACAACCCCATGAAAAAAAATAAGCAAAATCCCTAAATAGGCACTTTTCCAAAGAACACTTTCAGATGGTCTATCGGCACATGAGAAAAATCTTACCATCCTCCATAAAAAAATTCAAATAAAACCACAATGAGTGATCACCTCACCCTCCCACAACCCCACCTCCCTTCTATATCAAAAGACTAGTAGCAACCAATGCTGACTACGATGTGGAGAAAAAGGAACACTCATTCTCTGCAAGTAATTTGTTTCTTCTATGGATATCGGATGCTTACCAAAAAAAATATATGCATTGATATGAAAAGGTTTATGTACTTCTATGTTCAGAGAAGCATTATTCAAAATAGCCAAGTCATAGAACCAACTTAACTGCTCACTGACACACAATGGGATAGAGAATTGTGGGATGCCCCCTCAAAGGAGTACTATCCAATTATTTAGAAAGAGGAAAATATCTTTTGGCCTAAAATAGATGGATCTTGGGGGTATTATACTAAGGGAAATGTCAGGAAATGAAAGCCCTTCATTTGTGGAGCATACATAAACAAAGAAGAGAAAACTGGCAAAGGAAAATAAATGTAATGTTAAACTTTGTGAAAAATATACTGGTTACCTAAGGGAACAGAGAAGAGAGGAAGAAAGGATAGAGGGAAGAGATGGGACAATGGACTGGGTGTTTGCTAGAGGGTGAGTAAAACACACACACACATGGAGGTGTGAAGTTCTAGTCCCCAAATTATATAGTTAGGCAAATGATTGGTAAGTCAGTAAAATTTGAACAAAAACAGGTAAATAAAATTGTGGTTAGAAATGTTAACCCAAAATTTCGATAGTGCTTTCACAGACTTCTTCCCCAGTGAGTAAAATGTATAGAATATCTTTGAATTCTTTTAATCTACTACATTCTTTTGTTATGGGAAGTTGCTTCACTTACCCTTTCTCCAGGGTCACCAGGGGGACCTGTGGGACCTTGTAGACCTGGAGGACCCATCAGGCCCTGCAGAGAAATAAATCATGATCTGAGTCTAATTCTTCCCACTCTCAGATTACTCATGGAAAGTCATCCTACTAAAATCAAAGAGCTCATTTATATTCCATTAGGATACCCATCATCTAAACAATAGTCCTATTTATCTCTCTAAGAAAAGACAACATATAGAGACTGCTTTGTAGCTAACTCAACTCCTCTGCTATAAAGTTGTCCTCAACATTGAAACAGACACTCAAAAAAAAAAAAAAATCAGGAAGCACATCATGCCAATGTAAAGTCCATGTGGTTGAAGTTGGATCCTGGTTCTCAGTGAAAAAATGTTATACAATTAGGCCTCAAAAGTGTGATAGCAACACACTTTGCTTGCTTTGATTCCCAGAATCATTTCATTTCGACACAATTTTACATTTTTTAATGGGTAGAAATTAAAGGCATCAATGTTACGTACTTATTTCTAATGACAAGATTTTAATATAAAGGCCAGAAGAATCCTTACAAAAGCACACCAGTACAACTCCCTTAACACTAAGTAGAAATTGAGTGAGAATAGTAAATGATAATTACTTCATTAAGCAGTGGAGATAGGCAGGACAGCTACCCAGCTCTACACTTCATTCACTCAATAGAATTCTTCAATAAAAAGATTACTTTCATAATTCTCAGGCATAAAATTGATAGGAGGTCAGAAGATGCAGTTATCTAAGTAACAAAACTAAAACAAAATTTAATTCTAGTGCTCTCAAGAGTATCACATGGGAGTCTAAGAAAGCAATTGAAGGATTCAGGTTTTCTGAACAATTATTTGCTTCTATAAATCAAACTCCAATCAGTCTAAAATGCATAAATACAAGAACATAATTGAGATCTTGTGTCTTTATAGATATATTTCTAAATTAAGACAAAAATCTTAAGGCATTTACATACCGCGGGTCCTGCTGGACCTGGGGGCCCTTCAACAAGCATCCCCTGCAATTAAAAAAAAAAAAAGATAGAAACTCATTAGACTCATTACCATGAAAATATAATTTCTCACCTTTAGTCTACTGAGTACAGCTAAGAAATTATCAACCACTGCATTCTAAAAAGTGGATTTTCTACTCCTCCCGCATGAAACCAATTAAGAACAGTTTACAAAAGAAAAAAGATAGTTTCTGTTCTCAAGGAAACTTTGTACTGACCAGAGAGGAATGAATAGGCAGATAAGTCATCCTGAAAGGAGAATACCTTATATGTTCCCAAGAAAGGCATTTGAAGGTTTATCCAATACTCAGAATAATGCTGGGAACAACCTCAATTAAAAGTAAATAAACAGTGGGCCCTCCCTGATAGCGCATGGGGTTAAAACACAGCACTAAGAATATAAAACCACTTCAGCATGAGTTCGATCCCTGGCTCCAAAGGTGAACCACAAAGTGCAGCAGACCTCTCCTCACCCACCCGCTCCTCCCCTCAGCAGTGTACTTTGTCAGCTGGTCTGTTCTGTTCCCTATTCTGTCTCTGGTGAAGCCTCTCACTGCCCCTGTGCCTCTGGCCTGTACCCCAGTTCTGTATGCATAAATAAATAAATCTTTAAAAACAAACAAAAAGTAAATAAACAGGCCCTCCCTGGTGGTTCAACATGTTAAAGCACAACATTATGAAGGCAGCCACAATTGCAAGGCAGCCACAGTTGCTTCAGCACAAGTTCCATCCCCGGCCAGGGAACTGACCCATATGGCTCGGAAGACCTCTCCTGTCCCACTTGCTGCTCCCCTCAGCAATGTATTTCATCAATCTGACTCTTCTTCTCCCTACTCTGTCTTTGGTGAATCCTCTCATGACCGCTGCACCTCTGCCCAGGTCAGAAATAAATCATTTTTTTAATAAAGTAAACAGAAAGAAGAATGCTAAGTATAAAGGAAGAACTTAACAAATATTTTCAGCATGAATAAGTGCTATTTGGTACCTAAGAGTAAGGAGATAAAAATGTGGGTAAGAAAAACTGGAGATAATTTTATGAGATAAACTTTTAAGTAGGCAAAAGAATACAGTACATTTTGAGAATAAGAGCTCAGTTCTCACAAATTTGATTCTTTCATTTTGGACTGCTAAAGTTTCTAAGTTTCTTTCATTGTTTAAAAAACTGATTTTTTTTAAAGTTTTATTTATTTGTGAATACAGAACTGGGGTGCAGGCCAGAGGCTCAGGGGCGGTGAGAGGCTTCACCAGAGACAGAGTGGGGAGCAGAACAGGCAGTACACTGCTGAGGGGAGCAGTGGGCGGGTCAGGTGAGGTCTGCCGCGCCATGTGGTCACCTCCGGGGCAGGTGGGAATCGAACTCATGGGGAAGCAGCTTTAGATTCTCAGTGCTGTGCTTTAACCCGCTGCGCCACCAGGGAGGGCCCTACTGATGGTAATTTTTAATAACAGGAGCAAATTCTGTCTGAAAAAGAAATATTTGTAAAGCTTCTATAGGTATTTTTGGTGTGACTTCTCAGATTAAGAAGTAATGGAGCAGATGGTTGACAATATTCTAATAATTATATGTTTTTGGTTATTATTGTTTTTTTCTTTTGAATTTTTATGTTCTTGCAAATTCTGAAGTGACTTTCATGACTGCAAACAGTAAAAAAAATTACTTTAGTTCATAGTACCAATATTTTCCTCAAATTTCTCATGGGGGAGTAACAGTATAAATTGTTTTCCAATAAGAATTAGTTTCTTAATAAATATTGAACAGTTTTTGCAGTGGGTTAAAGCTTTTTTGAAGAAACAAAAGGGGAACTTGAAATGAGTTTTTTTGATGTGTAATTTGAAATTGAAACAAATAAATATTCAAGTCAAATAATATATTTCTAAAAATATCAAATCATAAAAATTAGAGGAAAAATTCTGGATTGGAAACTCGAGAGCTAAAGTCTGAGTATATCTCAAACCAAACATTTGGTCCTCAGAGAAGTTTTTCAGCTTTAATAATTCAATAACTAGACTAGTTACTATTGTCAAATTCCAAAATTCTATAACCTCTATATTTTTGGACTTCCTGAATTTTCACTTTTCCAGAAATGAACTTACAACTTCATTTATTTGAGGTGAATTATAAACATATGGATATTAGAATTTTTATGGTGATATAAAAGTTAAGGCTACAATAACTTAAGCACAACAGTACTTACAGGTTCAACAACCGCTGGCTCTCCTTTCTGTCCTTTTTCTCCGTAAGCACCATAGCCATTTATCTGTTGAGTGAAAAATTCAAACAGCCTGTCTCTAAGTAAATTAGACCATGTAAGTATTTTTTAAGGAAATTTAGTCATCTAAGTGCATTAAAACAACCTCGTAAACTGAGTATATAATAGAAATCTATCAATAATCCCAATGATCAAAATATAAAAATAAAAAACTAGTAAACTAATACAGTGAGCTAATATAAAAATAAAAAACTTTAAACTAAAAAGCTAATTTTGACTCCTGTCTTAATAATTGTTTCTTAAAGACATAACATAGGAAAATAAAGACATCTGTGGACCATACTTATTATTCCAAATCATTATGACGTATTATCAAATTAAACTTAATAAAATAGCCTAAAAATTAGAAATTGCTTGCTACTCAGAATAATGATTGTATTTTAATCTTATCAATGACAAGAAAAATCTGCATATAATTCTATTCAAAATTACACATTCAAATGATAACTCCTTCAGTGTAGTTGGTGATACAACTGTTGATAATTCCCATGAGGAAGAAAATGTCAAAGTACCCAGTAGTGATAAATACTCATAATTTACATAAAAATCAAACCTGTATTTTAAATGTGAAAAGACACTGAAATGAAGAGGAAAGTACTGAAAAATAAGACATACGACACAGCGTAATACTGACTTACGCTTGTTTCTGTGAAATCAGTTTCTGCTGGAACACCTGGACCAAATTCTTCATTAGGGGGACTTGTTGGTTTATCTTCATATTCTTTATATTCATAAAAATCATATTCGCCTAGATCTCCATCTACCAGAAGATCAGAGTCCCTGCCGTCTATTCCTTTGTTTTCATATTGCGTATCCTCGGAATTTTTCCTCTGAGAATCATAATCCTCTCCAGTAAGATACTCTTCAGTAAATACCTCTTCGACTGGATTTGGCTATTAATTTATGTTGCAAGGAATTCGAGAACATGAAGTAAAGTGTTAGTAAAGCAAGTAAAGCGTTTGCAATCACAGTTTGATGGCATTGACAGAAAATTATTTCAGTGCCATTCAAGCAAGTCTGAGGCTGGGAAGACCACCTCTCAGTCTCATTGAAAGAAATATATTTGTACATTGGTTTGTACAAAGAAATATTGCTTTCAAAGCTCTTTTCCTGATAAACTGCAAATATCCACATAGAATCAGTATGTGTATTTGCTTGTTCCATTGGCAGAACCACAATCAATAGCTTTATTTATTTTTAGTTTAATATTTGAACAATAAAATTATATAGTTAAATATTGGGTGATTTTTAAATCTCACAAGCTTCATTTGCAATACAATGGTTACTAGAAAAATCATATAGGTTTGATGCTCAATCTTAAAAATAAAATTCCACTACTAATCAAGGTTTATCACTATAAAAATATATAAAGTATGGAGTAAAAATGTGTTACTTGACCAAAATTCTTTAAAGCAAATTAAATAAAATTACAGTCTTCCAAATTTAATGAATTAAATAAGATATATCACTGTAAGATTTTATAAAGAGTAAAGAAAATAAACTTACTCAAAAATAAAAATATCATCTAGTATTTCCTCAGAGATAGAAAATAAAATCTAATATGATTTTCTTGTCTCAGAAATATTTCCTTACAAGCTCATAAATCTGAATCAAACTTACTATGCAATCTTTGGCCATATAATGATTTTGATGATATTTAACTTAAATAATTTATCTTGCTACTTTATTATTTCACCATTAAATAACTTGCTTTCTATGACATAGTAAATTAAGATGATAGAGTAATATTAAAAACTAAGTATTACATAAAATCATGTGGATAATTCATCGCTTGTTAAGGGAAATGAAATGTCAAATAACTATGTTAGAGAACTCTTACACAGTAGGATATGCTATTTCAGAGGTTGTCTATTATCCAAAGTCAGAATATTATTCCAATTATAACTGTGAAGCAAAACCTGGATGAAATTTGGTTTAATAAATAAACATCTTGAATCAAGATATCCATGTTTAGATAATGTTTCATTTGAGCTTGTTGAAATCTGGTCTGTCTCACCCAATGACATTATTATCTAAATTATGTGCAGGTAACACACCTCAGATTATTTGCTACATTGAGACATGCATTAAAATTTTTAATAACTAAATTACTGAGTTATACACCTGAGCAAATTACCAGGTACTTAACAAAATTAAACTAAATTATATATTCATTTTTTCATGATCAGAATGTACTTATGATATGAAATTCAGGAATATTATTTAATTTGTACTGTAGTACTTAACCATTGTCATAGTAAAGAATGAAGTAGATTAAGATACAATGTTTTAGTTATAATCAACTTCACACTCCTAAGAAATGCGAAAATGCAAATAGCGATTAAATTTCACCCAGACTACATTTTCTTGGAACATTTTCTGTTATAAATATGCAAAACTATCAGCCAGACGAAGTAAGTTTTAATCATATCATTTGATGATACAATTTTCATTTTCCAGGATTCTCCACTTCATGGAAGGGAGAATACCTTTATGTTGTGAATAATCTTTGCCACAACATACTGCGGTTGCTCAATCTGAAGAACAATCAAGAAAATGATAGCAGTCAATTCAGTTTGATCATTTTCACATTTGCATGAAACAAAAGATCATGCAAAACCTGAATTGACATTTATTTCAAACAAAAAACGATTTTAGTAATAGTGACCCGAGGCTATTGTGTCTCCTAACCCAGCAAAAGAACAAAGCTCTCAGTCTTTTAAGAAGTTATCTATCTTCCAGGGGAGGTATAGTAAAAGTTATTAACATGTTTAAAAGTTGGACTGTGGCTTATAATACTGTCTTACCTCATTTGGTTCAGATACACGCCTAGGAGCTTCTGTTTGGTAACTCTCCATAGTGCCATAGTTGTAGTCTTGAAAATCATCAACAATATTTGCCTAAGATAAATTTAAAAGATAACTAAAAGTTAGTGAAAATGTAAGGTAATCCCAAGTCTATGGAAATCATGATTCAATTAATATTAAATTAGCTAAATGTGGTTTTATCAAGATGGGTTAGGACTACGTCTCATCATCAGAGATCTTCCAGCTTATCTAGGAGAGATCTTGATTGTTTTTTCTTTGCTACCTTTACCCCTAGTTTGGCTTTTGCTGTTGCTTGATAACTTTTCTTCTTCTTGGTGGCAATTTTTTCAGATTTAGGGGGCGTAAACTTTTTGGACTTTTCCTTTGAGTTAGTGGCCACTGTCCTTGTCTTCTTTTTGAACTTGGATTTCTCTTTCTGTAAAATGTGATGAAAGATGGAATGGAAACATAAATAAAGGGAAAAGGAAAATAAGGAACAAGGATAAAAGGAAGGATAAGTAAAGTAAAATGAGCATCATTTCCTTCAGGACAGCTACTGTCAAATAAAAATCCATTATTGGTTTGCAGAAATCAGGTGAATGAAAGGTTTATGATCAGTCTGAGGAACAGTGGACATACGGGACCAAGCATGACAAACACAGGACACCATATACAGAGCTGTGCTTTATTTTACCTCAGTTTGTGCTACTGTCTCCTCAGTTACAGGGGGTCTCTCAGTTACACTTTCAGCCTCTTTATATTCTGCTTCCCCATACTCATAGTCATATTCCATTATATCCTCAGGTGCATACTACATTACAAAGGAAAAATACCAGGTAATTTTGTTAGTTGCAGGTAATGCTATCAACAAAGTGGGACTCATATTCATAAGTACTTGAGTAAATGTTAAGAGACAGGAAATACAGTTATTCAAAATGTTACTTTTATTGCATAGGTAAATTATAGTGTCTTTTCATAATATAACAATAAAGCAAGTTTTCTAAGAGCAGAACAGTAGTTAGGATTATGAGGAAACTAAAAGTTATGAATATTAATTCAAACTTTTAATTATTGAATATTCAAACACAGCAATTATGTACCTGGACATAGTTGCTAAATATTCATTATAGTTTTGATTTGCAAAAATTGATACAGAAGATTTCTCTATAAGAGCTTACTGTAACATTTCAATTACATTCATTTCATTTAGCTACTGTTTAAAATGTACAGAATAGTCTTTCCACATATGAAAGGATATTCATATCTTTCATATCTTCATATTTTCATATGAAAAGGGAGAGGGAAAGGAAATATAAGGAATATGAAATGAGTCTATATTTTTTTTAAATACTGGACCCAATGGAAACATAAAATCTAAAATTTATCATAAATCTCTAATTTACTCTAGACTTACCTAAGATTGAAATCAGCACAGGATACTTGTGAAGCATCAGAAGACAATTCTGTTTATCAGTAATATTTCAGTATTTTTAAGATTGAGCTTTCTCTCTAACCAAAAAGCATACCACTTTGCGATTTTAAACTTCTTATACTAAATTCACATTGGATAACAGTGTTTTATTCTAGATTCTTCAGTATCAAAAGAATTTAATTGGGGAGAGATACGTTCTTAGCAGAAAGATGTGTAAGCCAATCATGCATACTGGATAATGAGGAAAAAAATATGTTCACATACAAAATCAAGTATCTCTACCAAAAGGTTTATCTTTAAACAGAAACATAGATACTGTGAAATGATCATTGGATTTCGTCAAAACAACTATAAAGGCACTAAGATCAAATATACCATAAATACACTTTAAGTTTATTATTTTAATTTTGGGTTACATTTTTACTCCCTCATATATGCACATGTTCTACTCAACCTCCATCATAAAATATTAAGTAGCAAACTCAACAGGCTAACGCTCTAATGCATCTAAGTTCTTTAAGGTTACAGAAAAACTACTTGGAATTCTTAAATCTTAAATATTATCTTTGGGGAAATTCCAACTATGTTCCAACTGGATCTTTCTTGGAATTTCAATCAATTTTTTTAATCGTTCAGTAAAATAACTACAGACCACACATCATTAAGAAAACTGTGATTACTGTTTATCTAATAAGCTCTATTGGTTAGAGCAATGCAAATGTGTGCAAATTTCAAATATATAACAAGATATAAGCAAAATCGATCCTCTAACAATGTTATGTGTCCCCTGATATCATGCCCTAATAGAGAAAATTTTTCTAGATGATCCATCTAAGTATCAAAGTGAAATATAAACATAAACACGATTTTAGATATGCTTTGTGGTTGTCAAAACCGCTTTATAATTTCATCTCTCTATTAATGGTAGTATCACCAATGAATATACATTTGAACCACTTCAACAAAGTTTAATCTAATTACAATTTGTACAGAATTTGGTGAAACAGAAAAATGCATGTATATAACATTTTAAAATTGTCTCTTTATGCCTCTGCAAGTTATAATGCCAACTATTTCTAGAACAGTTAATGCAAAAATGATTCATAGCATCATTAAGTGAAATAAATACTGAACTAAATTCATATTAAGTATATATTAATGAAGATTAAATATAATCTAGGGTGTAATTTTCTGGTAGTTGTGGTTACCTATATTAGATAAGAAATGCATTTCTATAATTACCAGCTGCCAGCTTAAAGTAAAATAAAAATGATTGCCAGTAAATATTAAAACTTTACTGTTTTAGAACTCAGCAAACTTTCAAGAATCATGTACAAGTATAATGAATTATAAAAACAAAAAATAAAAGTTTTTGGTTAACCAACTGCAAAGTGAAATGGAATGGTTATCAATGTAATTTAAAAAAGGGATAATAAATGAGAACTTATTCTTGCAAAAAACAAAAACAAAAAACCTAAAACACCTATGAAAAGTAGTGAAATACTCAATACAGAGCTGTTAAGAAATGTTATTTATTACCATATCAGCGAGCTAGATTTTTGTGGTAGCAACATGTTATTTTCCTCGTCATATGCTTTAAATTAGAACAGGTTTGACATCTCAGAATGTTAAATATACATATTAACAACTAAACTAGGAAAAGAAAAATATGTCTCTAAATAAACTTTAAATGGGTCAAATTACTATTTTGATTTAAAATAACTTAGTTTGTCTGGCTGATAGTTTTTACTATATAAGAATAAAACACCTCAAGGTAAATTATTGCAGTGCAGACTTTCATTCTTCCAAACATCAAGCTATCTTTGTTGCTAGAAAGAACAAGATTTACCTTTTTTTAAAAACATGAGCAAAGTAAATCTCATTACTCTAAAACCTGTATACTTAATGCTATATTTTTTAAAGTATCACATAATTCCTAAAAGATAATAGTACTATGATGGGAATTTACCATTCTCTTGGTATTCACAGAAAAATGTTTTAACAATTAAGGAGGGAATGAAAAGAATGAAGTGCTGGAAATCTGTGAACAAGCAAACAAACATCCGAGAAATTTCTTTTTCCTCTCTCATATTTGCTTTCCTGTGAGCTTAGGACTTTATCCTGTTTTTTTGAAAAAGAAACATTAATATTTAGTCATGGAAAGATCAATGCAACTGAACTCACTATCATTTGTTAAAAAGAAAAGCAATGTGAAAAATGTATATTTCAAGCATTCAATAGTAAAATCTAAATTGAATTCACATGCAGAAAGAATATTAAAGTTCAGAGATATGCTCTTAAGCTGCTCTAAGGTAAAACTCGAAAGGCATCGCCTAGTGGTATATTTAAAAGGTAAGAAAAATACTATGTGAGCTATTTTCAGATATATGGACAGTTTGGATGCTTTAAAACTAAATTTGCCTCCTAAAATTTAATACTTCTATCTTGAAAAAAATTTAAGAAGTCATTTTGTTCCATATTAAGTATAAATTTCTTTCACTTGGCTTTATTTATTTCCTAGAAAATCTTTGTCAAGGAATTTTACAAAAGAAATGGGGGGGGGCAGGATGTCCAGGATATATTTTTGGTTCTTTGATATATTCAAGTCTGGTAAAACTGCCATGACTGTATGAACTTAGATATAAATATTTTGGGTCTGAAAGAAAATAGAGTTGCTTCACGATGGTGAATTTTCTTGCAAAGTACGCTGGAAGGATGATTTCACACCTGAATTTCCAATAAGGTGACATAAAATTAATCAAAGTGTATGAATAGTTTCAGCTACAGCAACCAGTTCATACTGCTTTCCATTTCCTTGCTCTTTATATCAAATTATAGGCAAGAAAAAGTATATACCAATGTTGCACAGCCCCATGAGAAACAGAAAATAATCCCCTCTAAATATTCAACACAGCCTGCAAACTTTTAGAAAGCTTTAAAGTCATTTTCTCATCTGCATGAATTGCCAAAGGCTTGGAGAAAATGGCAAATTCCCCATAAGGTATGTCATTTGGACTTTGAGACTGTTAATTATTTAAACAGTAAGGGGAAAATGTGCCCTTTTTTCCCTCCCTCTCCCAAAATTAATATGCTCATATACACAGTATACAAAATATCTGTTTTTAAGCCATTTATATAACAAAATGTAATTATAATTCACATAATAACTTTTTAGCTTTTGATGGACTATGTTCCTCTAACAGCCTCGGTGTGCAGTAGTCTAAACTTTCCAGGTTTGCGTTAAAACGTACACATCAGAACAGTGACACCTCAACGAAATCACCTGATGAATTTCCCAGGATGCATTCCTTTGCTACAAGACAGGTGACTTTACTTAAAAGGGCGTGGGGGCTAGGGGGTGAGAGGAGGACCATGAAAATCACTGCTTCCTAGATACATGAAAGCATTATTAAATACAGCTTCATTCAAATTGAATAAATAGCAATAAGCCTCTAAATTGCAAGACTGTGTCTGGACGATAGACAGGAGAAGTGCCGCCCTGATCTGACGTGCCTCACCTCATCAATCTGGGGTTCCTGAGCCTGCGCAGCCTTCGGTGAGGAAGAATCACAGTCCGGGCTGTAATGGTCACAGTAGTCATAGGCAGCTTTGGGGTCCCCAGTGATCAACAGTTGCTGGATGTCTCCCTGCCAAGAAAGAAGCCAAGCATTGTGGATACTGAGTGCATATGTCTCCAGGGTAAGGTTTATCCATAACAACAGGTGGTTTGTTCTTAAATATTAAAAGAAAATCATTTATTCACATTTCAATGTTTGAAATACCTAACAGGAAGTAGAGGAAAAACTCACACCTGTTTGAAAACTCAGCTCTTAACATTTGCTGTTGTTCTATGTCAGTTTGTATTCAGGAAATCTACAGGCTTTTGATTGTTAAAACTTGATTTTAGGGCCTCCCTGATGACCCAGGGGTTAAAGTCTCAGTGCTATCAACTATTTTCAGCCACTGCAGGTCAATCCCTGCCTAAGGAGCTATCCAGAAGGTACAGAAGTCCTATCCCATCTCAATCACTGCTGCCCCCTCAACTATATTTCAGTAAATCTGCCTGTTCTGTTCCCCACCCTGTCTCTGATGAATCTTCTCCCCTGCGCTCCTGGCCTATACCCCAGTTCTTATATGCGTAATTGTTAAATAAATCTTAACCAAAAATAAAATAAAATAAGAACGATTTTACTGCATTTAGTTTGTGAGAGTTTGAACCCCAGCCCCAGAGGTGACCCACAGGGCACAGCAGACCTCTTCAGACTTGTCCGCTGCTCCCCTCAGCAGTGTACTTTGTCAATCTGACTGTTCTGCTCTGGTGAATCCTATCGCTGCCCCACACATCTGGCCTGTACCCCAGTTCTGTATGCATAAATAAATAAATCTTTAAAAAAAAGTCACTAATGTATTTTGAATAATAAATAACTGGAGTTCAATTGAATCCAATAAACTGAATTATTCATTGTTAGGCAAATTTATGTGATAATTTTTAAATGAATACATAAATCAACTGTCATGTTCTATTGGAGAAATCAATATATCTAAAATATAATTACTGCTTACAAAGATGAATGAAAAATGCAGAGACCAGAAAAATCCAACTTACAATTAAAAAGTTATAATTTTATTAAGAAAAAAATGAGCACCTAAGCATACATTAAACCATTAAAACTCATTTATTTATTCTTCTTCTATTATGGCCTTGTGATAAATAGATGCTTACTATTGAGCCATTTTAATTCTCTTATTTATTTTACCACATTCAGAGATTTTTGAAAGATTATTTTAGGACTGTTGTATGAAACTATGTTCCTATAAAGCTCCATTCACCCTTATACTATTATTGTTATACAATTTACACCGTATACAATGTAATTCACATAGTTTCATATATTTTTTCTTTATGTGACTGAATTTTCAATCAGATAAAAGAAAGTGATATTCAAACATAGTTTATATTATTTTGTGTTTACTTTTGTATATGTACTAGTGTTCTTTGTTTTTCTTTGTGGATTTGAATTACTATCTAGTGTTTTTTCATTTCAAGCAAAATTTCCTTTGTATTTCTGGTATAGCAACTCTACTAGGAATAAATTATTTATCCTATCTTGGAATGTTTTAATTTCTCCTTAGTTTTTAGGATAGCTTTAGTAGATAAAGAACTTTTGATTGACAGTCATTTTCTTCCAGAACTTTGAATGTGACCTCACTGTTTTCTGTCCATGATCTGATAATAAATCAGCTGTTTATCTTAGTCTTTTGTGTGTTACAGTAACACCCAAATAAGAAGACACCTAATGTATTTCCCAGTATAACATGAAATACAGTATAATTAAAAATATCAAATCTGAAAACTGTATAGTTTACTATGCTATTATTGGTATTTTCAACCTGAAATATTCTTATTTTTAAATTCAGTGAGACAATAGAATCACATAGATTGTTTCAAAGATTTTTTTTCATTGTGTTTATAAATATATAGGAAAGTCTTGAATATTTTGTTATGCTGATTTTAAACATGCTCAATCAAATATAAGTTCTTAAAATTTATATTATTTCTCAAATGTTAACTAAAAAATTAAGATCAGTAAGTAGCAACAATTGAATTATGGTAAATGAATAATCACAAAATTACAAACTTGAATGCAAAATTCTTCATTCTTCTGTTTGAAAAGACAATAATGAGGCATTGTTCAATAATGGCCACACTGTGCTTGTCAATTAGAAATTGATTTCTGAATTATCTTCAAGTTTTACAAATAATTCTTGGAAACACACAATTCATCTACCCTGATTTGCAAACTGAACATATTTACAGATTATATCTAAGGGTCTCTCCAAGAAAAATTTTGAGAACTCCATACTGAATTCATGGGGAATATAAGAACCAAAAGTAGCTATGAGTGAAACACAAAAATTTGCTTTTCTTATCAGCACATGGGTATCTTTAAAATAGCATATCTATCCAATACCTATGGAAAACAGTATGGAAGTTTCTAAAAATATTAATTATAGATTAGCACATGGGCCAGCACAGCACCTCTATGAATTTATGCTAAGAATGCAAAAAAAAAATTATTCAATGGGGAACTGAAACTCTTATGTTCATTGCACATTATAATAACTATACTGTGGAAACAACATAGATAAATAAATATGAGTGCATCAGAATAATGTGGTAGTTATACACAATGGAATATTATTTAGCCATCAAAAAGATAACCCTTATTTGCAACAACATGAGTGGAACTAGAGGGGTTATGCTAAGTGAAATAAAAGGAAACAGACACATACTGGATGGTGTCATTTATATGTGGAATCTAGGGAAACAAAGCAAAGGTGAGGCAAGGCCAAACTAACAACAAATCCTAGAAATCTTATAACACACTGAAGTTACCGGAGGGACAGTGGAGGGGTAAGAAGCGAAAACACAGTAGGGAGGTAGACAGAGGACTATGGGAATGAATTTAGGTGTTTCCATAGTGAGTGTGTATAGTAACACCTGAAAGAAGGGATTGTATGCCTCTAAAACATGAATAACCGTGTAAACTACTACAAGCTCAATTAAAAAAATAAAATAGTATATTTTAAAAAAGGATATTGCTTTCCTAATACCTACTATTCTAGCTAAGACACTTGATTTCCTAAAATGAAACCCTGCCAATTTTTCTACTATAAATTGTTATTTCAAGAGTTTAATACTAGGTCCTAAAATATACTACTGGAAAGAAAGTGGAAAATTCAGTTAAAAACCTACAGAGATATTTTCCCCAGAAAGCATTTTACGGTGTTTTATGCTAATCATACAACATGCTGTAATACAGTCTGTAGGTAAACAAAGGCATTTTGATAGCCAAATGAACTGTAAATATTTAGATTCAATAGTTATAAAAAGTTCCACAGCTGGAAAAGGGTGAAGTTAGCCAGCAAAATTGGCACCTGTAACTCACAAGGTATGAAATAACATTTTCCTACTCTAATGGTTTACAAAGCCAAGATTAAAGTAGATTTGATGCAATAACCTTGCCATCTACAGCTGTCTCAAATAGGTCTGTACTATAGTATTTGCATATAGATGATACGAATTCAGAGGAGGAAAGCAAAGCATATGTAAGCTGAAGAGAATCTATTTATAAAGTTAAGACTTCTGAAAAGAAAAGATCCTAGACTTTTCTTTTTTAAGATTTATTTTATTTATGTATGCAGAACTGGGGTACAGGCCTGAAGTACAGGGGTGGTGAGAGATTCATCAGAGGCAGAGCAGGGAACAGAACAGGCAGATTGAAAAAGTACACTACTGAGGGAAGCAGCGGGGGTGTCAGGAGTGTTTTGCCGCACCATGTGGGTCACATCCTTGGCCGGGGATTGAACTCGCGCTGAAGCAGTTGCAATGAGGTTCACTGCTGTGTTTTAACCTGTTGTGCCACCAGGGAAAACCCCAATCCTGGGGTTTTTATCTTTTTATCAAGATCAATTATGTAAGTTAATAGTGTATTTCCAAATTAAAATATAATGTACATATTCTAATAATATTTGAGTTAGTTTTATTTATTTGTGTTCAAATATAATAAATTTGTATTTCTTTTTTCTGCAATTATATCATGCTCTATGAAATACACAAGTCAGCATAGAATTTGCAACTTGCATGTATAAAGTACCACATTTGTTGAAAAAGTATGGTATAAAACATGGGTCTAATGATTTAAGTTCTCATGTCAATGTGTCAACGTTAATTGTCTGAATTTATATATTAAATTTCTCATTCTACATGAAGTCAGCCAATACTTGGTTGAAGTTGGAACCTACCATGAGCATTCACTGAATTGTACTGATAGCTGATTCCAGGAAGTAGCAAAGACAACCCAGATTAATCAATTGATAATGTGACCTGTGAATGAGTTACGTGCTTGGCATGTACTATCATCACAAAAATGGCAGAAGACATTCTGATATAACCAAAATAGCGAATGTAGAAGTAGCATCAATATTCAACTATAAATGCTTACATATTTTATTTTTATACAATTAGTTCATAAATAATCTCTCTTGAATGTCAAATCCATCAACCAGTAACTATACAATCCCTTAAGACTTTAAAATCCTTGGGAGACTTAAACTGTTCTATTGTTTTAATTAATTTATTTCTTTCCTTACATCACTGTTAATTTTTTGAACAGTGTTTAATTTCTCCTTGCAGGTGTGATGCCCATTGTTCTTCCACCACACAGATCTATAATCCATCTCCCTGTCTGTTCTTCCTGTCTCTGTTCTGACCACTTTCCCTCCTCCTCCCTGCTGAATGCCTCAGGTCAGCTTACAAGTTTTAAGACTTAAGCTTTTAATATTAAAACTTAAATGCTATTTATATTCTAAGAGGAGTTTACTTTTAGCAAAATCTGGAGGATTCCAGGTGTCTATTACCTGTGTATTTCACTGAATTTCAGAAGTTTCTAAAATTAAAAATGTCATCTTTCTAATGCTGAAATGAATCACACAGCTGTAATTTTGTTCTCTAAAATCCAGCCTCTGATTCCCCATAGCACATTCTTGTACCTATTAATTTGAACCACATGCTGAGTTTGTCAATAGCAGTGAATACTTTCATAAAATGATTTTTGGTAAAATTCTGACAATATGTTATAAGCAAAGAGGAGTTAACTTGATGATGAAGATAAACAGCATTATGGAAAAATAGGCATATTAGACAAAATTTTAGGGACAGGATATGACAAAATGAGAAGGCATATACTGTTATATAATTGAAGGAAAGGTACTTATGATGGTGAGTAGTGAGGCCTGAATCATATAAGTATCCTTTACAACAATCAGTCTGGTCTCTTAATAAGGTGCAGACACAGCAAAAGGAAGAACAGGTGAGAAGACTGCGAGAAGATGGCCATCTACAACCATGGTCAAAGACCTCAGAAGCAATCAGCCCTGCTAAAAACTTGATCTCAGACATCTGGCTGCCAGATCTATGAAAAAGTAAATTTTTGTCCAAGATATTCACTCTGTGGTATTCTTTATGGCTGCCCTAGAAAATGAGTACAGACTGAGCTAACACTAGTTTCTTTATGCCTTCTGCATATTGCCTTTATAATAAAGGAGGACACATCAAAAAATATGTTTTTGGTAATTTATATGATTCATTGTCTGACTCTGTCCAGAGACTGTTATTAAGCAGATGCAATACAAATAATGATTGATTTAAATGGCAAATAGCTAAGGACTTGGAGTAATCATAGGTTGCAACATACTTGACAGTAACACCATGTGAAAATCAGACCCAGAGCTCATTCCCAGAGAGCCTATAACCTAGAATGAAGATGAATTCTACACAAAGATATAATACATGTGAAACATATACTGCATGTTTTCTAACCAGGAGGGAAAAAGTGGTGGAGGGAATCACATGCTTTCATGGAGGAAAATCAGAGGAATGATCTAGAAGGACGTGATACACAGGAGATAATTAACAAGAAGCTGTTAATTTTCTGGTGTTTTGTTTTGTTTCCTCCTTTAAATAAAAGGATCCTTGGTGTTATTGGTTGGGTCTCCAAATCCTAAATTAATCTTTCACACTTCTCCCTTTTAGTATCGGCCCAAAGAATCTGTCTCGTAGCCACATCATCAGATTGGAAATGGGTTGATTTCCAGCAGCAAGGAAACAAGTTACCATCAGGAATCGAAGAGGAAGTGGGAAAAGCAGATTGAAGCAGTTTCTCCTTGTACTTTCCAGGCTCCTAACACTAATTTGGTGTTCTGACTACTACTGTTGGAGAACACTTATTCTGGGCCACAGCTTTTGATGAACTCTGAACAGTGATCTTGCTGCTCTTTGCTCCTTTGGTCTTAGAGAAGGTGATGTCCATCATCAAGCTCATCAGCCTCTGAAATCACTTGTGTAGAATTCTGTTTTCTGCTGGAGCCTAACATGAACTCCCAGGAGATATGGGAAATTAAAAGAAAGTTCACATACTCGAAGACGCCAAAATAGCTGCAGGCATCTCCCATTACGTATACACTAATTCTAGAATCAAATCATCAACATGCCATTTGCCAGGAAAGCATTTTATCTCTACCAAAATATAAGAAACACCATATACGGTCTGGTTCACTAGTTAGTCAACCAATCTATATAGTTCAATTAAATTCACTTGAAGAGAAACTTCATGATAACATCCCTCTGCTTTGTTTTCTCTTTTGCACAGCTTCAAGATTAGACCTACATGTGGCTGGTACAAAAATGGATCTCTGGGCAACTAACTTACTCAACATCACAAGCCTCGGTTTCACCAACTTAATTTTTTTTTTCAAATTTTTACCTAGAGATTTAAAAAAAAAATCAATACATATACAAGCAGTTTTAAAATGTAAAGTGCACATAAACATATAATTATGATAGAATGGGGGCAGGTAAAGGAATCCATGCCTTGAATGGCAAATTCATATACTAGGCAAGGTGTACATCTGTAAAATTTAAGAAACGTTGCTGGAAAATCCATTTGTAATTGTTCCAAAAAAAAAAAAAAAAAGCCAAGATGGATTTAGTTTCAAGAGTCTTCAAGTAATTATTCTGTAAGTAAAGACCATCAGGAAAATATATAATAGAAGAGAAAGAAAAGGACATTTGGCTAAGCAGTTTTCAGCGTGTGCCAGTGCAATAAAACAATAGTATAACTGAATTATACAATCTTTCCATAAGACACCTCCTAGATTCTAAAATTCCTGTTCACACTACTCAGAGCTTTGTTGAAAAACCTGGTGGGTTTGGAAGAAGTTTTTGATTGTGTATCCAGGAAGAAGACTGATGTTAAATATTAAATGAGGCCAAATAGTTCTGGAAAAAAATTAAATAAATAAATAAATAACGACCATTATCTGCAGACTAATTGAAAACCTATGCTTCCTGCCTACTCAGACATTTGGGTTTTCCAAGACATTAATTTCATCATCGTCTTTCTCAAACATTCCATATGGTTCATGATTCTTTCTCAACTATTTTGTGTGGTACAGTAAAGTTGCCAAAATGCTTAAGACTTTAGTTTAACTGAAAAATGCATCAGAAATTGCATTTGAACCATAATTCAAAGGAAAGAATGAGGGAAACCACAAAATCACAGACAGAAGTACTCCCCACATCGTCCTGACGTTGCAGTGTCTAAACCAGCTGACAGCATGAGTTTAAAGAAATGAGTCCTGTTTCCAATTTACTCAAATGTATTCATTCAACAACTATTTACCAAGGATTACACAGAATGCCTGAGCTTGTGCAATGTTACCACCCACTTTGCACATTTACCTTTTACTCTCTAACAAGGATTCATTCTGAAAGTTGAATTCCAATGAGGCTTTATTTCACCATATGTATGATATACATACATATGTATATATGTATATATACATATATGTATATATACATATATGTATGATATATGTATAGATATAAAAACTCAATATAATACAATAACACAATTTTAAAAAAGGGAATAGATCTTCCTGGTTTGTCATAGATGATCTATAACCCTCAAATTAGTTTATTCATTAATATTAATAAATAAATAAATTTCAGGTACTATTCTAAGCACTAGAACGCTAGGTATCTACTCTCTTGGAGCTTACATTCTAGAGAGGGGAGCAGAAAGTCAGCAAAATGCCAGAAAGTGGTAAGTAGGATACCAATTACAAAATATGATAAAAGAGTTATGTTCTGAAGACAGGATTTTATGTTACAAAGTGTCATCAAAAAATGTCTCACCAATAAAGGGACTCTGAGACAGACACATTGAAGGAAGCGAACAGGAAGGAGTGCAGATCCAGGGGAGAGTTTTCCAGGAAGGAATATTGGATGCCCAGGCCTCGAAGGCTAGAACATGTCTGATGAGTTCAGAGGGGTCAAGGGAGAACAAAGGAGAGAAGACTCATTGGTAAAGTCAGAGAAAAGGGGCAGAGAGTGTCATCAAGTGATAGCAACCTGCAAAATACTGAAAGAACTTTAGCTTGTACTCTAAATGAAATAAAAATTCACTAGAAGATTATAAGCAGTGTTAATATTCCCTCCCTGATGCATTCTTTCAGTCCGGAGCTATTGAGCAGGGATAGGCTTGCTAATATAGGTTGGAGAATAGAAAACAGATGAACAAGAAAGAAGTAGGGAGCTCAGTGAAAAGACTTGCAATTATACAAAGAACAGACAACATTAATAGAATAAAAAAATAATACTTGTTGTCACTCACTGATGTCTGGTATTCTCCTAATACTTAAACATTTACATGGTGCCCCCCCAGTGGTGCAGCGGGTTAAAGTGCAGCACTGCAAGCTGGCCACAGCCACTTCAGTGTGAGTTCAATCCCCAGCCCCAGAGGTGACCCACATGGCGCAGCAGACCTCTCCTGTATCGCCCGCTGTTCCTCTCAGCAGTGGACTTCATCAATATGCCTGTTCTGCTCCCCACTCTGTCTCTGGTGAAACCTCTCACCACCCCTGCACCTCTGGCCTATACCCCAGTTCTGTATACATAAAGAAAGAATTTGTTTTTTATTTACAAGGCAATTTAAATAATCTATCATATGCTAATTATATACTTTTGAGCTAATAATTGACAGTGATTGTGTTTACTATCAAACTGTATATGTTGAGTAGAAATAAGGAGACCCAAGAATATTTTGTTCAGGTTAATCCTATAGCCTTATAGTCAATTTAATCTTTGTTAAACACATGCACTATATAAACTATAAAAAAGAAAAAGAGATTGAAGCATTTTAAAATTAAATAAATGTTTTGGGCCTCCACAGAGGCCTATGGTTAAGCCTCAGCACAAGAAACGCTATAGCCTGAGTTCCATTCCCTACCAGTGAGCTGACCCACATGGTGCAGCAGACCTCTCCTGTCATACCTGCTGTTCCCCTCAGCAGTGTATTTCTGTAAATCCTCCTGTTCTAGTCCCCATCTGTCTCTGGTGAATCCTCTCACATCCCTCCCTGCATGTCTGGCCTACACACTAGTTCATGTGTACATAAAAATAAAATAAACTATGTCTAAGCTTATATAAGAAGGGACATCAACTATTTACTATGAACATAAAGTCTGAAATATTAGGACTTTATTCATATTCAGTCAGGACACAAGGTTTGTCTTTCTCCCCCACATGAGCATCCTGAAGCAAAAACCCCTCTCTCCATTTCTACCACAGCCTTGTCTCCAAGTACTTTTATTTGAACTACTGTTACAATAAATCCCTTTCCCCCTTTTCTTCAAGTTTTTCTCAGTGTAAGCAAACTCCTTCACTTGTTTAATTCTTCTACTTAAATTTCTCATGGACTAAAGTTTAAAGTTCAACCCCCTCAACACTGTGTAAATGACTGTTCATGAACAGACCCTAACTCATCCAATCAGATCATCTTCCATATATCCTCAAAGCAAACAACAGCTCTGCTATGCGTACTCCAAATTCTCTCACTTAGATAAGTGCCATCATCTTTAAGTGTCCTTTTATTTGGCATAGTTGTGACTGACCCTGAACATTTCTATTTCACTGTTATGGTCACAAGTATATCTATTACAGCTAGTTCCTCATTCTTTGTTATCCTTTGTTAATCTAGGTTGGAGAATTTAAGCACATTTGGTATATAATATTTATTGTGCTTCAACAAGGAATACTCTTAATGCACACCTAACTTCCAAGTTAGGTTGCATTCACCTAACTTCCAAGTTAGGTTGCATTCACTATCCGGCAGCTATCCTTACCCTTTTTCCTCCCAGACACGACACTACTAACAAGCCATAATCACTTCCGGTACTGCATTCACTCATGTATTTATAGATCATCACTGGCTATAATGTTGTGCCAAACTTTGTTCTCGATAATGCTGTTGGAATATTTAAATAGCAAGATGTAAATAATGCTCTAAAGAATGTGTAATCTAATGAGAAAACTATACTTTGAGTGTAAAGCATGATAGAGATGACAAGACTGTGAGGAAAGAAGTCTTATTCTTTGAAAAGTTAAAATGTTACAGATTAATAATAAATCTTAAAGTGGTTTACAACAAGTATCACCTCTTATCAAAGTAATTAGAAATAAAATTTATGAAAGGGACACAATATAATGTATGACTTTCGCTGTGCACTATTGTCAATGAATCCAGAGGTGCACTAGTCAAAAAGTAGAAAACATTTATTTAGCAATGTCTAGAACTTTCTTACATTCTTAATCAAAAACTAAAATCAGAATTATTCTATGAATTCTTTAAGAAAAAGGAGAACTGAAGCAAGAAGAGTAATCTGCCCCATAAAGCTTTACTGAGTTTCTTGAAACTGTTCCAACTGCAATCCTATTAAACGTGAAATTACACCGGATTATCAAACAGCCACCAATATAACCTATCTGCAGGAGTGATCGTAGTCAAATGGCAGAAGACACGATGCTGCTCTTGTACAAAAAGTCCAGTGATGGCCACAAAGTAGAACCGAGGAAATGCCTATGGCATCACTGAAATGTGGCCATAAATAATCTGACACATTTTTGTGTGTTTTTCCTCTCCACACTTGTCATTCCAACTTTGTGTAAAGCAATACAGATTATAATTACATGCCAAACACCCAAGACAGATGTTCCTTTCATTTGGCTAAGAATATCTATTCTCAAAAAGTAATAAGCGGATGTTGTGGGTTTGGGATACTCCACACATGTGGTCGATAGTAAAATTTAAGTATCTCCTAAAAACAGAAAATCAAAAGGGAAAAGTTATGTTTGCTATCATAGCCTTGAGAATAATTTATCCTTAACTACAAGATACTGTCATGTGGATACATTGGGCTATTTCTGCATGAGTCACAAGATCAGCTTTTAGAAATCACAGCACATGTATATCATTATTATATATATATTAAAGACATTCAAATATCCATGAATACAAGCTGTGCAGTTGCTGAACCCAAATATTAGATGAGTGTCTGGTACCCTGTGGGATTTTTACTCTAATTTGCACTGAATCTGTGTTTATTGCCGTCAGTTTATGCTTGGACTGTGTTTGAGCATCAACTCTATCAAATTTGTACCTTATGTTTGGCATCCACAGTTGGTTACTTTTCTTAAGATTGTTTATTATGTACTGAAATTTAGAAAATAATTTTGATGTCTTACTAAATTATATGAAACATGAATCAGAGAACTGATTACAGACTGTGCTTTATAGCCAATACTTTCAACAAGTAAAAAGAGTCCCAGTTATACTCCCAAATGCACATGTTAACCAAAGATTTATAGAAAATGAATGAAACTAAACCACCATAGTAAATTTAAAATGTTCTTGTTTTTCTGTTTTGCTATCTTTATGCTACTTTGAAAGAGTAAGTAATAAACTCACATTATAGAATGACTTTTTTCTTCAGTTGTTGAAAGCTTCTTGAAAATGTTCAACTATAAAAGGGGGCCTTTTGCAAAGTGTAGCTGCTATAAAAGTGGACCTTTTGTGAAGTCAAGTGCATATGCTATGTTAGCCATATCTGCTCTTTTTACCTAATTTCAGAAGTAATTAGTAAAAATAAAATTTGGGGATTTTTTCAAACACACACATATAAAACACTCAGAAAGTAAGTAAATATGTAAGGTCTTGAAAAATGCAAACTCATTAGTTCTCAAATGACTCAATGAGAAGTAGCATAGTTATCCTACTTTACAGATGTAGAAAAAGGCATTGAGAAGTAGGCTATCTTGCTCATGAGCTCCAAGCTAGTTAAATACCCAATTTAAAAATCAAACCAGTCTTTCAGACTGGTTTTAATTAATACTGCTAATTATAATACATGTGATTTAAAAAACCAAAATCTTTATAATCATAATAGCCTTCACTGAACCATTCCTGTACTTTTTAGACACTGAATGATACTTAATCTTCATCTTTCAATTTCCCAGTGATTCAAAGGAAATTATTTTTCATGTGTCTACTCAATCTACATTTTTATTCTTAAAGTTCATGTTTTATGAGATATCTTCAAATAATTTTAAAGTAAATTTAAAATAAATTTAAAGACTAGTGATTATAGCTTTCTGTTTTGGCTTCTAGATAAAATGTACATAATTGAAGACTTTAAATATTACAACCACTTTTTGTTATTTACAAGGAAGCCAGGTCAAGAAAGATTTAGCAATAACTTTTGTGATAAGAGAATTTTAAGAGTTTCAGAAACTTGTAGGATGAGGCTACAGTGTAATATCATGTTTAAGGCTGCCGCAATGTTAAGTTTTTTCATGATAAAGAATTAACACTTTTAAATGTTTATATCTTGAGAGTTCCAGTATCTCTATGGCAGGGTAAAACCATGTCAGCCCAATCCTCACATTGATTTATCCTCACAAAAATAAACAGGATCAAAATGCAATCAATAACTACCTGAGAAGTTTGTAAAACAGGTAGGCTATGAAGGGCAGTCAAAATTTGGATTAGTGAACCCACATGTGGTAAGTTACCTTTGCTTTTTGTTTTTCTTCTCAAGGTTTTGCCCCTAGGGTGGAATCTAGTACTGAGCACTGCAACAGTGTTGTGGCTAAAATCTTGATGGAAAGCCTGTGTTTCTGGACAGAGGAACCAGGAGAAAAATTGTTAGAAGGTGTAGAAGAAGTCTAAAGAAATGACAGTGAATAAGGAAACTGCCTATATTTTTGATGAACAAAAATGTCACACTAGCTCCAGAGTTAAGCTCCATTTGTAATGGACTCAAATAAATTTAGGGACAAATTTAGAATATTAAATTTGGATTAAAATTACCCATACAATTCTCAAAATAGCTCTTGAACTTACCTTGTGTAAGTTCAAAACCAAAATTCTAAGAATTAAAAACTCCAGGGGGACCCAGTCATTGGGAGTACCCCACACTTTCGTGATTTCTACAGCCAGGAGATCTATCAGGTCCACACAGTAAATACTGGAGAAAAGTCCTCTCATGCTTCTAGAAGGAGGAGAGGAAAATAAATCATTTTTATACCCATGCATATCCTGTTCTTTTTATCAAGGTCTACTCTCAGGAGAAACTATTTTGCTGGAGCCTAACTCAATCAGGTTCTATTATTGTGTAAGGTAACTGGGAAAAGATAAGTACTTAACTCCAGCACTCTCTAGCTACCCTATGCTACATAAGAGAGGGGGGAAAAACTAAAAAGCATCAATAAAATTATTATACAAGGGCAGTGACTCACCTAATACTGACATCTATTTGAAGAGCCATAGAATATAGGTCTCTTCACAAAATTTATCACTTCACTTCTGATCAACTTATTTTTTTAAATTTAACGTAGCATGCCCATGTATTGAAGAACAGTTACAAGGCATACAAAATGACAAAAACAAATAAAACCCCACGGCTTGAAGAAGACAAACAAGCATTGGAACTAGAATCAAATATGGCAAGATGTTGAGATTATCAGACAAAGATTTTTATTAATGAAGTGGCATATATTAAGGACTTTGCAGTGAGACATGGGTGATATGCAAAACAGACGGATATGGTAAGCAGAGAGATGGAATTTATAAATACCAAAAAATGCTAAAAATCATAAACATTACAACAGACAAATGCCTTTGATGAGCTCAATTGCTAGATTGGACAAGAAGGGAAAGAATCTCTGAGCTTGAGGATATGACAAAAAAAAAACTTTCAAAAATGTAAAAGCAAATTGACAAAAAGAATGTTTAAGAACAATGGGACAAATACAAAATGTAACACAAAGAAACAGAGAAAAGATAGAAGATTAAATAAAAAAGAAGGAAAAGGAGAGAGAGACACAAGCAACATTTGAAGAAATAATGACTTAGATAGACTGTTCTCAAATCAATATGAAACAGCAACCACAATTTCAGGAAGTTCACAGTATCCTAAGCAGTATGTGTTAAAATATGCACAAACTCCTAGAAGATAGAAAACTCAATGCTTACAAAGATAACAATATACTTCACTTTGATCCCTAGCTCCAAAACAAACACAATTAAAATCTAACAGCTATTACTTTAGAAATTGAAGCTTATGCCAAAACTTACATAAAAATGCAAAGGACCTAAAATAACCAGAACAATGTTTACACAGAATAAAAACAAGGAACCCTATTGCCTGATTCAAAAACTGCAGTAAGAGTACAGTAATCTATGTTTTTGGTATTAGTGACAAGACAGAAAAATACATCAATAGAATAGGATAATAGAGAGCTCAGGAAAATATCAATGCATGGAGTCAACTGAGTTCTGACATAAAGCCAATGCAACTGATTGCCTAAAAGGAAATATATTTTGTAAAATAGGTTGGTTGTTAGATAATTTTATGTAAAAGCAATCATGTTGACTTTTATCTCACACCATATCCAAATATTAATTCAAAATTGGACATGACCCTTTGTAGAACAAAGGAGAAAATCTTTGTGATCTTGACATTTACAAAGATTTCTTAGAACACTAAAAGTATAAAATATAACAAAATTAGTAAGTTGAACTTTGTCTAGGTGAAAACCATTCAATTTGAAAGACACTATTAAATAGAAAACCAAAAGGCAAGATACAAATCAGAAAAATTGTACTCATCTATCAGATTGTATGAAGATATATAAAGAGCTCTTAAACCCTAAAATCAAAACATAAAGTCTATTTTTTAAGGGCAACACAATACATAGCTCACAAAAGAAGATACATAAATGACACTCCCCACCCCCAACAACTAAAAAAAGTGTTTGGCATCTTCAGTCATGAAAGAAAAAGAAAGTAAAAGCCACAATGAAACACTACTATAAATGGCTAAAAATAAAAATACAGACTAGGTCAAGTAAAGAAATTCAATCTGTGATTCAATATGGCAAAAATGAAGAATAACTGGAACTCTCATTTGCTGCTGGAGGGTGCAGAAAATGATTAATGACACTTTGGAGCAGTTTCACAGCTTTTTTAAAGTTAAACAGGCATCTCTACTCAATAAGCCAAGGCATTCTACTTCAGGTTATATAACTGAAATAAATAAAAAAATGTTTGACCCAACAAAATTTACACATGAAAGTTCTTAGTTGTTTTGCAGACAACAGTCAAATTCTGTAAACAGTCAAATAGGATGAATGAATGAACAGACTTATGGTTCATTCATACATTGAAATATAGTTACTAGCAAAAATGAAACAAAGCAGTGATACCTAGGAATGAAAGGGTTATGTTTCAAAGGTTTCAACATGCTGAGTGGAAAAGTCAAGCTAAAAAGAGTGCATTTGTAATATTCCATTAAACAAATCTCTAGAAAAGATAACTATAGTGATAGGAAGTAAATCATTGCTAGTGGCTGTGGTAAGGAATTCATAGATTATACAGGATAATACAAGTAGAAACTTTTGAGTGTGATCACAATGCTTTTTTAAAAAAAAAATTTGTTGGTTTCATAAGCTGGATACACTTATGAAGCCATAATTGGTCAAACTTACTTTTAATATCAGCAATTTATTGTATTTCTTTTTTACCTCAGTACATGGAGAACAACACCTCAAAAGCTAATGAATTAAATGCATTTAGACTGAGAATTGGATTAATGGAAAAGCTATCTATATCCTATTCTATTGCTATATAGGAAAACCATATCACCTAAAAGTCACTATTATTTTAAAAAGCATGTACTTGGAAAATAGATGTAGTAAAAAAATATATATGGATATCGCAAAACACTAATAAAATTTGTAACAGAATATTTGAGATGGCTTATTTTTATGGTAAAGTAACTTTTCAGGCCTAGTGGAACTGCTAAAACAGGTTGCTTTTAAATATTGTTTTTCATTGATTTCTCCAGAGAAAATTCAAGCCAAATTTTTCTGAACAATTTGGAAAAACAAAAACAAACAAACAAACAAACAAAAACAATGTTTTCTACTCAAATTGCCATTATATTCCCCTTATTGTTTCAAGAAAAAGAAATAATTTTCCCTAAAACAATGTTTGCGTAAAGTATGAGACACTGAAAAACATTCCTTGGATCACAGACAGGGGTGGTTTGGAGGGAGAGAGATTGCAAAATTGCTTCACAATAGCTACAACTGCTACTTGGAAAAATTTGATGTGGAAAGATTCCAAAGTAATTTTTGATAGTGAACACAAACAACATACTTCTAATTTAGTTTTTTCACACAACTTTGAAGTGTATTATCATTCTAGAAGAAACCGGTGCTGTTTATTCGAAGTCATTGGCCAGCTTAAAAGCATCCCCCACTCAGATCATGTTCTATTCACTAGATCAGTACTGAGGCCCTCTCTCTGAGGGTGCAAACTGATCTAATCCCCAACACATATATTGCAAATTAGCAGTACAACAAGAAAGAAGTAATTTATTTACAAAAAAAAAAAAAAAAGGATTCAATAGGACTTTCACTGGTAAGTCATCCATCTAGAAATGTATGAGATCTGAAATGCCAAATAGTAATATTGTGAAAAAAGAAAACTTTATATTAAAGAACAAATAAGACCCTCCCTGATGGTGCAACAGTTTAAAGTGCAGCACATTGAAGTTAGCTATAGCCACTGCATGAGTTGGGTCTCTAGCCTGGGAGCTGGTACATATGGCACAGCAGACCTTTCCTGACCTGCCCGCTGTTCCCCTCAGCAGTGTATTACAGAGAGTTGGCCTGTTCTGCTCCCCACTCTGTCTCTGGTGAATCCTCTCACCCCTATACCTATTGCCTGTACCTCAGTTATTGTATGCATAAATAATTTTTTTAAAAGCACAATTAAATGAGCACATAATATAGAGCTATAATTATACAGAGAGAATTCAAATAAGTTTCTTAAGAATTTTATACACTTTTTTTAGTAAATATTTATGAAGAACATTGCTATTCTCATATGATAAATGAGAATTTGAAACTTAAATATAGTAATTTTAGAGAAAAACATGATTGAACTAGATACTAGGATTCAAAAGTTATTCCAAGATTTAGAATATGATTTAAAATAAAAAATTGAGATTTAATCAAAGATAATAATATAATCACTGCTTCCAATACCTCTATCTTAGGAAATTTATTAAATTCTCTTGGCAATAACTGAAAACACAGGAACATTTCACAGAAATCACCTTTACATAGTCTAAGGTTTGATATTGTAACCAGCCTATAAAATTCAGGAAGTTTATTACAGATTTTAAATGTAAAATAAAGTTTGATTATTTATTTTGGAAAATGAATTTACTGTGATATATGAAACCACAGTTCAAAAAAACTAAATTAGACTCCTAAGAGCATGAGAATAGTATATGGGAAAGAAGGTGGAGTCTTTGAGTGTCTACGTATTTGTAGGGTGGACGAGTAAAACATAAAGTTAAATGATATTAATCTATCCTAAAAACAAGTTCGAGTTAAAAGTCTCAATGTTATGGATGGTATGAAAATGACTAATCAATATCTACATGTATTCATATCAATTATCACCTCCCAGAGCAAATAAATTTTGAGAATTAGATTCACTTTTTCTTCTGATTTATATATTCTGCCATACATGATGAACAAAATCTACTCTTAATTTGCATTTTTTAATCTTCCACAGGCTCTGTATATACAGTAGTAGACCAATATATGTAATGAAGTTATATGTTGATATAGTTTTACCCTATTGCTCATTTGTATTCCTGGAAAATAAGGTCGTCTGTATAACAAAAATAAATAGAGCCTGTGAAACCAATGTTCATAGTTTTATTTAAAAAAAAAAATTTGCAAGACTAGAAATTAAATAATTTGTTTGGTTTTAATTCATCTAATAAATACTTATTACTATTTCTGTGCAATTAATGCATGGTATTAGAAAATATGAGTCCATTAACATATTGCCTGAATCAGTTTTTAAATTAATTTAGTAGCTACAATATATTAAAATATTTTTTATAGTCAAAGACCTGGATACATATTAAAAGAGAAAGTCAGAAAATTATAGTCTGCAAAATAAAGGATCTTAAAATGTCACAAATGTTATTTATACTAAAAATTAAGCCATGGATTACCTATAACATATACAAGCATAGTCATGCAATATTTTAGGTGACACTCTGAATTTATATTGTTTTCCAATTAAAATGCTTGGCCCTCCCTGGTGGTGCAGCGGGTTAAAGCACAGCACTGAGAATCTAAAGCCGCTTCCGCCTGAGTTCGATTCCGGTCTGTCCCGGAGGTGACCACATGGCGTGGCAGACCTCTCCTGACCCGCCCGCTGCTCCCCTCAGCAGTGTACTTCGTCGATCTGCCTGTTCTGCTCCTCTCTCTGTCTCTGGTGAAGCCTCTCACCGCCCTGAGCCTCTGGCCTGTACCCCAGTTCTGTATGCACAAATAAATAAATATTTAAAAAAAATTGCATACTGCTTGTGCATACACACACACATATGAGTATATGTGTGTATATATAAAACATTTTTAAATGTGATTATAAAAACTTGAAGTGCCATCTTTTGTAATATGATTTTCATTTATCTTGAAACAATCACAAAGAACAAAGAAAGGTGGAAAATCTGACTTGTATATTTTTCTAAATCACCCAGAGAAGGTGAAGGAAGCATTCTTTTCTCCAAGGAAATAATACAAAGTACTAACAGAAAGCCATTTGCCCTTTCCAAGAGAATAGCAAGCTTGTGTTCAAATCAGCTAATCTCTTTAAAGTTCCCCAGGCAGTCCAGTTGTCATTATACAGTCATTCTCCTACTGAATAGAAAACATCACCACTACAGCCGAAGGGGAAGAAAGTGGGTCATTCTTTAAAGTTTATTTCAGCTTTGCTTTATAGCATACATTGATTGCTACTGTTATGAACTCAGTTCATCTGATTTAACATTTAGCTTAAAGTTGTATTTATTTTTACCTCAAAAACTTCTTCATCCAAAATCCTGGTTCCAAAAACTGTGATTCCATTGGTGTCAACAATTGCTCTCTCACTTCTATCAAGTGGTTTTGTCGTCTTCTTCTTACAATCAACAATCATAGTCACAGTTTTCTTCTCTACGCTGATTGCTACCCGATGCCACCTAAAAAAAGCCAAATAATTCTTTTGGAAGTTCCAAAGATATTGTCACCAAAACATCATTCACATGAACACACAATGCATTTTAAATTGTGAAAGCGAGCTGACATTGTTCAAAAGTGCAGACTTATCTAGTAACCAATAAATCTCTGTTTATGCAGAACAGTGTGTGTGCAAAGGACACAAGCCAGGTAAGATGGAGTGGGGCTGACTGGCTGTTGATAAGAAACTGCCCATCTTTCCCTCACTTTGTCTTGTCACAAAAGCTTAATCTCACCATATCCTGATGAGGGTGTCTGATAGTGATTGGGGGTGGAATTTGGGTCAGTAATAGTTGCTAAGTACGTAAATGCTTTTTCCAAAGTGGAATTCCACATTTTAGCATTCTGCTCTAGAAATCCCCATAGATTGACTGTAAAAGGGTGATTCTACTAATTGAATGACTGTTCCATCTGGAGCAGCTGAACGTTCTGATTATAAAATACAATGTGTTTCTCTGTCTTTGTTCACATTTATTTCAAGGGCTTTCATTTTCTTTTTCCACTTTAATTTCAAGACAGTTGTAGATCACTATTGTGGGTGAAATCCAAGCCTAAGACACAAAATCTCTCCTTCTTTCCAGTGCTGGCAGTAAGTGGGAAGACTGGGGGAAAAAAGCACGATCATCCCATGCAGAGTGAGTCTCAATCATTCTGAAGCTGCTGCTCCAGCTAATTTACAACAGTGATGACAGGCTTAAAGGGGAGACATGGTCACGCCTTTGGAACATCTGTACTCTAATCATACTGTTAAAGGGTGGGTTTTATTAACAGTATTTGGTGCTAACATAGACCACTAAGTGTAACTCGCATGGGTTTTGCAAGCCACTCTGGTTTATAGTTTTTTTCCAAATGAAAAGTGCTAAATTAATATTCCAGAAATGTCTAGGGCTAGATCCATCAAATAAAGTACCCAAGAAGTTTTGGAGCCTTCCTAAAATGTCTACTTCATGTGACTTGGCATGACTACTGCTCAAAGCCAAGAATATTTCCATTTACCTATAATCTTTGGTCTTTTCATAGCATATTCAACTAGCCTAGGTGTTTGGTTTGAATTGAGCAATGATTTATATAAGGGAACACTTAATATGGTGAGAACAGAATTTGTATTTATTTTTACCAAGAAGTCAGTGTTTTAACTTAAACTATTCCCACTATTGCAGGCTTGTGTTTTCTATTCAAAGAAAATAAAAATGATTTCAATGTATTAAAAGTTGCTTCTGACTAAATTTGATGTCTTGTTGAATTATTTTAAACTGGGGCAATACAAGTATGTCAAGATGATGGCATAACTGTAATATTTACAAAATGAACAGCTCTGATGTTACTATTATTCTCTCTCATACTACACAGTCATATCTAAATATCCCATCAATCTTAAATTCAAGATATACACAAAATCTAGTGCCTTGACTTTGTTAAAGTTATAGTCTTTCTCTCAGCCCAACTCTTACCTAACCTGTCTCATTCCACTGTGATGCAACCAATGATCATTTTGAACATCAGATCAAGTCTAGGCCTTGCTCAAAACCATTGTATATTCACAGTAAAAGTTGGAGATTTTATTCTGCCTCAAAGTGTTCCCTGGCCCCTGGCTGACCTCATTGCACTTTGACTTCCTGCTCTAACATCACACTGCTGTAACTTTATTGTTCTTAGCAAAGGTCTTTCACTCTGAAAGGAATGCCCTCTCTCCACTTCCCAAAATGGCTCACAAGCCCTCACTTCCAAGTCACTTTCCAAGATAGCCACATAAACTCCCCTAGGAGAATACATGTAATTGCTTAATAGTGCATTGTTTAATAGTTCATCTGACATTCCACCCTACCTCCCTTACTCAGATTTATTTTCATGCATAGCACTAACATTACTTTTCATATTAAGAATAATAATTTAAATTACTTGTGAAGATCTAGCTTTTCCTAGCCCCAAGACCTAAATATTTCTCCACAGTACTGACAGTATTTTTCCCCCATGATACTGCTGTTTTTCCTATGTCCATTACCAAATGTCATAATTTGGATAGTTATTTTAGATGTTTTGACTCAGCAAGCAAACTTAATATACATTTACTTGTATTTTGCTGTTCTCTAAGTGAAAACAATGTTCGCAACATAAGATCCAGAATGAAACATGACTTTCATAAAGTGTGGTACTTATAGGAGAGCCAATTCCCTGAACTCAAACTCTATTTTGATCACTTTTGAAAGATATTACCAGCATCTATCACTTTCCAAATATATGCCCTTAGGTTTAAATTCTCTATTTAACTAATGGTACTTTAACTCTGTGACTCAGTTTATTCATCTGGAAAATGCATGTATCAATATTACTTTCTCAAATAGTTCTGATAATTAAGCATTTACTTATATAACATGCTTAGAATGGTAGATAGCCACTATCAAATAGGATATAAAGCTTCCAATGATTGCCAACATTAATATGGTAAAAGGTAAGGTTAGTCAGGCCATTCCTCTGCTCAAGATGGCTACAGTGACCTCACATTCACTTAGCTCAGGGGCCAAGTGTTTGTAAGCACCTAAGTGTGTTTTATCACTTGCTCTTCCCCTGTTTCTCCTCCCTCAAGATGCCACTCATACCACCACAGGGCATCCTTGATGTTGTCTGAAACAAATCAGGCATAAGTGGAAGCTGAGGAAAAGGTCTTATTCCCCTACTCCTGGAATTCTGTGCTTTTAATTACCAGCATCTCATGTACCCACCCTTCTTTCACATTTCACCTTCTTAGTAAAATTTCCCCTGATCTCCTCAAAAGTTCCTCCACTCCACTATTTCCTATCTTTTTTACTGTTATTTGTCTCTCATTCCCATCAACCCCAATATAATATTAGGGTCTTTTTATTGTTTATCTTTTGTGAAACCAGAGTATAAATTATATAGTTACTTTGTCTTTATTATTTCAATATTATCAGTCTCCAGAAAAAGTGCATCACACTTTATAAGTATTTGTTGAAAAATGAAATGGAAGAATTGCTTTCAACATAACTAAAACACTGGATTTTTGAGATACTTACTTCCCATCAGCGATGTTAACAGTCCTGAAGAGGGGGTAATCTTCCGGGGCAGGCTTTCCAGTGTGGTCTTCAAACAGGAAAACAGGAGATCTCCCGACCTCAACACCAATTTGCTGAATACCATGCTCATTATATATAGATAAAAGGAAAGATTGAATTCCTTTTTTGGGTTTTACTGTAAATAATATTGAAAAATCTTCTGGAAAAGTTCCTCCTGAGAAGAAAAAGCCAGAGTCATAAATTTCCAATGTCCATGTAATTCCTGGATCACCCTACTATTTGTTGACTTTCTATGTGTTTTAATAAATCCACTTAGTTCAAACAGGAATAGCAACACAGATTTGAAAACAAGTAGGGGACCACTGTTAAACTATTTGTGCAAAGTGATCAAAGCTATATTCAATTTCAAAGTTAATCAATGAAAGCACATTTAATATTGAAGTTCAGAAACCAGATCATGGTGCCAATAAAATGCAAAAGATGAAAGGAGATCACTAATTCCACTCTATGAATTTATAGATATAGGAAGAATGTTATTTATAAAGATATTAGGCTTAATACACCAGTTTTATCATCAAAAACTTTTAATTGGTGCAAAGTTTGGGACTGGCTAAAAAAACTATAAAAGTCTATATAATTGGATTCCATGCAGCCACTTAAGTGATGTAGTAGAAAAATATCTGATGAGAAAGAAATTCTTTAAAAAGTTGTAGAAATCAATTTGTCATAGATATGTATGTAAGTATAGTTTGTTTAACTTAAGTTGTATCATAGGGAATTCAGTTTTACATTTATAAAAACAATACAAGAAAAATGATCATGCAAACAAAACAGAATGATAATAAGGAACTCTACGGAAACATCTTTACCTGCTTTATTACAGATAAAGATGTAGGGAATTCAGCCTATTACCAAGAATGTTCCAAGATTTTCCTTCAAATAGTGTACCAGAACCTTGAGTACAAGGAATTATTTTCTTAAAAGTATCAATTTTTCAAAATGATTATTCATTAAAAAAAAAGCCAAAATACTATGAATAGGGCAAAATAATATTTTTTTGCATTTTTATAAAAACATGAGACAATTTAGGAAAGAAAACATTTAGGGAAAGGAGAATTGCAGAAGATAACATATTCACTAAAACTAAATAAATTTCAACAAGTTACAATTTAATTTTGCAATTTGTACAGCACAATTTTTTTTAAAAATGTGACCTCTAACTATACTAAGGAGTGAAATGAATTTATAGAATTATTTCTCATTTTAAAAAGAAGCAATCACAATGATCTAAAAGATTACAACTTTAAGACATAATCTTTAAAAATCAATAACTTAAAAATCATTACTTGAAATTTTCACTCTACCCTAAGCAACACACCACTTTAGATTCCTCCTTATAAGATGTTAATCAAAGTTTATAAAGACTGAGCATATCAAAGAGAATCTACTATAGTAATACAATAACACATATATGTTACGTATTGTGTGAAATTGAGGTGAGGCTTAAATGGTACCCTTTCCACCAGGTGGTTATGAAAAACAAAACAAAAAAGATCAATTCACCCAAAATTTCTACATAGTATCTGTCAACAGCAGTTTTTTTCTAAAGAGGACAGGAAGAATTTGCAAATTGTAATATCTATTCAATGGATAGGAACAAAGTTCTCAGATACTCATATTGAAGTTCTCAAATGTGGCATTTGGAAGACTGATTTCTTCATTCTATAGGAAGATTATGATGACTTATCAGATAACCCCTCAACTCCAACCCAAGTAAAAGCTTACTTTATTCATTAGAAACAAAGTTCCAATAAGTCTTCCCATAATGGAAGAAAAAATAGGTCCAAGTATTCTTCTAAAGATGCTTCCTATTTATTTCATAAAGAATAATATTCATATATTAACTGCTTGGATTATTTTTAAAGGTGACTGTGTCATGGTCATTTTTATTGTCATTTTGTATTACATTACAGAAAGCTTTACCCTCCTGAAGGCATGATTTTAATTATTTGTGTGAGGAAGCAATGAGGTCTCTATCATAGGCGTCTCTTGCCATCTGCCATACTTATTGTTAGAATCGTAAGGCTAGTAATATTGTGAGAGTGAAAAATAACTTAAACATAAATGAATTCTGTAGAGGCATATCCTCCATTGAATTCTTCTGTGTGTGTGTATATGAATAAAACAATAGAAATTATTGAATTAATCAAATCAACTATTTACAGCAATGAAAGGCAGAAAAAGTGGGTCAGATATGTTGAAACAAATTACTAAAGTTAAAAACTAACTCAAGTACTCAAGTATTTCCAAAGATTTTCCATTAAAATATTTTGTTTCAGCCCTCCCTGGTGGCGCAGCGGGTTAAAGCACAGCACTGAGAATCTAAAGCCGCTTCCGCATGAGCCCGATTCCCACCTGTCCTGGAGGTGACCACATGGCAGGGAGACCTCTCCTGACCTGCCCGCTGCTCCCCTCAGCAGTGTACTTCGTCGATCTGCCTGTTCGGCTCCCAGCTCTGTCTCTGGTGAAGCCTCCCACCACCCCTGAGCCTCTGCCTGTACCCCAATTCTGTATGTACAAATAAATAAATCTTTTAAAAATATATATATTTTGTTTCTTTCTCTTGAAAATTCCCACCCCTTTTCTATTCCTACATTAGAGCACAGTAAATAGAAAAGGAACTTAGATTTTTACTATCTGAAAATTTTTAACTGATTTTAAAATGCATTTTTGGATTTAATAACTACCTTAATTTTCTTTTAAATTTTCAAGGTCAGAAAATTATGCATTGGCATTCTTCATATTTGCACTTTGTTGATTTACTGTTGTAAATTATGGCAAAAAAAGGAAATGCTTTGGAAGCATCAATGAGTGATCAAAAATAAGTGTGTTTTCAAAATACTTAAAATATCTCTCTATGAAAAATGTACTATCTTGTTTGCAATTTTAATGCCTTGATTTTAATTCTTCTATTAAGAAAACAGCTTTATATGAAAATAGAAAACTGTAAGTTTTTTGGGTAGAGGTAGTATAGTACAATATAAAGAACTTAAATGATAAATTATTTCTCAAAAAACCCTAAAGTTACAAAATGGAACAACTAATAACAAAAAAAAAAAAAAAGAAAGAAAGAAAGAAATGTGTCCTTGCAGCATATAAGATCCAGGTTAAGTATTTACCCTTAAATAATTTGGGCCAATCAGAATCCCTCAATGACCTAGTTTCTTCTTCTGTGAAATGATGAGTACTTTTAGTAAACTTGTAAATAATCCACATGGACTTTATAGCAATCACCTGTAATGAGTTACCTACTTAGCAAATGTGTTGCTCAAAATTTGTCATTTTCCTTCTCAATCCCCTTTCCCTATATTATCAAGATTTCTAGGTAATTAGTGCTGTTCAATTGGAAAAAATATTCACCAAATACTTTTCAATACTATTCTGAAAATTTTACAAACAGACAGAAAATCTCTAGTCTCAGGTCTCCCAATAAATGTGACAGGTAATTCCATTTGAGATACAAACTTGATTCAAAAATAATGCACAACAGTTGATCTTATAAAAAATACAGGAAGAATATTTTTCAATATAAATTTATATAATTTTAGACATCCATGCTTAAATTTGCATGTTTCTATTAAAACAACAAACACATTCGTGGTAAAATTGCCACATTTTCCCAATAAATAAATTCTACTTAATTACATACAAAAGTAAGTTTGATGTCTTCAAGTGTTATCAGTTTATAATAAAATAATGAATTATTAAATATTCATATAAACACATCTGTGATTGTTAGGATCAGCAAATTATGTCTTCAGTTATTTACATTAAGTCACCTTAGTCATCCTAATGTATTTGGTGTCTGATAGATGAAAGAATTGTATTTCTGTCCAATTGTGGTGTGTTGTATCACATGACGAAAGAAATAATAGTAAGTGGCCACACATATTAATACAATGAACATACCTGGAAATAGTTGTTTTGTTGGGGCGCTGAGTTGTGCTTGCTTTGAAACTCTGTAAGCAGTATCAGAACCTTTTGAATTCTTTCTGTTGGTGCAAAAGCCTGTTGTTTTTGATATTCCATCTGGAGAATTGTGAAAATCCATAGCTTTTAGTACATCAACTGGAGCAGCTGAAAAATAAAAAAAAATACAAAAATGCAATTAAATAAAAATCCTACTAGAAAATGGGTATTTTAAACAGTGTAGTTTGTTGTTTCACTTTTCTTTTTTTTTTTTTTTAAAGATTTATTTATTTATGCATATAGAGTTGGGGTACAGGCCAGAGATGCAGAGGGTGAGAGGATTCACCAGGGACAGAGCGGGGAGCAGAACAGGCAGATCCACGAAGTACACTGCTGAGGGGAGCAGCGGGCGGGTCAGGAGAGGTCTGCCGCGCCACGTGGATCTCCTCCAGGGCAGGCGGGGTTCGAACTCATGAGGAACTGGTTTCAGCTTCTTTGTGCAGTGCTTTAACCCGCTGCGCCACCAGGGAGGGCCTCACTTTTCTTTTTTTTAATTTCTGTTTAACTGAGGTGATATTAGGATATCCTCCCTCAGGTATTGCCATTGTGCTGAACCCTGCACCAGACCACCCACCGTGCACCACATTGTCCATTGTGTTTTTTCCTCTGTTCTCCCTCTCACTCTGGGTGCTTCAGTTCAATAGTCAGCATTCAAACGTCAGTTTCTAATTTTGTCTTTATCTGACCCTTAGTTTGGTTTCTCCATATTCCACAGAGTAGTGATATAACAGGAAAAGGGGAGGTGCCAGGTTCCCTGCCCCACCCAGAAGGAGGGTGGAGCTGAGCAGAGAACAGAGGAATCTGGAGAGGAGACTGAAGAAGGAAGCAGGATGGAAGCCAGACAAGTGAAGAAACTGCATTTGCATCTTAGCCCTCGCTGGTTGAAACAGCTGTGGGTGAGAGACCCTCAGGGAAGTGGACTAAGGCAGCATTTATCTTGAGTTTGATTTCGCTCTTTACCTCCCAGACTTGTCTGGCCATTTCTGACCCTTTCTACGGGTCCTGGCCAAAGGTGTTTTAGACTTGTGTCAGGCTTTCAGGCCTTGCTTTGGGCCCACCCCTTTTGGGTAGACTTTTACACACAAGGGGATGGGAAATTTTGGGTATTTGGTTCAGATATTATGTTCTTTGTCTTTTCTGTATTGCACACTAATTGTATTAAAGTTCCTTTCCATTAAAGCTCTTATGTCTTGTCTTGATGTAGCAGATGCAGAACCTATTTAGAGCAGGCAGGTTTGGGGGTTCAGGGGTGTACCCCTCTCCCTGCTCTGTAACAGTGACACTTAGCCCCTATTTTTCTCCTCCTAGCTTATTTCACTTAGCATTATCTCTTCCAGTTCCATCTATGCTATTACAAATGGCATGTGTTTATCCCTTTTGATCCTTAGCAATATTCCACTATGTATATAGACCACATCTTCTTGATTCACTCATCTGTTGGGGGCATGTAGGTTATTTCCATAATTTGACTATAAATAGGACAGCAGTGAGATGCTATGGCATCGTGATCTTGGTTTGCATTTCCTGATAATAATGAACATTTTTTCATCTGTCTGCTTTCTGTCTGTATGTCTTCTTTAAAGAAGTGACTGTTTTAGTTCTTCAGCCCATTTTATTACTTGTTATCTTTTGCTAGCACTTGGATGGAAGTTTAAGGAGTGGGATAGGAAGTACAATGCAAATCACAACATTCTCAAATAAATATCTCAAACCAGGAATGAAATTATGGAAAAGCAACATACCTTATAATATATTAATGCATAATTAATGTGTGGATGTGTGTATACATGTATGTGTGTAATGGGTGAATGTGTGTATGTGTCCGTATATGCATATTTAGAATCTAACTTACTCTATATATTGAATTTTAACAATCTGGTGCAATTCGATTACAGCTTATAAAATCTAAATAACACCAAGTAATGACATTATTTCAGAGTTAGTGAAAGCCAGCATCTGTCCAGGCATTGACCCTCACAAATCTTGTTTTTATGATCTGTTTAGAGGAAAAAATTGAGAAACAGGGAGCAAACTAAGGATCCTCCAAAGCAGATTCTTTCCAAACAGTGCTTATCTATTATTAGGGTAAATAGACAGGAAAGCACAAAACACTAATTCAAAAGAAGTCAAGACATTTTCCTCTTCACCACCCTCATATTGCTGATAGCCTAGAAATAAAGACCTTATTTAAAAAATCACTTAACATAAAAATATTAAAATTATCTTGAGGCAGTTATTTAATTTCTGGTGTTTAAATTTCCTTTTAAACTCAACCTGTTTGAGAATATAAAATACTTCGAAGGAGCCATAGCATTTTATCTGCTTATTTTATCTTATCTTGTTCTGAAGCTATTAGCAAAAGTACATCTGTATAGGGCAAAGACTAAAAGGTAGCATAAACACAGCTATGAAAGCTGTACTTCTTCTCAGAAGAGAAGGAGGAAGCCCTGTGTTCAAGGTCATTACTGCAATGGGGAAATAGTCCATAAAGTGGAATTCAACTTTCTTTGTCTCCAGGTTATCTTTCAACAGCATGACCTTGTCTAAAAAGCACAGATTTTTGTCCCATGTGTTCCCTCTTTCTTTAAAGATAATTAAAAATCACACCCCCGCTACAAGATTAAAATAAATGGCCTAGTTTTAAAGCATCACAAAGTTCTTTGTACATACACATGATGTGATATATTAACTCGCCTTTCAAAAAAAACATTAAAAAGGGATATATGATTAGGATTTCAATTAAAAACATAAAAGGCATACCAAGTTACAAAAATATAATGCAGTTCAAGGTAAAATTCATTCCTTTCAAGTAAACTAAATAACAAATTACCCACTCTGCTGTTATTTGATCTCATAATCCTACATTTATCACATTCTCATGACATGGATTTTATTATTTTATATATGTACACACAAACAACAAACAAATGGAGAAGCTATTGTTCATATTTTACTAATTGAACACAACATTTTAAAGACTAAAGGCAATAATTCATTGTGACCTCAGCTCAGTGTACCTAAAACAGTGAAATTTCCATATTCATAGCAACTCTTCAAAGCGTTTAATACTTCATTTCTGTTGTCAGCATCGATGACACAGTTTATAACTAGCATTTCAGATGTATCAAATTCAGCACAGTATTTTGTTCAATACTTTCTGCATGGGACTGTCCACCTCCAGATTTATGAATTGGGAGAACAGGATGGCAGAGCCCACTGCCCTTAATAGTCATCTAATTATTTTCCATGGCTTTTCTCATCAATCTGCCCACCACAGCTTGACTGTGCTCCAAAAACTCCATGCACCATGTCGATTTACTGCTGAAAGTCCTTCACAGAACCTCCCTGACTTCTCAGTGGTATCCCCAAACCTTGCATATAAAATCTTAGTAAGCTGGCCACACCTAATTATTCTCCATTTCACCCTACTTCATCTCCATCCTTTTCACTCATCGCCTATTTCCTTACTCAGTGCTCTAGCCACACTGGTTCCCAGCACCCACCAGGTTCTTTCCCTTGCTTTTGGGCTTTTATAAACTCTCCTTCCCAGGTCTGAAATCACTACCTCTGATAACCTAAAGAATAATTAGGATCTAATGCACTGGAATCCCCCTTTGGAAAACTCTTATCTCCCAAAGCTGGTTAAATATGCTTCTCTCTATCATATCACACTTGGCTTTAATGATTTATCCATACTTGACTTTTCAACAAGTGAGAAAAGAACAGGCACAGGCACAGACAGACAGACAGACAGACAGACAGGCACATGCACACACACACAGCCTACAGAGATGAGATAAAAATGGTAGTGCAGCAGGTTAAAGCACAGCACTAAGAAGCTAGAAGCCAATTCCGCATGAATTCGATGCCCACCTGCCCCTGAGGTGACCACAAATGCATGGCAGACCTCTCCTGGCCCAACCGCTGCTGCCCTCAGCAGTGTGCTTCGTCAATCTGCCTGTTCTGTTCCCCACTCTCTCTGGTGAAGCCTCTCGCCGCCCTTGCAACTCTGGCCTGTACCCCAGTTCTGTATGTATAAATAAGTAAATCTTTAAAAAAAAAAAAAAAAAGGCAGTACTATGAAGCAACCCGCAGTCACTGCAGCACAAGTTCAATCCCCTGCCTGGATGCTGACCCACGTGACACAGCAGACCTCTCCTGACCCATGGGCTGCTCCCCTGAGCAGTGTATTTCAATCAATCTGCCTGTTCTGCTCCTCACTCTGTCTCTAGTGAATCCTCTCATACCCTCTCTCACCTCTGCCTATACCCCAGTTCTTGAATGCATAGATAGACTTAAAATAAAACAGGCATTGGAATGTTGGGGGTCTGCTGGACATATGTGGTAGCGGAAGACAGAACTGACAAGAGAAAAAAATGAGAGACAAGAGACTATTCTTATAATTTAATTATTACCAATAGCCTGATATATATTAAAATCACAATAGTTCTTAATAATGAATCTGAAGTGTAGGCAATGATAAGTGATTAGATAGTTTTAATCATTCTGCTTCTGTAATTAAAACTAACTCCTAATCTAAGTTCAGCATTTATTATCTGTATGACTACATTCAGGGTAAATAATCTTCTCAGAGCTAGTTTCCTTAATTTAACCTCAGTTTCAGAATTAAAATAGACACATCACTTTATTTTCTATCTAATACATAGAAAATCACACAATAAAATTAATATTCCAAAACTGCTGCTCCCCCAAAATATCTACCTTTCTGAATATCTCTCATAGTCCATAGTCATGTTTCTAGTTATAGTTTACTTGACTCCTATTATTCATGTCCTCTGACCACCACAGAAAATCCTTGTACAATACAGCAGAAAACTGACAGTCACTAAAGGTTCATTTAATACTGTTCATAAAGTTGAGCAATCTCTCGAGCCCATTCCAATGGTATTCCAAGTATATACAATCCCATGGGGGGTCTTGAAACTTAGAAAAATATAAGTACCAAATGAATCTCCACTCTTTTCATGTCCAATGCACCATTACCATCTGGAAGTACAATTTGGTATTATTACCCCACTGTAATTTATCTTTTGTATTTTTAATTCTGACCTATCTAGGTTGATAGGTTGATAATTCTGACCTATCCAGATGGAGAAAAATTCATAAAAACCAGGGTCTCATAGTATTGACTAGGAACAATAACTGAATGTGCATTTGATTGTCAACACTTGAAAACATTTCTTTGACAGTATCTAGTCTGTTCTTGCTTTCTAGACCCTAAATTGGAACATCTTTCATTTGTTTCCCAGGTTACCATAAATTCCACATCACTGCTTTTTTAACAATGTAGTAAAGTACAGAGTCTCTTTGCCATTCCTATATTTTAGGATCTTTTAAAATAATCAGATTAATGAGCTTGGTGTCTATGAATAAAGTAAAATACTTCACTGCCTGAAATCATATTTAAACATATTGAATATGTTTAAATATGCTAAACAAAATGAAAAATATGGAAATGATTTGGCAAAATTTGGCATAGAAGTTACCCAAATAATTTTAAAGAACATTCGTATCCCAGGATGATAAAGCACTACATTTTATAAAAAAGCTTAAAATCGAATCTCAATTTTTAATTTGAATAGGTCATTCATTTTTGCACATAACACAAATTTAATTAGAGAAATTAGAGAAAAGTAAATCAGTAAATAATTATAGGAAAGGATAAGGAATCAAAGGTTATAATAACAAGTAAGAAAGAAAACAAAGGCAGCAATATCAATGTGCTTTTTCTAAGTCTGGTAAGCATAATAAGAGACATACTATCTCTATCTTGGTATTTTACAGAATATCATTTATCATTATCATTGTTAGAATAATATTTGAAGCCAAAGGAGCAGCATGTGCAAACAACATACAAATTGGTCCAACATATTAGAGGAAATTCAGGAAGAAAAATACGCATCCAGCAAAGGAAAGAAAAAGGGTGTAATAGATGTTGTCAAAGAACTAAGGACAAGACCCTGTTGAATGTAGATTGTGTAGGTCCTGCTGGATCTTCAAAAAATTTAGAACCCACCAGAAGGTTAAGCGGGGAGGAGATCATGAACCGAACTAACTCTTTAGATCACTGCCTGAGCCACACTAAGAGCAGAGTACAGGGACATGGATTATACCCAGAGAAGAGAGAGGAAGCAACTGTAATCAACCCATATGATTTTGTTATGTTGGACTGAAAGATGAAGTACTATGTCAGATCCTGGATATATTCTGATGACAGAGCTGACAGGAACTGCTGATAGGTTATAAGTGGGGTATGAGAGAAAGTCACAAATGACTACTAAGTTTCTCAGTTTGAACATCATGACTACTTATGTTGTCAATGACAGAGATGATGCCATAATTTCAGTAATAAAATCACTCATAGAAGTTTAGGAGAGTTAGGTTTCAATGCTTCATAACAGATTTTATAGTTAGGTGCAAGTATTTGTTTAACATGCTCCTTTAAGAAACAGGAAGATCGGGCTCTCCCTGGTAGTCCAACGGGTTAAAGCACTGCATTATGTAGCTCTCCAAAGCCATTGCAGCATGAGTTTGATCCCCGCCTGCCCCAGGAGTGACCCACATGGCGTGGCAGACCTCTCCTGACCCACCCGCTGTTCCTCTCAGCAGTGTACTTTGTTGATGTACTTTGTTGATCTGCCTGTTCTCTTCCCTACTGTCTCTAGTGAATCCTCTCACCCACCACACCTCTGGCCTGTGCCCCAGTTCTGTAAGCATAACTAAATAAATCTTTAAAAAAAAAAAAAAGAAGAAGGAGAAGAAGATCACTAATGTATATTTTAAGTTTAATGGCCATGCTATTTCTATTAATACTGAGATGTACAATTTTTCATTAAGACCAGGTAACTTTATAGAAGGTTGCTAGTTCAGAAAATGTATTATGATCTTGGTGTCCTGTTTATTGGAAGAGCCAACAGTTGCAACAAGGGCCACCTAGGATGAACAGATATCCCAGCATGCACCACCCAGTCACTTAGCAACATCCCTGTCCTTTTTCATTTGTCACATGTTTCTGCTATGCAGAAAAGTATCTCTATATGTCCTTGTATCATGCGACCCATAACCACCCCCACTAGCTCTAGCATTCCTTTAGCAACATCAGAATGGAGACTGACACACTGTCACTGTAGCCACAGAACCCAAACCAGACAGCATTTAATTTCTTTTGTTACCAAACAGCCTCACTTTTGAACTTTCTCATATCATAAAGGCTTAAATGAACTGAAAATTGCACAATTAGGACAACTCTAAGGATGTCGAAAACAAGGACAAACACCAATTGACAGCTTGATATTTGAAAATTATGATCTATCTGATTTACAAGAGGGCAATCCTATTAAAATAGTCTATTATAAAGCTAAAGTTAGATTGGGAATGCAAACATTTGATTTTAATGTTAATAAAAGCAATAATCATGGCAATTTAGTGTACTCACACATGAAAGAAGAATTAACAATATTATCTATATCACAATCTGCTTAAGTCAGTTTTTTGCAGAACTACTGCTGTTTGACAACAATGTTATTTATGAGATAATTTTCACATAAAAAAGAAATAAATTTGATTTGACTTCTGGTGCCTTGTTGTAAAGCTGGGCACATTCTCATGTTTGTGTATATTTATTTTTGTTATAGAAGGGCTCTAAAACCCTCGGCTGTGAATCAAACTAGCTGTGAATATTTACAAAGCACCTATGTCTTTATAACTTATATGTGGAATCCAAAAGAAACCAAAATCATAAAACAGAGATTAAGATATTGGTTACCAGGGGAGAGGGTTAGGATGGATGTTGCTTCAGGGTGCAGACATGAAGTGAGGAATCAATAAGCCCTAGAGATGTAAATCAAAGTATAGTGGACATAGAGACAATAATGTTGTAATCATCTTTATCAAATGTGTTAAATGACCATTTAATTATTCAATGACTAAAACAGAAATAACAACTGCATAAAGTGATAGAGGTGCCAATTATCATTTCTTTTTTATCTTAAAACAACCATAGTTTAGAGAAATATAGTCAGAGTAGCTTTGAATATTTAGAGGAAATATTACAGAGAATATGCCAAACTGTTTTCCAGATGAAGAAAGTAAGAGAGAAACCCCAATTCTACTTTCAGAGAGTAACTGATGAGGAAGGAGCAGGGGAGACAGTTACTCTTAACATGATATATGAGAAGATCATGTCACACCACTTGAAGTTAACTACATTCTAACTTTTTCCACTTTTCCAAAGTAAGAAGGTAAATTGGCAACCCATGCTTCTTTCAGTTACATTCTCCAAACTGCTGGCATTCTAAAGAGTACTAATAAAACATGGGGAAACCATACATTGCACAAAACTGAAGGATGATATAATGAATATATTAAAAAACAAATACAAAACAGAGCTGACACAAAGAAAAAGGATAGTCCTGTATCTCAAGCCCCTAAATTTTAACAAGACCTGTTATTTATTGCAATAAATGCTACTTCTTGGATTGTCAGAAAAGTCATAATGTATTTTTTCTGTTTTCTATGCAAAAATGTGTCATGACTTTCCCAACAAGCCAAAAGAATAAGCAGAGCTCTTTAAATGTCCTTGTTGCTTAGTGAAAGGACACCTCCTCCTATTTGAGCCTTACACCAATGGATAAAGTTGCCAACTTCTCCTTAAATTATGTCAAAGGAGCATGTGATGAGTTCCAGCAACTGTACTTTGGTTTCCTACCATCCTTAGGGCTTAGCTTTGTCCATAAAATGTAAAAGTGACATGACTACTACTGGTGAACTTCAAAGCAGGCTAACGATCTACCTGAATCATGATACCACCTTTTGCCAGGTCTCCATTTTTCTCCATGATGGCAATCAAGTGATTTACACAAAGGATACAATGCTTATTGTGATACAACAGCCTGATCTGTGCATTAATGTGAGTTTCCTGGGCAACATCTCATCCATCAGAGAGATTTATAAAAGCAAAAGATACAATCCAAGTAAACATGGACAAGTGATCAAAAACCAAGTGGTGCTAGTCTGTCTGGATTCAAATCCCAAGTTTATCACTTTGCAACTCTGTTTTTTAATTTTCTTCTGGGTAAAATAGAGATTCCTATATTAGTTTACTTTCAGGGTGACTACAGAATGAAATAAGATTCTGCTTGGAAAACGATTACAATAGAACCTGGTACCTAAGAAGGATGCTTTCTGTTTTAGTTCTTACTATTAATTCTGCCTAGAAATATGAACTAAGTGTTGAAGCCTAAGAAGGTGTTTACTAGATGGATGAACAGGGAACAGATATGCATGGAAAGTGAGTATGTCAAAGAGTGGAGAATGCAGGTAAGAAGGTTACTATCACTAGTGCTAGATTGCAGTGTGAGCTGGATGGGGTTGTAGGTGCTCTGAGCCTGGACATAGTGAGAGGCCACATACATAATGCTAAATCAGCTGATGATACAAGTAAAATATTCTGAAGTGCATCAATGTTTAAAAAGAAGAAAGATAATGAGTAGTAAATTGTGTTCCACTAGTCAGACCCTTTGAAGAGAAAACTCCAGAACACTTCTGTACTATCTCTGGCTCCTCTTTCTCTGCAGAGCTAACCTAAAAGCACAAAGCACAAATGTGCACTAGAACTTTTTATTAGCTTCATCAGGAATTGCAAGCACTGCTCTTTTTAGCAGTCATTCTCTTGGGAAGTTGTATGTGAAACTCTGAGCAAGGAAGGAAAGTTCCTTGTACAGTGTAAAGTTTGGTTTTTAAGCCCGGATGTCAGTTTACCCAGTGAGACAGAGGAAGGAAGCTACGCTGACACTCTATTCGCTAAATCCATGAATAGGGACCTTCATTTGCCTGTACAGTACAGGGCCATTCAAGAGCAATTAAATTTGGTTAAAATAAGAAAGAAATGCTTTTTAAGGCAGCAAAGGTTTGAGGGGATTGCAAAAGTTGATTGTGCTAAAGCACTTTTACACAGGTTAGTTTTAGTTCTCAATTGTCAAGTCGTATTTAAGCTGGTCTCTTACTCTGAAATATGATAACCTTTCTTTTCTCTGAGTTCTTTCTCTTAAATTAATAGCACTGTCTCTAGTTCCATGCGCAGCAAGCAAAGAGTTTATTTTACCAGATAACAGTAAGTCTGGTGATCAGCCAATGTCTAAAGAACCACTAGCCAACTCAGTAGTAGGCCAAAGACTGCAACTGATAAATAGATATTACTCATTAAATCACATTAAAGTTGACTTTCGTCTGCACCGTGAGCTAGGATTATTCATTTGGAGTTCTGACATCACTCAAAGTGGGGGGGGGGGAACATACTTACTTATTAAAATAAAATCATATTGGGGTTTTGACAGAAGAGGAAATAATTACTTAGACACATTGTGATATAAAAGGCAGCTTAAAATGGGAAAAACAGACTTTGAATAAAACTGAACATGAATTAGAAAAAGTTCAAATTTAAGTAAACCATTAGATTACACTGAAAACTGCATTTAAAAATGACTTTTCGATGAGAGAATTTAGGTAAGACTGAAACTTTTGCATACCATTCTTTCTTCTTGCTAAGGAACAAAACTTCAATGGTCCAAAAAAAAAAAAAAAAAAAAAGAAAAAACTGGGTTCCTCACCCCACCTCCCCCAGCCCAGGTCACATTTCTGCAGTATTAAATGAGGGAAGTGGAGGAGTAAAAGCAGAAATGCAGATCAGCTGTCAGCCTCGCTCTGCAGTTGCCTTTAATTCCTAATGATTATTACACCAACTGCCCTTAATTATTTCTCCAAAGGTAGGAAGGGACGAAAAGCATATTTTGGATACAATAGAATTCTGGCTTTTAAATACCTAAGTAATCACTAAAAAATATACAATGATGGGGATAGCTTAGTATTTGTTATATCTCATGTTTAAATAAAGTGTTAGATTTAATCATGAGATAAATATTTGCTTTCACAGTATCTTTTTCAGAATCCTAATGACAGAACTTTCCTTTGCTAGAAATACTAACTCAACTCTGAAGATTGGGCTTTTAGAAATAGAGAGGTAAAATAGGTCCTTCCTTTTCAAAAGTCCACATGTAGTGATAAAATTTATCATAGTTGTTGGCAATATAATAAAGCTCCTGGTAATCAATTAAGATTGAGCACTTTCGTAAAATCAACTATTTATTTTTCTGGTAAAAGGTAACTATGCAGTTAACAGCTGCTTTGAAAAATCTAAGAGCAGCACCACTTTAATCAGAATATGTATGGATAAATGTTTTCCAAAGTTGACCACTTTTTTGGAAATAAGATTATCTGGTCTATATTAAATAATAATAAATTTGTGATCTAGTGTATTAGTAAAAGCCATATATTATAAGCAATATATAATCATCTAATCAATCGAGTCATTATGAAAGCACAGAAATGTGACATAATTTGCATATTTATAATATATAATTTTCTTAGCTTTTTTTATTCAGTTTTGTCTGGCCCTCTATTAGAAATTTTAAAGAAGATAAAAATCTATGTTCTTAATACACCCACAATATATAAAGTATATTTCGGTGACTACTAATCTGTCCACTCTAATACAGATTATTTTCTAGAATCACATACTTAGAATATTAACAAAATAAATGGTCAAAAATTGCCTTCCTTCAAATTTAAGAAATAATTCTATTTCCTTTCCAATTCTCTCTGAAGACATTTTCACCGAATCCATCTTCTTACTAATCTAAATACTGGCACAGACATAATTAAATTATATTAAGCTATTGCATAAAATCTCAGACTGGTATTACTTAATGATATTTTTAACACTACTACAAATGTTCACTCTACTCATTTAGAAAGATCTTTAATATTTAAAGGGGATTTTTTTATACTTATATGAGAGTATTCCACTAGCAACTTTTCTATGCCTTAGTCTCCTCATTAGTATAGTGAAAAGGTAAGACAGAATGACGGTTTGTATAATCTTTAGCATTCTTTTTTTAAAAAATTCTTAATAAACACCTCTCTCCCTTTGAAAAACTGAATTTTTTTCATCACACAAACTTTCTACTACCTTGAGTTGAGTCCATTTGTTACCACTACTCAGTGCTTCAAAAAATGAACCAGGGTACAAGGAATCTGTTTCAAAACAGAAGCAAAGTTTTAGAAAAGAAAGGTGATGTCTTAGTTTTTCTGGGTCAGATAAATCTGAATAGGAGCACATGTTTGCCTTGATGTGTTTTAAGGATAACTTATCTTGAATAATATAGTCCTTCTATTTTAGTTACAAGTAGAGGAAAACACAGAAACTAAAAGTCTAAGTAAGTTTTAAGCAATCATAAAATATACACATTTCTCATTTGTAACTTTATAATTTTATTTAAAACTAAGGACTATATCTTAGTGAATAATTTTACAGTCCCCTCTCTGCTAGAATTAATGATGAATTTTATTGTCACTAGATTAGTGAACTTAATTTTAAAACTAGTGGACAATGATGTGAAAGTGTCTCTATAAACTGTATATATATGTGCACATCTAAAACTGATGTAAGATGCTTCTCATTAGATGCCTATGTTAGTTTCCTGTTTTGGACACTGCCATAAAAAAAAAAAAAAGACACAGAAATACAATAGTAATCATCTTAGCAAAAACCAGGCTGTTATCAGAAACATAACACGTGTGCTTCTGAGTAAGCAACTAATTTCTGACTAACCAAATGGACAAGCTCTTTAAAAAGTTGGGTTTAGCATACTCTGGAAGCCAGCACCGTTTCACCTGCTGATCCCGGGCACTCAAAACAATACTCCAGCAGGGCTCACTACCAATTTCTGTCAAGCTTTGAAAGTTCTATATAAAATCAGTCAACTTTTTGCACAACATAATAATTGATTTCCCCACTAGCAGTTGCGTATCATTTTAGAAAAAAATAAATCAATTAATATTATTTTTAGTACAAAATTATAACTGTTATTTCAAGCTCTTAAGCCATCTCTGTTAATGCACAGTAGCCTTTAGATACTAGGTAAATCTCAGAGACTAAATGACAAGGAAATCCTTAAATTCCTGAGATAAATCATTTATGTTAAACATAAACATGAAAATTAAATTTAAGCTAATATAATTGAATATATTATAAAAGTAATACCACTTTATATTAAATCCTGATAAATTCTAATATTTTCAAATAAGATTTCTAAGTTGCAGTGTTTGGATTGGTAAATAAAATTAATAGGACTGCCTAAGTTCATAAATTTTCTTCTAACCCATTCACTCCAAAAACTTTCCTCTGTAAGGTTAGATGGTTCAGCTTCATAGCTACACTTTCTTTAGAGTTCAATTTTAGTATGAGCCAGAACTTTTTAAGACTATACTATTTTTAATCAAAGAAATTTTAAAAAGATGAAAATAGGGTGTTTTAAATTATCTTTAGCTTTAGAAACCAAATCAATAAATTACAGTATTATGCTGGCGTATAACACCTTTCTATAGACCTTGGAGTAAACTACACATTATTCAATTGCAAATCTAAATGAAAATTGAATGTTTTTTTTCCCTTTTCTGATGATTTTAGCCACTGTTCCCTTTTCAAAGATCAATATACTATTACTTCCTTTTTGAAGTTTATTAATGGTGAGAATGCCTATAAGAGCAAGTTTAAGTAAATAAGAAGTCTCCCACTTAGTAGTAAGTGTCAAGCAAATGGTGAAACAAACACCAAATTTTACAATATGAATAGCTAACCCATCAGAAAATTTTCAAGACATCTGATAAGCTATGGCAAACAAATAACATAGGAGCCTTAAATTTGTTTCACAGATTATACAGCTTTATAAGAATAGGGGAGATTCTGTTTCCACACTGATTAGATGCACTACTGAAATGCTTGTTAAATTGTTTCAGGTATGTAACAAGATGGAAAAATAAAATGTTGCATAGACAGCCCATCTTTCCCAAAGCCTCAGCGTTTTAAACCAGGCCCAATGTGGCAAAGAAATATTATATATATATAATATACCTGAAGTGAAATAATCCCTGAACATCTTCATTGGCTGTCTCTTTGGAGTTTATATTTCATCTGTCTCCACTGAAGATAGTCTTAGCTTCTATATATATATATATATATATATATATTTAGCTTCTATATATTTTTAAATAAACAGCCTTTGTGATACTTTTGTCTGTATGTGTGACAAGGTGAAAAAAAAAAAAAAAAAGTCTATCTGTTCTTCCTTCGCCATGTGTTCCTTCCAGGCATCACTGTAGTCAGAAAGATTTTAAGAGGCCTCATTTACTAAGGGAGGATGCTTGAATTCCAATTAATAAATAAAACCAGCAGAGGGCAGAACTGCAGCCAGAACTGACCCATCCAGCTGGTGACCAGGTACCAGAGATAAAATGCAAACTTTAAATGGAATCCATGTTCAAAGACTACCATTTATTTTTGAAAACGCGGAAAGGGACGAATCGACACAATTAGCATAATTCATCTCAAAACTCAGATGGAGTCCAAATCAGGATTTGACTTGTCACCAGGGTGTCACACAGCTGAATAATCCATCACTGCCTGCTGCTCAGGAAGGTGAACGCCACAGAATGTGGAGAAGAAATACAGACCCGTTTTCAGAGTTCGGCCCCGGGAGCGCTAACTCCCAGTAGGGAGAACTCAGATTTTGGCATCTACCACTGGCCAGTCTCTTGATATCTGTTAAATCCAGCAATTGGGTTGACAATTTCTCCCTCAGCCAAACCCCGCCACCCTGCTTCGTGTCCCACTTTTCTGTACGCTCCTGACAAAGCTTGCTTTTTCACACTCTCCTGCACTGTACTCTCTCAACTCCAAAGGCAACAGGCTGCCAGTCCAGTCCAAGACACCTAACGGACCGCTCCAGCCAGATGCCTTTGCGGGAAGGGCGGGGAAGAGAAGGGAGGAGGCGGAGGGAGGAGTCGCTCTCCCTCCTCCGGTCCTGACAGGGCTGCAGTCATCGCAGCAGGTCTGGTCATTGAATATTTGGTGGTGCCACGTAGGAACTTTTCCTTACCTCTCTCCTCCCGCCCCACCCCGCCCCACGCCCCTGCCCTCCCAGTCCCTATTCCTCCACCCCCATCCCATTTCTTGGAGAGTTTCATCATTCTCCAAGAGAACTGAACGTACAACCTGCAAGAAGAGGGATGGGGAGGGGGGAGGAGGGGGGCATGTGTCTGGGAGGAGGGGACTGAAGTTCAGGAAAAAGTGTTCTTCGTATCTTAAATCCGTCCCTGCCAATTTTTTGCCACTTAAAATCTTTTCAAAATATCACACACACACACACACACACACACACACACACACACACACACACAGCTCTCAATCTCCTAGCTTCATCCTCCTGCTTGCTTTCATAACCCTAAAAGTTAAACAGCCTGCTTTTCACTGTTCCAAAGAACTTTATCACGGTCCATTTTATACACTCTCTCTATATTTTTCTCCTCAGTTCACTCTTAAAAAGATATTTTCACAACTCAGAACCTGAAGAAACCCAAAGATGTGTTCAAAGGGCAGTCTAAGGACTGTTCTCAAACAAAAGCTTGGTACAACGGCCCTTGTGTTCCAGGTAATATTTTCCCTCTTTTCAAAGACTCTGGAAGTGGTGACGGGCGTTTCAGCAGGCTCTGTGCCTGACAGATCTTTCTCCCTGCTACCTCCTCTCCCATTACTGTCCCGCCTACATCCATCTACCCCTCTGGCCTTCGCTTTCAACCTGGTGGCAGTTACAATCTGGATTTTATTTAAGAGAATTATTTGGGGCTTTCCAGAGGGGAGGGGACAGAGGAAGGAGGGATACAGAATGGGGGGGGGGAGAATCTCAAAGGCTATGTCCCACCTCCCCAAATCCGTTTTTTTTTTTTTCTTACCTCCTCTGACCTCTCTAGCCTGGAAGAGGAAAATCAGTGCGAGGGTTGTTACGGTGAAATCCCAGAGCCACCGTTTCGTTTTCCACCTAGAGGACCACCGCTCCATCTCTGAGCCCCGCAATTCACAACTGTGAACTCAACCCACGAAATTGCGGTCGCAGACCAACTTCTTCCCTTCCACGGTCTCGTCGGGGATGTTCGCTACACAGCCATTGGGCAGGGAGAGGTGGAAAAGTCAAAGGGCTTTTTCTTTTAAGTTTGATGGCTTGCTTCCTTCCTGTCTCGCCCCCTCCTCTCTCAGTTGGCCCCGCCGCCGGGACCCTCCGATCCGTCCTCCGAGGGGCCCTGCCTTCAGACTGAAGGCAGATGAGGGGCTTCAACCAAAAATCTGAGATTACTGCGTGCCCCTAAAGGCTTCATGCCGTCAGTGGGCCGGACGAGAGACTCCGGCAGCCCCCTCCTCCGCCCACTCCCCTCCAGCGCCCCCCTTACTCTGGGCGAAACTGACAAGCCGCCTGAGGGTCAGACCCAATCACACGCCTCTGGGACTGCCTGGAGCCCGCCCCTGTCTCCCTCTGCCCAAGAATCAGGGCTCTGGCAAGCCCAGCCCACCAAGCACCCCCATCTCCCCACTCCTCTCCTCCCTCTTCTACCCAAATCCCGGAGAAGAAATGGGAGGGAGTTACGAGGAACGCGTGCTTGGCTCCTGCACTTTGGGAATGAAAGGAATTGCAGGAGAGCCCCGGAGCCCACAGAGTTTTCAAGGAGCTTCTGTATTCAATAAAAACAGCTACTTGTCTACTTGCACCGGTTTGTTAGTCTCTCGCTCGTCGGCGGGGGAGGGGAGGAGCCCGGTGTCTGATCGCCACACCGCTGGAGTTCTGGGCTGGCAGCTGTAACCTTATCCTTGTGCAAAAATCTGCTTCGTATAGCAGACGTGGAACTAGCGGGCTCATTGCTCTGCCTGCCATGAAAATTACTGTTACACTTTTTATAAGGAATGAGACAGAGGGATGAGATGGACATAGAGAAACCCAAAAGGTCAAAACCCGCTATCTTTCAGGAAAACTGCTTTGAGACCTGAAACTGACAGTTTGTTTGTTTGTTTTCTTAAACGCTTAAATGCTACATTAGCTTATTCACACTTTCTTCACTGAAAGCTCACCTCCACTCTGAGGCAGGAGAGGAAAGAAATATAATGGGAGTGAGTATTAAGTGGGTGAATAATTTAATTTTCCAGTCCATTCTGTCCTGAACCAGAATGAGGAGGAAGAGAGGGAAGGAGGAAAAAGACTAGCAGAGATCTCCAAGTTTCTAGGCCCACATTCCTCATGAAGGGGCCACAGGAACGGGAAACACAGGTCACTCCACAATGAAAATCATTAAACAGGTTTCTAAATTCCTTCTAGTTACCCCTTCTCAAAATAATACAGTTAAGTCTGGAATACAGATTCCTTGGTCCTTTTTCCACATTTAAATTATTCCTTCCTGTTGACTCCTTTATACTCCAGAATATTTCCTAAAATGTCACTCTTCAAAAATTTTCTGGCACAGAGCCTACCAAATCACCAGCATCCATTGGGTGCTCAGTAGAGATGTCTTGAATGAATGCATACTTTTTCCTGTTGATGAAGATTGGAGGAGTTTTAGGCAGGTTATATGCTGAATATTTAAGATAATTAAATACTTAAGGGTTCTCAACTAAGCTCACCAGGTATCTCTGTTCACTAACCCTTAGAACAGTTTTCTACTATCTATCATAATCTGCCTGATGACTCAACAACTTATGTCAGATATTCTCTTTATGTGATTTAAGAGTTGGGAGAAAGTTGTATAGAGGCCAGGTGGAAGAGCAAGACAGAAATGCTTAAGAACATGTATAATTACAATATAGACATATAGCAACGTATATAAGGAACATACTGACAAGTAAGATGGAAAAGGCAATTAAAAAACACCTCCAACAAGTCGGTCACTCTCTGTGACAAACACCATTCCCATATCAAAAAGTCTGCCTCTTAAATAACAAATTTTAAAAAGGACCTTAAAAACAGGTGTAAAAAAAGTACCTTCCATTAGTAGTGCTACTAGAAGAATGTTCAGGATGCTTGATATCAAAACTGTTTTTTTCACATTACAATCTCAAGCTGTCCATGAAATATGGTGCCTGAAAATGGACTGTGCAATGGAAATATTAGTCAGTAGTCAGTATGCCACTTTCCTTTTTTTTTTAAATATTTATTTATGTATGCATACAGAACTGGGGTACAGACCAGAGGTACAGGATTCACCAGAGACAGAGTGGGAAGCAGAATAGGTAGATTGACAAGTACACTGCTCAGGAGAGCAATGGGTGAGTCAGGAGGGGTCTGCTGTGCCATGTGGGTCACCTCCAGGGCTGGGGATTGACCTCACACTAAAGCAGCTGCATCTAGCTTGCAGTGCTGTGTTCTAACCAGCTGTGCCACCAGGGAGGGCCAATATGCCACTTTCATCATCCTTCACTTTCTCACAAATATTTATATGTACTTTTAGTTCTCAACTTTAGTTCTCAAACCCAATTTTTTCTGTCCAATTCTTTTGAAGCTTGTTTCTCCATCTCTTAAATGAACTTAATACAAAGTTTCAAAATTCTTATGCAAGGCTGCCAACATCCTGAATCAACGCAATAGCTGAGCCAATTACAGAGCTTGTAGCAACATATAGAAATGGTATTCCAAATTGTTTCTGGGTAGCTCTCCTGATTTATTGAGAATTCCATGAGCAGATCTTATTCTAGAAGGTGAGAAATGATGCAGTTAATCACGCAGACCCCACCTTCTGGTCCCATCTTGGACCTTCTTGCGGTGATGAAAGGGTCCTTTCAGGCGAAGTGTCTTGAGTGAATAGACTTATTACTACCTTATGCTCTCTGTACACTGTGGTCTAAATTCCTCTGGCCACTGCCCAGCTAGGCATCGCCTGGGTCTGAATTAATGCTTTTGGAAAGAAATATAGTAGATTCACAGTAAGGAACAATTTTGCCTAACCCCTCCAGCATGTAGAGGTTGCCAGATTTAGTCTCCCAGGAACCTGTCCATAAATTGAGAGGGGATGAATTTAGTGAAAAGGATAATACTGAACAAGAAAAGGAGCAGAGAGAAACTGAAGAAATCCACTTCACTAGCTTCAATTTTTGTGGGACATCTAATAAGGGGCAATGTTTCTTCAGCCACCTTTCAGATGCTCCTTGATAACTGCTTAAGCAAAAATTTCAAATGCACTAGAATATGACAGTTTTCCTGACATAGGACTTTCACATGATGCACAATCAGCAAATGAAATCTTCCATTAAAGATGTGAAAGATACTTGTTTTGCTTTGTAGATTCATGCTGCTTGCAAGCCTTTCATAAACAAAATGGAAAAAGTTTAGAGATGAAATCACTCCCTGTATAGCATCATTTTAAGTTGTCTAGCCACATTGGTTTCTCAGAGAAACTGAGATAATATTTCGATAACTGATTAGGAGATCAGACTAGGAAAATCTGAGTTTTCTAGACATTAGTTAAGAGTTTATGGAACTTTATTAAACCTTGCGAAAAGCTCACAGCTTTCTCTTGATATCTTCATAAATCCTTAGGAATCAGGGGATTTCACTCATGTTTCAATAACCAAATTTCTGCACCAACATTTCATATCTTCAACAGAAATACTGAAGTTTCAGTAACAAAACTAAGAATGAAGAAACTTTGTCTATAGCTGGATGCCCTACTATAAATTGTATTGGACTATTGGAAATAAGAGGATTCTATCCTAAGACTTAAATTGGTACTAGCAGAATCAGGAGAATAAAAAATAGATTAGGCGGCAAGAAATATTCATCTTCTTTATATACTTTGTCAGTCATTTGTCTTCATTTATACTGATGGGTGATCCTTTCCTATTTTTCTTACATAGAGATGCTTTTTTTTTCCAAACTCTTTACTATAACTAAAACCACTATATTAAATTTGACTTACTGAATGAAAAATTATAAATGAAGATGGGAAATTGTTGCGCACATCAGGAAACTTAAAATGTTCAAAAGAAAATCGCTGTGGTGTGCAACCCCTCTTTTACTGTGCTTAATGGCTTAACTTTCTTGTCCTTTTCTGAACTTTAGGTCAATTATTTTAAGGAAAAAAATGACTAAGAAGTTTGACATTTACTTTACAGTTTTTCTAAAACACGAGTGGCTAAAACTTAGTCTCTGTTTAGAAGTGGAATTAGTCCCTCTTACCTCACAGAAGGGTCATTGTGTAATAGAATGTGAGGGCAGGGAGAGGACAACTAATTTCCATAGTCTAGCCTAGATCACAAGTACCCCACAGTGATGACTGGGTATTTTTCAGCATTTTTACTGTGAGTAGCATACATAACTTCAGAGGAATCCAAATTTAACCCAATTTCCATGATACAACAAAATCTTCAGATGCAAAATTTAGTCTGTTGGATTGCTGAGGGAGCCAACTCAGAGAAGAGAGACCCACTCTGTTTGAGAGAACTAGCATACATCTGAAAAGATGTGAGACTATACCCCTAAATCATAATAGCTTAAAAATTATATGATTGAAATTAAATGAATAAAAGACTCTAAAGTGAAATGAAATCTAAGTGAACTCCAAACAAACAGGGACTTTGACTTTATATATTCTTTTTTTTAAAGAAATTTTTAAAATTTATTTTTGAAAAGAACTGGGGTAAAGGCCAGTGGGGGGGTGGGAGGTAAGCCTATTCACCAGAGAGAGTGGGGAGCAGAACAGGTGGATCTACTGAAGGGAGCAGCTGGAGAGACTGGAGAGATCTGCTGGGCCATATGGGTCACCTTCCTGACCAGGGACTGAACTCAGATGATAGTGCTGAGACTTAACCCCTAGGTCACCAGGGAGGCCCATCTTTATTAGCTAAACTCACAGGCAGCTATAATGGTTGATCTTCATAATTGTCCAAAGAGAGAAGGTAGAACAGAGAATACAATGAATTAAATATTTTTTGGATGTCTGTTATGATAGCTTTACTGTTATCATTTTTCTTCTAATTGAATGGATTTAACTCTCACTAAGTTCCTTGTGTGCTGTCAAAAGTATAAGACATTTTATAAACTGGCATAGGATGCTTCATCATCTCTATCAGTAGAAGACAGGATTTTAAACATTTTATTAAAACATGGCCATGCCGGGCCCTCCCTGGTGGCGCAACGGGTTAAAGCACAGCACTGAGAAGCTAAAGCCACTTCCGCATGAGTTCGATTCCCGCCTGCCCCGGAGGAGACCACATGGCGTGGCAGACCTCTCCTGACCCGCCCGCTGCTCCCCTCAGCAGTGTACTTCGTTGATCTGCCTGTTCTGCTCCCCACTCTGTCTCTGGTGAAGCCTCTCGCCACCCCTGCACCTCTGGCCTGTACCCCAGTTCTGTATGCATAAATAAATAAATCTTTAAAAAAAAAAAAAAAAAAAAAAAACATGGCCATGCCTAAAGGAAACACTACACAAGGAATATATCCCAATGATGAAGGATCGTCTGTCACTTGAATAGCTTTGCCTTAATTCACACTGGTCATTTCTAATAAAATAAGTTTAGGATTTTAGCTTCTCCAAAGGGATATTTACTCCTAAGAATTTACTCAGAACAAATTCACAAAATATTTTTTAATTTAATTTTGGAGGCAAAATGAGAACATACAACTAATTCAAATAATAATAATAATAAATATTATTTTTTACAGTGATGCAGAAATATATAACACAGTCTAAAGTAAGTAGACTGTTCTTTTACACCTTTACCATGTCTTCATACATCAACTCTAATGATAATTCTCAATATTCTTTATTTAAAATAAACATTACTTCCAGCCAAACATATTTAATCTGTTTTGTGATTCTACCACTTGTAAAATTTAGTCCTGAAATCACAGGCATATGCTTCAAAACCTGAAGAGTCAGTTACATAAAACAGATTTTGAATTATATGCATTCCTTCTGTTATTTTTATATGATGGTTTCATATATTCTCTTGATGCTACAACAAATGCCAAATATAAGAATTTAAGACCGGTGAATATGGTTCAATATGGAAATATATCTGATTTTAAAAACATCTGTGATGAATAGTTCCAACTTAATTTGTTTTGCAGATTGTCAGTTTTTAATAATCCTCCCAATATTGTATTTTCTGCCTGTGCTGGGATGGTAAAATTATTGCACATTCAAGTGCTTGACAAATGATAATGCTATTTCAAACATTTTCACAATCTTAGCTGTAAAGACCATAAAATTACAGAGGACTTAAAGATTAGCATAATAAACAACATTTAAAATGAAGGCATACTTTTGAAAGCAAAATACTGTAAAAATAGTTTTTTTTATTTAAAAGACTTAATGAGTTTTTTTGCTCATTTCATAATTTTAGTACTGTTGTGTAAATGCACAACAACTTGAAAGTTATAGATACTAACCATACAAAAATTTCTAATTCAAAACCCGCAGGGATTACAATTGAGATGGGAAAAAAAATGTACAAAATGATGTAAAAATAAACTGTTATAAAAAATTTTTAATTCAAACATAAAATAACAGAAATATAAGCCTGATATAGCTTCTAGATTATAAATCCCCCAGCAGGCAAAAACCCCCATTCCATACGGGATGTTCAATGTCTCTCCTCATGTCATGGAGCTCCATAGACTTTTGTTAATAGTTCATTTAATTGTGTACTTCAGTTCTGCTTTAAAGTGCTTTAGAAGAAGTAATTTTGACATTAATTTAAAGCACTGGAACTTCAGATATGAGTCGCTATATCCCTGAGACCCAGGCAGACTGGACTCCCATGATGTTACTGGCAATACCAGGACCACTAACCAACCTGTAATGAAGATGACAGACCAGTACCACACATTAAACTGGACTTTCCAGGTGTAGATCATCAAGACAAAGTCTGACATTCTTTGAGACAGTTTGTTGGAATAGTTAACAGGATTCAAATCTGCAGAAATATTAGTCCTACAGATACAGGTCCTATCCAGGTCAGAATTCCTCCTCATCTCCATTGTCTCATGAGATTAAAGATCCTAAATGATTTGTCTAACTTCCCAAAAACTTTGTAGCCATCAATGGGACTATTATTTGAAATATGGTCTATAGAGAAAATATTATGGTCATAGAGTGAGATTTTACTCTAGTAGGTCTGGTATCTTTCCTGATAAGACTGTTTTCTTTTTATAATGAAGAGACATCCAGTGCCCACACACAGCAAAAGGCCATGTGAGGGAACAGTGAGAAGTGGTGGCCATCTGCATGTCGAGGAGAGACAGATTGAAAGGAAAAAGAAAATCTTCTAATACCTTGATCTTGGAGGTCCAACCTCTACAACAATAAGAAATTAATTTCTGTTGTTTCAGCTACTGAATCTGGGATATTTCATTGTGACTACAGTAAATATATGCAAAATTCATGGATGTGCAATGAGTACAGATTCAATTTATTTGGCCCTCCCTGGCGGCACAAGGGGTTAAGTTGCAGCATTATGAAGCTATGGGCAGCGACTACAGCACAAGGTCAATCCCCAACCAAGGAGCTGACCCACATGAAGCAGTGACCTTTTCTGTCTTGCCTGCTGCTCCCCTCAGCAGTGTATTTCAGTCAATCTGCCTGTTCTGCTCCCCACTCTGTCTCTGGTGAATCCTCTCACTTCCCCCCCACACCCCGCAACCCCCCACACCTCTGTCCTGTACCTCAGTTTCTGAATGCATAAATAAATAACTCTTTTAAAAAAAGAATCAATTTATGGCAACAACTTGGGGGTTAGAATAAAACCTTATTATAAACTTTATATGTTATTGGAACTAAGTTAGTATATTTTCAAACTACATTGTTATGTAGATGTGTATGTATATATATATATATTATGTAATATATATCTAATTGCAATCTCCATAATAACCTCAAAGAAAATATATAAAGGAAGAATGGAATCAAAGTGGAATAATTAGACTCAGTTAAACACAGATGAAAGCAGCAACAGAGAAAATGAAAAGCAAAAAGCTATAAGAACTACAGAAAACAAATAGTAAATTGGCATGTCAGCCCTACTTTATCAATAATCACTTAAATGTAAATGATCAAATTCACATATCAATACATAAATAAATAAAAAAGCATTAATTATATGCTGTATAGAAGAAGCTCACTTTGGCTCCAAAGATAAACACTGATGGAAAGTAAAGTGATGGTATCTTGGTCATTTCAGAGTGCTATGACAAATCACCACACACTGGGTGGCTTAACCAATAAATACTGATCTCTCACAATTATGGTGGCTGAAAAGTTCAAGACCCAGATGCTACTAGATCTGGTGTCTGGTGAAGAGTTATTTCCTATTTTCAGATGTTCATCTTCTTGCTTCATCTTTACATGAAGGAGCAGAGAAAAAAGAAAATGTTTGCCTCTCTTTTTTATAAAGGCACAAATCCCATTCTTGAAGGCTCCACACTATACAACTCCTGGGTCAAACAAGAAATCAAAGTACAAATAAAAACTTATCCAGAGACTAATGAAAATAGAGATAAGCTATCAGAGCCTATGGGATGCTCTAAAAGCAGTATTAAAAGTTACATTCATATTAATACTGGTCCACACTACATATATATATAAAGACAAATCTCAAACTACCCAGTTCTGCTACTAGTGGAACTAGAGAATGATCAGTTGTGTCCAAATTAGTGTAAGGGAAAAAAATAATAAAAACTAGAGCAGAAAAAAAAAAAAGTAGAAACTGGAAAGATAATCCAAAAGATACTAAGAATTGCTTCCTTGAAAAAATAAATAAAATGAGCAAGCGCTTAGCTAGGCTTATGAAGAAAAAAGATAAAACCCAAATAAATAGAATCAGAGGTCAAAGGGGTGAAGTTACAACAGATACTGCAGAAATGCATAGGATTAGAAGAACTTACTATAGACATTTCTATGTAAACAAATTGGATAAACTAGAAGGAGAAATTCTGAGACTCATAAAACCCTCCAAAACTGATGAAATATCAGCTTCAACTGTCCAATCACAAGGGCTAAAATCAAAAGAGTAATAAAAATGTCTCCCAATGAACAAAAATCCATGTCCACACAGACTTTGCAGTGAATTCTACCAAGCCTTCAAAAAGGCTCTACCATCTAATCTACTGAAACTCTTAAAAAATAATAATAAACAATGAGGAAGGAGAAAAAATATATGATTCCTATTTGGGGTCATGGCATCCTGCTGAGGTTTGTTTATCAACTTGCATCCTGAGCTGCCATAACAGGTTTTCACCATCCTTGAACTCAAACTAGAATATGGAGGTTGGAAATCAAAGAGCGTTCATTTTATTTATAGGTTTTTCATAATTTATTTTCAATATTAAAGTGTTTTGACTCCCCATTACGAACTTTGGTGATGTTTTTATGACAAGAAATGTATCACAAGTACTTAACTTGATTTATATCAATTAATCTATGATAAGTTGGTGTTGTTATATGTCATTTCAGTTAAAGTCTTGGTTTCCAAAAACGTACCCATGACATTATGTGACAATTTACTACATTGACCAATAGAATAAAATTGAGGTCCAGATAACAACTCATACATTTATGACACACTGATTTTTGATACAGGTGTCAAAACCCTCCTATCAGGAAAGAATGGTGCAGAAACAAATGTATTTACATATGCCAAAAAATTAACTTAGCCCCTTGGCTCATATAACATACAACCATTAACTTAAAATGGACCAACTATATATATGAAAAACAGGGGTGATATTGCCAATGGATCCTTAAATATAACACCACAATCATGAATAACAAAAGGAAACCCAAGTAATTTCATGAAACATGAGAAATTTTCATGCCTCAAGGAATACGTTATGAAGAGAGGGGAAAGACAATGTATAGGATAAGAGAAAAAAGAAAATCAGATATTAAATAAGGTCTGTGTAGAACATACAAAGAACTTTCTCACCTCAACAACAAATAACTGAATTTTAAAATGGCAAATAACTTTAGTATTTCTTCAAGAACATATACAAATTGCCAAAAGCACATAAAAACATGCTTAATATCATCCATCACTATGGAAATACAAGTAAAAATGACGAGATAACACTTTACAATACCTAGCATGGGTATAAATACAGAAGAAAGAGAAAACAAGTCCTGACAGGGTGGAGTAATTGAAATCAACCCTCACACTTTGCTAGTGGGAATGTTAACTTTTTTTTTTTTTTTAAGATTTATTTATTTATTCACACAGAACTGGGGTACAGGCCAGAGATGCGGAGGGTGAGAGGATTCACCAGAGACAGAGTTGGGAGAAGACAGGCAGATTATTGAAATACATTGCTGAGGGGAGCAGCAGGCGGGTCAGGAGAGGTCTGCCGCGTCATGTGGATCTCCTCCTGGGCAGGCAGGAATCGAACTCATGCGGAAGTGGCTTAAGCTTCTTAGTGCTGTGCTTTAACCCGTTGCGCCACCAGGGAGGGCCCAAGGGAATGTTAACTTCTTTAGCCTTGTGTAAAATAACTTTGTGGCTCCTCCAAAGGTTAAGCATAGAATTTTACTATCCAGACATTTTATGCCTATGTATGTACCCCAGAGAATTAAAATATTTGTTGTAATGCGTACATACCTAATCAACCTATGAATGGATAAACAAACTGCAATCATATATACATGTGATTAATAGTGGAGCCATAAAAAGGAATCATACTACAGTATGTCATGTGAAGCATTAAGCTACGTGAAAGAAACTAGACATAAAAGGTCTCATGTAGTATCATTCATTTATATGTACTGACAGTATGTTTTAGTGAAATCCATAGGAAGAGAAAGCATATAAGTATGGCTGGGGAGAGAAGACGGGAAGGAATACTTCCTTAATGAGCATATGGGATGTCTTTCTGACATCAGGACACAGTTTGGAGCTACATAGAAAAGGTGCTTGCACGACATTATGGTTGTACCCAAAGCCACGCAATTGTTTATTTTAAAATGCCTGTGTCATATAAATTTTACCTTAACTAAAATAAATTTCCTACCTTTGGGTACGGTTTTTGGGTTCAGTAAAAAGTGTCTCAAATACACAAACACAGCAGTACCTAACAAAAACTAGAATGTATTTGTCCAAAAGGAAGCACTTTTGAAGAAACAGAATACAGTGCCAAAGATCTGAAGGAAGAAAATTCAAACAAATTGCACAGTTCCAGAGAGTTACTGCTGAAGGAAAAATACAGATGTTTCTAACATTTCTCAAGTTATGGTTTTAGTAGAATCTCTTTCAATAATAAAACAGAAAATACTGTTGTGTGTGTGGTCAGTAAAAGAAAGTTGTACTACAGAATCCTTAATAAAGATAGCATTTGGGGGGAATAACAATGTAAGTATAAATATTTTAGTATCCTGCTTTGACAAGAATAAAGAAAAATGATTTTGAAGCTATGTTCACCATGTGAAATATTCATTTCCAAAATTACTCATAGGCAAACCACTGCAGTAAAGCAGTTGTAGCTAAAAAGAGAAAAAGAAGCATCAATGTGAATAATTTCATAAAAAAGATAAAGACTGTAGAATATGCTATCACTTTCTTTCTTGCTTGAAATCTAAGCAAAGTAGATGTTTTGATTAGTCTTATTATGAATGGACAAGAAAGCAATGATTCCTCTGTTTCTGTAAATACATATTAGAACTTGCATAAATGAAGTTAATTTATCACGATTCATATTGCAATGGAATAATGCCCAAAAGTGGATAACTGGATCAAAAAGCTGTGGTACATATACACAATGGAATATTACTCAGCAACCCCAAAAAAAGAAACACATGTCCTTTGCAGCAACATGGATGGAGCTGGAAAAGATCATGCTTAGTGAAATAAGCCAGAAAAAAAAGTAATAATAATAATAATAATAATAGCCCTCCCTGGTGGCGCAATGGGTTAGGACGCAGCACTACAAGCTAGCCACAGCTACTTCAGAGAGAGTTCGATCCCTGCCCCAGATGTGACCCACATGGTGCAGCAGACCTCTACTGGCCCGCCTGCTGCTCCCCGCAGCAGTGTATTTCTGTCCATCTGCCTGTTCTGCTTCACCAGCCTCTCACCACCTCTGGCCTGTACCCAGTTCTGTATGTGCAAATAAATATTCTTTAAAAATAATAATAATGAGGTCCTCCCTGGTGGTGCAGTGGGTTAAAGCACAGCACTGAGAATCTAAAGCTGCTTCCCCATGAGTTTGATTCCCGCCTGCCTCGGAGGTGACCACATGGCGTGGCAGACCTCTCCTGACCCGCCCGCTGCTCCCCTCAGCAGTGTACTTCGTTGATCTGCCTGTTCTGTTCCCCACTCTGTCTCTGGTGAAGCCTCTCACCACCCCTGAGCCTCTGGCCTGTACCCCAGTTCTGTATGCACAAATAAATAAATCTTTAAAAAATAATAATAACGAACAGTTACATAGAGACACAATTCATGAATTTATGGGGATGCAATGGGAAATGGGATCAAAAACAGTGGGGTGAGGGAAATGCACTGGACTATGGTGATGGCACATGGGTGATTTGGTGATGGAAAGTCCATGGGGATTACAACTGAAATCGAAAAATGCACAACGTGATGTAAAAATAAACTATTATATTATTTTTAAAAATTTGGTGGTGAAATATTTAGAACAGGGCATACACATTTAAAATTATACATTTTTTTCTGATATCACACCTTCCCTCCAAAAATTATTCTAAATTCACTAAATTTTTTGATGGGTGGTTGTCAGTGCTATTCAATCTGGCAAATAATTCAATCAATATAGTGTGCTGAAATATTCTTTCAAGGAAAAAAATGACATTTAGGAGTAGTTTAGAAAGCAATGACTCTTAAATAGAAAATTATGTTAAGGAGAGAGTGCTTTGAAGGTATGCATATGGAAATACGTCTTTCATTACCCAATCAAGGCCAAAAGGCACCTGTGCTAGCTATAAAACTTTCATATCTGCATTCATTAAAAATAGAAACATATTCTTTGAGCTGTCTAAAACTGTTTAAAGCTGTTTGGTGAGTTAGAAGCCACACTTTTTAGCAGTGCAATTTTTTTACTTGGGTAAATGGAATGTCTTTCATGTCCTCTACTTAACAGTCCTCTCTTGTGTATTCCATTCTTAAACATTCTATCCATTTTCAAATGGCTATTTTTTCTGAACTTTTGATGCATTCTTCCATTGCCTTTTTTTTTTTTCAAAGATTTATTTATTTGTGCATACAGAACTGGGGTACAGGCCAGAGGCTCAGGGGTGGTGAGAGGCTTCGCCAGAGACAGAGTGGGGAGTAGAACAGGCAGATCAACGAAGCACACTGCTGAGGGGAGCAGTGGGCGGGTCCGGAGAGGTCTGACACGCCAGCGGGAATTGAACTCATGCGGAAGTGGCTTTAGCTTCTTGGTGCTGCGCCCCAACCCGCTGCGCCACCAGGGAGGGCCTTCCATTGCCTTTTATAGAAAATCTAGCATTTCTATTTTTATAGCTTTCTTTTCTTTCTTTTTTTTTTTTTTTTAGGATTTATTTATTTACACATACAAGAACTGGGGTACAGGCCAGAAGTGCAGAGGATGAGAGATTTCACCAGAGACAGTGGAGAATGTAACAGGTGGACTGACTGAAATACATTTCTGAGGGGAGTGGAGGGTGAGACATGAGAGGTCAGTTGGGCCATGTGAGTCAGTTCCCTGCAGGGGGGATGGAACTGGTGGTGCAGTGACTGTGATAACTTCATAGTGCTGTTTCATTTCCTTGCACAACCAGGGATGGCCCTACTTTTATAACTTTTAGATGGGTCTAGAATCTGAGCACTAAATCTTTGAGTTCACATCAGGGTTAAATCCTGTGCTATTATGGGTAAACTTGCATTCAACTTTCTCTTTTGCTTTCTTCACACAGCGAACTCCAGTTCCATGTATTATTTCCTAACTACTGATCATAAATTTTTTGATGGTCACTTCAAATATCATAATGCTTTTGGAAAAACCATAGAACATTTCTATTTATAACTTAGATGCAAATTCAGATTTCAGTTATGCATTATGAATTTCTAAATGTTCTTGTCCAATATGTTAGATTTAGTGCTTTTTTTTTTTGGTTTATTTTTACCATATGTAAGAAAATTAAAGTTTCAATGACTTTCAAGGTGGCAGGCAGAAAAATCTGGTGTGAAGTTCATAATGGAACCCAGATTTCCTGTTTCCTGCCTACATGCTCCAATGACTGAATTTCCTTGATTTCTACTATGTTTTATAAGCGTTAAATTCAATTAAAATACAAATTATTCTAAGATATAACACAATCATTCTGATATGTAAAACTAAATAGCAAATGGTTTTTAATTTTATGCATTTACAGAAAATTATTCTATTTTTCCTTTTTTTTTTATTGAGTTAACATTGGTCTGCAATACTGTATATTAGTAGAATTATAGAATCACATCCCTTCAAGATCTGTGTCATCCTATCACACCCAGCATCAAGGCACCAGGTTAGCATTCCACTCTACTCCTCTGGTAGCCTCAATTTGACAGTCACATTTCTAGAATTTCATCTTATTGGTTCAGGTTTCTCTGACCATTTGTTTTGTTTCTCTATCAAAACATAAATAAATCCACCTGGTATTGGCCTTTTTTTCCCCCTGCCTTCTATCATTTAGCATTATCCCCTCTAATTCCTTTCATGTTGCCTCAAATGGCAAGAATGATGCTTTTTTAGCAGGTGAGTAGTATTCCATTGTGTATACATAGCACATCTGCCCAATCGACTTGTCTGTCTGTGTGTACTCACACTGTTTCCATAGCTTGGCAACTGCAATGGGTCTTCAATGAACATAGGAGGGCATTCCTCCATTCAAGTTTGTGACTTTGTATTCTTCTGGTAGATACTGAGGAGTGGCATTGCTAATCATCTAGGTGTATTTTTTAATATCTTGAGAAATGTCCGTGCTATTTTCAGTTGGAACTGGACCAGTCTATATTCCCATTAACTGTGCAGAAGATACCCTTTGCTCTGCTTCCTAACCAACACTTTTTGCTTCTGTTTTATAACTATATCTATACAAGAGATAGCTATAGATATAGATATGTCATTTTCATAGATGTGAGATATCTCATTGTGGTGCTGATTTGCATTTCCCTGATGACAAAGGATGATGAGCAATTTTACATGTGCATGTTGGCCATCCATACGTCTTTGATAAGTGTCTATTTAGCACTTCTGACCATTTTTTTGAGTTATTTGTTTTCTTTTTGTTGAGCTGTATAAATTATGGGCCTTAAATATCAGCTCTTTGTCAGATGTATGAAGAGCAAATATTTTCTCCTATTCAGTAGTGTGTCTTTTTGATTTAATATATTTCTTTCTCTGTGCAGAGACATTTTGTTTTTATTCACTTTTGTTTCTCTTGCTGTTGGATATGAATCCACGAAAACAATGTCATAGAGTGTTTCAGCTACAGTTACACCTATGTGAAAATGGGGTTATTACCCACAATTAGGATTTTAATCAGAAAAAGCCATTCTATTATGGACATCTATTTATGTGTCAGGGAACATCTAATGATAGAGCATCTGGTCTTTGTCAAATGGGTCACTTTGTACTTAACCATGAGTATCCTTTTCTCTCCTTATAAGCTCAAGCCCTTATCCTAATACTTAGCTTAGGAAATACACACACACACACACACACACACACACGTAAATACACATACAGAAATAATATACATATAGACTTGTCATTTGGAAAAGTCCAGATTTAAAAGACTCACACCAAGTTACTATTTAAAAATGATACAGAGGATTACATTTTCTCAAGGATAGTTGTACATTTTGGGTAATTCCAACACAAACATGTGTGTCTAAGAATCTGTCCTCATAAAATCCTTTTTGTGATAACATTAAAAGGCAGCATACAGAAAAAAAGAATTTGTGCTGGATTTCTTAGAAATGAAAATGACCTTTTTACTGACATAGCCAGATACTGTAATTCCAAATTTTAATGAGTTCCTCAAGAGATGTGCATAATAGAACAGAACTGCTTCATTCAGCAGATCTTCCTGCCACAGTGGACTCCAATATCTATTATATTTTACATGCAGTTATGTTTTCATTCAAACATATACCTATAGTGATTTATGTATCAGGTATATTATAGGATTGGCCTCCTCAAAAAAAAAAAAAATGTTTAGACTGGCTTTTTTCCTAATCTATGTGACCTTACATATGGATTAAGATCCACTGAGGAAGCCCTATGGGCCTCTGAAAAAACTTCTGTCATAATCTTAAAGAATGCAGATCATCTTGATTTAGGAATAGTTCCAGAAATAGCCTTTTTATTAAAGAAACTATGTTAAGGCAGGGCAAAGATTCAAAGGAAGTTCATCATATGAAATCATCCCTCTAGGATCCCCACTTCTCTTCTCAGTACCCCAGGTATCTAGTCTTTATCTCTTTTGTCATCTTGAGCTAAATCCCTGGCCTTGTTCCATTTACTTTATAATGTATAGCCATGTGAATTCTCTTTATAGGTTATTAAATTTCACCTTTTTTTCTCTTACTAATCTGTTCGGTGTTAATTTGTTTCACTGTCTAGCCTACGAAGGCTCCAAAGAGGTGGAGAAGTTTTTCCCTATACACTAACAATATTTATATTGATCTTATGTTTTGGTCTTCCCACTAGAATAAATCCTTCTTATTTACAGGAACTGCATGTAGTTAAACGATTTAAAATAACCAAATTTCAAAGAAATGATTATTAACTACTATAGACATAACAATTCTTCATTAATTTAAGGTGAACATTTTGCTAACTTGTGATCTTCATATGAATGATATTTACAAAGGAACTGTGATTAGCTTGTCATTTTGAAAGGTACAGTAATCTACAGTTACCCTCTGGGTAACTGAACTCTGGTACAAGTGAATTATTTTCCTTAAAAAGGCAATTGAAGAATCCAATAAGAGCAAAATTTGGTCAAGATAACTTAGTACTCTGAGGAAACTTGGGTTTAGCAAAACACTGACTCCATTTTTTTTATGCAAATAAAGAGTTGAGTTGCAATGTACCATTTACTCAAACAAATACAATCATTTTAAATGCAGATTTAAATGGAAACATTTCAATCTCTGTAAACTCTAATAATGTGTACAAATGGCCTGAGGTTTCTTCCACCAGCAACCACTAATGTTTAATTTCTTAGAGAACAATTATTATCTTCCTTATGCCAAAACTCATACTGCAAAAGATGTAACTAATATTTCTCCTGTGTAGAACATTCAAGAGCTCTTATTACTGATGGTCAAGGAACATAATTTGACTATAAGCAATCTTTTCATTTGCTCTGTATCAATCACATCTGCTTTTTTGATGGCATTATTTTTAGCAATCCCTCCACCTATTCTGAAGTTCACTTAAAATAACATTTTTATTTTTGATTAAAAAAATATAGAAAATACAAAAATTACACACAATAAAACAAAAAAAAAATCTCTTGTACAGAATAAGATGGAATATTGCTCAGAACTCTGTTTCTACTAATGTTTATATATCAAACTTGATCTTACATGATAATTTGCTTTTAAGTAGATTTTGAAAGTTTTTAAGTATCCTGTTGTTTATATCAAAAGAATGTTCTCCTATGGCAGTATATGTATATTTTTAGGGACATTTTAATTACTGTATATTATTCCATCATTCATATTTACCTACATATTTGATCATTTTTCCCAATTAAAAAATATACATCTAAAACTAACTGTCCTAGGTCAAAGAGTAAGATTAAGCACTTCTATGTTACTATCAGAGTCTTCCAAATATGATAAAGAAACACTACTGTCAATTATGAAGAGACAGCCCAGTTCATCCATACTAACAGTGTTCAAAACCAGGTTTCTTAGGACCCTATTTGTAGTATAAAGTAAAAGTCACTCATTATTGTTTTAATTTCAAAAGCTTTGATTAACTAAATTTGATCAACACTGGTATTTATATATTTATCATCCATCTTTTGACTTTGGAAATGAGTCCTGTTATCATCTATTGCCCAGTTTTTTCTAAGGCACTGTATCTTTCTAATTTATAAGAGACTTTCATAAGTTAAAATTATGAACACTTATTCTTCCATATGTATATGTATACACATATATATGTACATGTATATATATGTATATGTGTGTATATATACATATGTATATAAACTTCCCTTTTTCACATTATTAATTGGTCAAGATATTTATGATGGATTAAAATTTAACATTTTATATAACTAAAGCTGTATTAATATTTTTGTCAGTGCTTTTGCCAAAAAAAAAACACAATATCAATATTCATATGTATTTACTTTTTTCAGTGTTTTAATTGAATATTTTTCTCTTTAACTTCTTATAGTTAGAAGTGATATATGGGGTGATGATCTAACTACCTCAGTCACCACAGGAAGACCTGAGGACTCTGAGGTAGCATGGCTTCTTGATTATGCTAAGTATAATAAAAGAAGCTCATCACCTATCTCTAAAGGCTTATCATCCAAAAGAACCTCATAATTCCACAGGTCTTAGTGGGTCTGGCACAATGACAACAGAGCTGAAATCCTGGGCTTTCTTCTTCCAGAAATGCACAAAAAAAACTGATGTAAAACAAAGCCAAAAATGTCTGCGGGAGAAACTAATTATGAACATATACAACAGCAGCCATCAGCCCAACTGAAATGGGTTGATTATAATACTAGCCTGTGATATATAGTAACTAAACTAAGAATCAGATTAAAAAAAATAAAAATGCTTAACAGCTAACCCTTTAAAGCAGATTACACAACAGCAGCATTCGATGGTTAAGGAATAGGTAAGAGCTAATTGGGAAGGAAGCAAAATGTACTGTGGATGAATTGATGTTGGGTGCACCACAGTGGTGAAGCTGATTCTTTTCTTTGTGACTAATACTCTATTTCTGGAAAACATGCATTTCAAAGCATCATGAAGAGCTGAAATTATGAAAGAAGAATTCAAAGGCTTGAAAACTCAGCTGGTCTGAGGTAAGGTTTGAAACACCCAAGTAAATTACTCTAGTCATGAACTCTGGGAATTCAAGGACCATACCCTAGAATGACCCTTTTCAGATTCAGGATTTACTGAATGTTACTATTTGTAACCATAAACTTAAATTTTGTACCCTTTATTCTTTAATGAAAACTTTTATTTTTCTCTTATATACTAAGACCTTTTTGGATGGAAATGCTTCATTTGAAATTGTGAATTCAAAATGAGAAAGTGAATTCATTTAAAATTTATTATTAATGAAATGCTTGATCCTGTTAAGTATTCGTATAATATGCTGGATCACGATACACTTTTTAAGAACAAAACAGAACTACTCCCTGAAGAGCATTTGAAACTGTTATCACAGTTTCAGACACCAAAATGAACTTTGTGGGTATGTCGATCTTTTGCTAAAATTTGAAAATATTGTATTTAATCACTGCTTTGCTACCAAAGTATTCAAAATGTGTTAGTTATATGACTATAGAGTATTTCAATTTTTGTTTCACCCATCCCCATAGGATATTTCATTTGAATGATTAGCCTTGAGTCAGACAAATATTTTCAGTTAGTATTCCAGAATTAAAATCTCCTGTCTAATTTAAATCAGCGTCATTAAAGCTATCATCTCTGACAGAAAAAAATTAAAGTTAGCACAACTGCAAGGCAGTGAAGCTGGCCAAGCCACACTGTCTGCAGGCATGCTGCCCAAACAAACAAAAAGTAAATAAATAAAATAATTAATGTCACTTTTAGCCAGTATTACCCTTTCCTTGAATGATGCTAGTGGAAGGAGTTCAAAAACAGGAAATGAAAGGGGAAAAAAGAGGCTCTTTCATGAATTACTGACTCTCTCAATACCAAATTGCCTTTACCTGAATTCTTTGCTTGTAAAAATGTTAATTTACCTTTACTCTGGAAAAGTAAATTCATATATATATATATACATATTCATATATATATACACACACATAAATACAATTTAATAGTCTGATAGAACTCAGAATCTAAAAGCTATCTCCTTATTTTAAATACTTTTCCTTGAATCTTTGGTCAGACAGAGAAGAATAAGCTCCTTATTAACAGTCTTCCTCAAATGATGCTATTTCTCAAAGATGTAGAGGCTAAAAGCCTCCACACCTATTTTTTTAAAGACTATCACTATTTAAAAAAAAAGACTATCACTATTAAAAAAAAGAAAGAAAGAAAGAACTAGTAGTTGAAAGCTACATTTTGGATTTCTAATTTCCATGAAATTTATTATTATTTTTTTAATTTTAAAGTCCTTAAATAGAAAATGCATTTTTTTGTACATAGCCTGTTTTTAATTTTTTCCACCCTTATTCATTTGACTACAGGCATGAAAAGAAAGTTAAAAAACTATTTCACACTAAATGTACTGTGGGAAGGGAGTGGTGTTAGTGGTTAAAGAGTGGGACTTGTAGTTCAATTTTTTAAGTTCTATTTCTGGCTTAATCCTGGGCAAACCCTGTGGTTTTGTGATAATCACTTAACTGGGCATATATGGGGTTCACTACCTGAGAACCATGTTGAGACTGATCTTCACCTCTCAGAAGCAGTGTTTTCTTTTCTTTCTTTTTTTTTTTTTTTTTTTTTGCATAGAAGAAATAGGGAATAGGCCAGAGGTATGGGGAGGAAACTGAGAGGATTCACCAAAGACAGAGTGGGGGGTTGAACAGGTGGATGTACTGAGATACACTGCTGAGGGGAGCACAGGGCTAGACAGGAGAGGTCTGCTGTGCATGTGGGTCAGCTCCCAGGCTGGGAACTGAACTCCCTGGCAGGAGCTGTAATGAGACTTAACCCTTACACCACCAGGAAGGCCTGAACTAAGGTTGTATTTTAAGCTGCCACCTGATTACACCTCATGATGTAATCCTTAAAATGTTTTATTTTTTAAGCTGGTTCTCATAATGTTCTTTTATATCTACTATATCCAATATCTTATGAGCAATACATCCATAAAATATTCAATGTTATTTTAAAAGTTAACATAACAAAGAATGAACTTTTTCATGATCACTGTTTAGATAGATATCTAATACTATAAAACAAATCATCCCAAAACCTAATGACATAGAACAACAGTTAACCTTATTATGTTTACATCTTTGTGGGTCAGAAATTCAGAGGGGGCAAAGCCTGGCCAACTTGTCTCTACTCCATGAGTTAGAAATGCTGGAGGTAATTTGACTAAGGTCTAGAATCATCTGTATAATTTATATTACTTTACCATGTTTTTGTGCTGGAAGGACTAAAATTTGATTTAATTGGTGCTATATAGCAGATTTTTAAAAAAGATTTATTTATGCATACAGAACTGGGTGGATTCCAAAGATAACGAGGTAAAATGGAGCCACCTAGCCCAAGCTCAAGAATGGGGTAGGAATCTGGGGCTTTAAGGAGAAAGAAGGACTCATTCAAGGACAAATGAGGGTTATTTAAATGATGAAGACTGACGTTCTCTAATTAGATGATTGCCCTATCACCTAGATAGAATTTAAAATAGAAAACATGTTTCTGGTAATAACCCTGATTCAGGGTAAGACCCCCAATTTTTTTTTTAAAGATTTATTTATTTGTACATACAGAACTGGGGTACAGGCCAGAGGCTCAGGGGCGGCGAGAGGCTTCACCAGAGACAGAGTGGGGAGCAGAACAGGCAGATCGACAAAGTACACTGCTGAGGGGAGCAGTGGGCGGGTCAGGAGAGATCTGCTGTGCCATGTGGGTCACCTCCAGGGCGGGCGGGGATCAAACTCATGCTGAAGTGGCTTTAGCTTCTTAGTGCTGTGCTTTACCCCACTGTACCACCAGGGAAGGCCCCTGTATTCAAATAATTTTAATGCGTAGACTATCTCAAGGGATCCTCAAAAAAAAAAAATTGAGATAAGATTGGTTACAAATGAAGAAGGTGAAATCATGATGCAACCAGTTAGTTGAAGACTCAGGAAAAAAATTGTATAATTAATCACATGACCTTAACTTCACCCTGAATATACAATAATGATAAACCTCTTAAGGATTCAGAAATATTTTATTTGTGTCATAAGGACATCATGCCTCTCTCACTCTCTCCCTCTATTCATATATACACATAATTTACAACTGAGAAGAAAAAGCTAAGGGAAAATAAATGTGATATCATGGCATTTATGTCAGGCTTCCCTGGCTACTGCTACTGCTGTGAGTAACGCAACTATCTTTTTACTCTGAGTCAGTAGCTTAGTGTCTTCTGCCAGCATCCAGGGAAATGAGACATGCTAATAAACTGCTGGGAGTTAGGGTAAAATATCAACCCCTTTGTAGTTCTTGGCCATTACAAATTCAAATTAGAAAAGTAGGCTCAACAGTCTTAAGGGATATGCTAAAGGTTACAGCTAATAAAAAGCAAAGATTGGATATGAACAGTACCTGTAACTACAACCTCAAAAACAGGTATGTTACCTAAGTTGATGCCTATTAGTAGTGAAACCTACTGTTAAAAAAAATTAAACGAGGGAGAAGGGACATTCTATGTAGTATTCTCATGTGATATAAGTCAGGATTTCAGTGACATGAATATGAAAAATTACCTGCAATTAAGAAAATTCCTCAAAAATTAAAAATAGAAATTCCAGAGCTCCTGGTTGCATAGTGGGTTAAAGCACAGCACGAGTTCAATCCCTGTCCCAGTGGTGATCTCATGGTACAGCAGATCTCTCCTGACCCACCCGCTGCTCCCCTCAGCAGTGTACTTCATCAGTCAGCCTGTTCTGCTCCCCATTGTCTCTGGTGAATCCTCTCCTCACCTCTGCACCTCTGGCCTATACCCCAGTTCTGTATGCATAAATAAATACATCTTTAAAAAAGATGGAAATTCCATATGGTCTAGTTATCACACATCTATGTATATGCTTGAAGAATACAGAACACTAATTTGAAGAGATACTCACACTCCTATGCTCATTTATAGCAGTACTGGCAATAGCCAAGAGTTAGAAAGAACCTAAATTCCCACTGATAGATGACTGGATAAAGATGCTGGTTATATGCACAATGGAACATTACACTGTTATAAAAAGTAGGTAAATACCCCATTTACAACAGCATGGATGGAACTAAAAGACACTGTCCCAAGTGATACGGGCACATGGAGAAAGACAAGCACCATAAGATTTCATCTATATGTGGTACATAAAGAAAGAAAACTAGTGAATAAATACAACAACAACAACAAACCTTTAAACTGTAACACAATAAATTTAAATGGCCTGAAAAAGCCATTTTCATTTCTCTTTAAAAACAAAAGAATTACTTGTAATTCATTCCCAAATCAGCAATGGAGCCTCAAACTGTAAGCTTTTCCCAAGTACCATTATAATATGTTTTTTATTTTAAAAGATTTCTGTATGGCACTAATTATAATAGTGAAGTGTCAAAATTATGGCTTATGGACATGGTTCTTTATGATCCTGAGCATCACAACAAAAGTGGCAAGTGGGGCCTTCCCTGGTGGTGCAATAGATTAAAGCACAGCACTATGAAGTGATCCACAGCCACTGCAGCATGAGTTTGATTCCCGGTCAGGGAGGTGACCCACAAGGCGCGGTATACCTCACCTGACCCACCCAGTGCTCCCCTCAGAGTGCATTTCAATCTGCCTGTTCTGCTCTCCACTCTGTCTCTGGTGAATCTTGTCACCCCCTACAATTCTGGCCTGTATCCCAGTTCTTGTATGCATAAATAAATAAATAAATCTTTTGTTTTTAAAAAAAGTGGCAAGTGTTTAGACCTGACATACAGTAAAAATCAAACTGGAAAAACCACAGCGTGATTTCAAACATGTGAGGTGATTGCCGCCAACTAATGGTGAGCCTTGACCAACATCTGTCTTCCCCACTTCTTCTGATTGCTTTCCAACTATGGGAACCACAGGAATTGACTCCGGGCAACAAAGCCCTGGACGTGAGATGGTAATCTCGGCCACAAAATAAATGAGCTGTTCTGGAAAACCTCACCTTCAGAAGGAGACTTTCACTTTTTGTTAACATATTGCAAACTTTCCCAGGGATACCTGAGAGCTCAGTAAAGTTTGAGGGTAAGTGAAAAAGAGAATGGAAATTATAGTTCCTAGAAAATTAGAAATACTCATTTACATGAATACTCCTTTTTCCCCTTTAAAGCTCTTAATATGATGCTAAGTCAGTCATAATCTCAGTCCCATGCTCTGTTTTGCCGATTTAGAAACTGAGGCTGTAGATATTTGAGCATTAAGATGCAGTTACAAAGTGGCAGGTCAGATTCAAACCCAGTAATCCCTACCCAGTTGCCATGTTTCTACTTCCTGTCCTCTTCTGGAAAATGTCTTAAGGGCACACGAGGACAAAGAACACTAAAATGTAATAAGCAACATCAAAACCCCAATTTTCCTGATTTTGGAGTTTTTCATGGTCAATTCCATAGTTTTAAAGCACACAAGTATAAGAAAATAGAAATGGAAAATCTGTATTAGTTAAGAATTAGGGTTAAACCAAAACTCCAATATGATCTTTCGAACTGCGGTCTTCTTCAATTATTTTTTCTCACTGGAAGTCCAATGCAAGAAATATGCCCATCTATGACCACAGAATGTCAGCATCATTAAGATATTTGTTATTTACTAGCATATCCTAAGTATCTGGAATGGAGTTGGTTATCTGGTAAATTACCAACATATAAAAACTGAACTATATGAATAAGTCAAAGAATAATCATTATTTTGGTACTCAAGTTCAACTTTTGATAATCCTATATGTGGGTTCATTCTCATCAAAATGTGAGAGTTAATTCATATTATATTTGGAAGTGTATTAGGAACTTCTTCTTTACCAGTGGTAAGAAGTAAATTACCACTGGTCATCCCGGTCTCCAGGACTGTAAGAAATAAACATTTTACATATGCACACTCTCACCCACAGACACACAACACACTGCCCAGTCTCTGTGAAGGCAGAGACTTACTCTGTGGTCTTATACAGGTACACTGTAGCTCATGATCCATACTGATGCTAACCTGAGTCAGTGAGGCTTCACATTGATACTTTAACCTTCATTGCATAAGTCAAGCCTAATGAATAGGTACTTTGTTGGAGGAATCGGAATCCATTCTTTTGGATACTATTCCTGTTTTATCCAATGGTTGGGTTGCTCTGTGTTCCGGCAACTGACAGGTTTTCTACCTTGCTAAAGGTACCATCTACCACTTCTCGTAGACCATATTAAACATACACAAAAAAAGCAGCTCAGACTGCTCTACAGTCAGTAATTCTTTCGCATATATTTAGTTTTTAGGACGTTGGTTATTTGACCACGCCTTTACCTCATCTGCTCTGGTGGTGCTGAGCCCAGTAATTCCCAGTCATTACAGACCTGAAATGATTTATTTCACACCCTGAAAACAAACCCTTGCAGCTCCTCAATTGTGGTTTACCATGTGTGAATGCAGACTTTCTGAATGACTAGTGACTACATAATCTAGGTGCAAAAGAATAACCATTATGGCATCTAGATCCTTATCATTATGTTGCATTTCCTGTCCTTATTTGGCAATTGCTGGGAAACCTGCTCTTACAACAGTTCATCAAAATAAAATATTGAAAGGCATCAATCGCAAAAATCTCATGTTTGGTTTTTAGTATAGAGTGTTTAGAAGTTTATTAGAAACCCTGGGCTTTTTGCAAGTAACATAAAGAACCTGCTTTATATACAGCTGAGACAAATATTGTTGTGACTCTGCATTAGGAAGACACTAAAAGAAAAGCAAGGACAGAAGCAGCATAAAGCCCAGTGAAGAGGCCCTGAGTAGCCGCCGTGATGGAAGATCATAGTTTGGTCAGGAAGGCATCTGAATCCAACATATACTATTACTTGGAAGTCATGATATTGTCATATCATAGACATATGAACTAGGTGAGAGATTAGTTGTAAATCTATTTATACACACACACATGCATGCACTCACACAATTTCTAGTTGAGGGTCCAAGTGCCCATAACAGAACCACAAGATAAAGCATTCCCTTAAACTGTACAGGAAACACTGATTAGACACAGAAAAGAGCACATTGATTTCATTCTTAAAGTTCAGAACACCATCATCTCCTTAACTGAAGTTCATTTTTTTTAAATGACAGAATCCAATGGCTACTTTAAACCTTTTCTTGAAGGATGAAATAAAGTAGTGAAAGAGCACCAACACACTAAGTAGCTTGACTAAATTTTCCACATGTATAACTCATATAATTACCACCAGGTCAAAGTGTAGATTATCCCCAACCTTCTGGAAGTGCTTTGTGCTTCTTTCCTCTCAGTATTCATGCCCTACCCCCTCTAGAGGTAACCATGTCCTCTGATTTCTATCACCACTGATTAGTTTTTTTTTTTTTTAATTTATTTATTTGTGCATACAGAACTGGGGTACAGGCCAGAGGCTCAGGGGCGGTGAGAGGTTTCACCAGAGACAGAGCGGGGAGCAGAACAGGCAGATGGAAAAAGTACACTGCTGAGGGCAGCAGAGGGCGGGTCAGGAGAGGTCTGCCGCACCATGTGGTCACCTCCGGGGCAGGCGGGAATCGAACTCATGCAGAACTGGCTTTAGCTTTTCAGTGCTGTGTTTTAACCCGCTGCGCCACCAGGAAGGGCCGATTAGTTTTTTGGTTTTTTTTCTTATAACATTATATTGCATATCATTTTGAACACCTAGAGGAACAACTATACATGTATACATGAATGATATTCCTTGCTGAGTACAACTATGAAATTCATCTGTCACTGAGTGTATTTGTTCCTTTATATCACAGTATGGCATTCTATTGGATGAGGAGATCATCATTTATAATTCCATTCTCTTATGATAGACATTTGTTTTCTACTCTTTAATTATGCTGAATAAAGCTTTTATGAACATTCAATATGACTAAGAAGTTCATTGAAAAATGTGCAGCAGCAAGAGATGCCTTCAGTGTAAGTTATGAAGGAAAATATCTAGGAGTTATATATATGTGTGTGTGTGTGTATAAATTTGCATCATTGTTAATTGTAATACAATGTTTACTCCCACCCCTCAGGTGTAGAGCCCACAGATTTTCCTCCTCCAACTTGCCCATACACCATCACCACAGTCCCCTATGCTCTTCCCGCCATCCTTCTGATCCCTCTCCCTTTCCTGAATGTCTCTGCTTTATAATTGTATGTTTTTGTTTTGTTGTTATTTTCCCCCATGTCTTATTTGGTTCCCCTATATTTCGCCTGTAAGTGAAACCATCCTCCATTTTTCTTTTTCCTTTTGACTTATTTCACTGAGCTTGATCCCTTGTAGCTCCATCCATGTTGCTGGGAATGGCATGAGTTTATCTGCTTTGATTTTTGAGTAGTATTCCATTGTGTATCCATACCACATCTTCTTGATTTATTCATCTAACTTTGGGCATTGGGTTGTTTTCACATTTTATCTATTGTAAACAGTGCTGCAATATAGAGGCACAGGAATTCTTTTGAATTAATATTTCTGTGTCCTTGAGGTAGATTCCTAGGAATTTAAAATTTTTGATACTTAGTACAGACTTAGTATAGATTCAACTATATGACACATACATTACATATACTTATTACACAGGTATGTGTTCTATTCTTTTATGTTTTAACTTTATTTAAATCATAAGAAAAAATATGTGTCTTGCTGTAACTGTTTCTGTACCCATCTCATAATTATAGGATGCATCTCTGTTGACATATGTAAGCAAGTTTCATTCCATTCACTGTTTTGTATCACAATGTGTAACTATCCCACAATATATTTATTTATACTCAGGTTAACAGATATTGTGTTTCTAGTATGTCAGTGTTATAAACAATTCAATACATGTTATTGTGCATGCCTCTTGGAATATAATGTGGGAGGATTATATGGTGTATGTCTCAAATTGAAATTGTTTGAATGTAAGATGCATAAAGTTCAACTTTACAAAATCATGACAAGTTGTTTTTCAAATTAGGGGTACTGGTTACATTCAACTATATATATGAATTACTATTATTTACATTTTTATGAATAGGTAATACTTGTGAATTTTTCCACTTTCTAGTTTTTTCATACTAATATTAAATGGTGTCATTTGTAGTTTAACATGAAACTTCATGAGTTTTATGAGCCATGTTTTTTTTTTTTTTTTAAAGATTTATTTATTTGTGCATACAGAACTGGGGTGCAGGCCAGAGGCTCAGGGACGGTGAGAGGCTTCACCAGAGACAGAGCAGGGAACAGAACAGGCAGATCAACGAAGTACACTGCTGAGGGGAGCAGTGGGCGGGCCAGGAGAGGTCTGCCTCGCTCGCCATGTGGTCTCCTCCGGGGCAGGCGGGAATCGAACTCATGCGGAAGCGGCTTTAGATTCTCAGTGTTGTGCCTTAACCCGCTGCGCCACCAGGGAGGGCCTGAGCCATGTTTTTTCTTTTATGTAATTAGTCATGTTTTCTCATTTTAGGAAATTACCATTTTTTGATCATACTTGTAGGCATCATTTACATGAATATAATTTCATTATTGCTGTAGTTTTTGCAGTTAATTTTGTCCTTTATTTTTCTTTTGAAATTTTAAAAATAAGGTTAACTTTTGTTTACATTGCTGCTTGAATTTTAGAAGTGTAGAATCCCTCCTGCTAGTGCTGGTACCATAGAGTTCCCTTTTCTTAATGTTCTGAAATTTATAAAACTGTAACTTGCATAATTATAGTCCTTTTCAGTTCCCCAAGGATATGTGTATTTGACAAATTAAAACTAGAGGGATATTGTCATGGCATTTTTAAGAAGGAAATCACTTAGATGATAAAAAAACCTTCCAGAATCAGAACATTTTTGAAGTTCAAATTATGTCCTAGGTCATGCTTCTTGGTTATACTTTAAAACACACCCTTTATGTAACTTTTTACTTTTTTAATATATTTTTTTAAGATTTATTTATGCATACATCGCTGGGGTACAGGCAAGAGGTGCAGTGGTGGTGGGAGGAAGAATAGGCAGAGTGGGGAGTAGAATAGGCAGATTGAGGAAGAACACTACTAAGGGGAGAGGCGGGCTGGTCAGAAGAGGTCTCTGGGGTGGGGATCGAAATCACACATAAGGGGCTGCGGCTTGCTTGCAGTGCTGTGTTTTAACCTGTTGAGCCACCAAGGAGGGCCCTTTTTAGGTAGTGTTTCTTTATAATAATCTTTTTTCTGATATAAAATTTTTGGCTCCATCTGGTCTTCTTTGTATTTACCTCTTAGAATATTTGACATTAATTACCCTGACTACAGATTTTGGATTCATATATCCTTAGTTACTCCCTATGGGCACTCAAGAAATCAGTTCATACTTCTTGCAGTGAAAACATATTAGTATTAGTTATCAGTGAAATATGTAGTTACAGATATAATACAAAATTTATATGTCACTTAGCTTGTGTAGAGCTATGGATATATACACAATTTTAATGTTTAAAGATGTATAAATGACAATTGTATCACTGTTAATTTCAAGTAGCAACCAATAATGTATTAGTCTAATATTTTGATGCAAAACTAATAGGCTGTGCATAAACAAAGCTCATTCATGCAACACAAGGAATATATACTTTTACCCTGAACTTTTGAACAGAAAATATATTAAAAGAACAATGAAAAATTTTCCAATAATTATTTTACAAAAACAAAGATGGAACCACATATTAGCCACACTCTTCATGCCAGGGTTTATTATAGATGCTAAATCAAACAAAGGCACTTAAGAAGTGGTACCAGTCATAGGTCAACTTCAGAGCTCACATATTTTTAATAAACCCTCTATTGTGTTTGCAATTGTTTATGTGGCTTCTTCATATGTTCAGCAGCTGGTAGTTATGCAACATCAAAACCAGGCAGTGTTGTTCTCCATAATTTTCAATGCTCTCCTTATGCAAAATCATAACAGTAGAATTATGAAATTAAGCCTTAGATAAGTAATACATTTCAACACATTCAAAATTGAGAAAGGATGTGTATGTAGTACAATACCACAAAACACCTGAAGTATTTAGAGTTCTACTGAAACTGAATGACTGCAGTCCAAGAAATACAGGATGCTAATGAAAACTGTCATCTGTATGAAAAGCATGCACTTTGAAAACAGACCTGAGTTTGTGTCTTAGTTTTCTCTCTTACCATGTTATTTATTTCAATGTATAAAATAGGACAGTTAATACGACCTAGGTTAGGCTGCTGTAACAAGTTCTAAACTTGAGTGTTTCATAAAAGGAAAAATTCTAACTGAGGCTTTATGTGTTTGTCATCTCTGCTTTGTGTCATATCTGCCTATACTGTGATACAACCTGGTAAGGAAACCTTAGCAGAAAAGCAGTGACTAACTGAAGCAGAGGAAAAGGATTTCCACAAAGAATTCAGTCCAGAAGTAACATATGCCACTTCCCTGACAGCCCACCCCGCTACAGAGAAGAGCAAACAGCAATATTACCATCTGCCTAGAAAGCTCACTTTGTTAGTGGGAGAGAGATTTAAAGACCTGAAGCAGGTTTTGATTTCTAAAAGCTTTGTGTCTTTAAGGTTGTTCATATATATGTATGTACACACACACACACATACACACACATATACATACATGCACACAGTGTTATATATATACACATATATATGTGTATATATAAAACGTTAAAATTAATATAAGAAATAAAGAAAATTAAATGCTACATTTTGAAATGGATCCAAGACTCTGAAAAGCAAAGGTTAATCCCACTTGCATTCACTGAACAAAAATCTGTATGTTTGCAGATCTGCAAAAAATATTTGACAGATTAATTTTCCAATCTTTACCTCCAGGTAGATTATTTCTGTAAATTTTAGTTGAGATTTAGGTGATTATCATTTTTTTTAATCTAAAAACATATGTACTGCTTTTCCAATAAAATTATGAATCAAATGGTATTTTTTTTAAGTTAAGGAAACACAGGTTTACAATAATATATATGATTCAGAGAAAAAAGACCCATACTCTACAGATGTGCGTAAACACACCACACCCACCACCAAAGCACCCTGGTCCTCAACAATAGTTCTCCCTCTCTCTCCATCATTGTCCTGCCCATGTGGTAGTCTCAGTTGTAGAATCAGATTTCTGGAGTTTGCTTTGGTTTGTTTTTGTTAGATGGATTGTTTTGTTTCTCTGTATTCCACATGGTTTTTCTGTACTCAGACAGTTTCCATATGAAGGAAACTATCTGCTATTTGTCTTTATCCTTCTGGTTTATTTTTATTAGGATTAATCTTCATTTTCTTGTGTGCCGTCATAAAAGGCAAGAGTTCATCATTTTTTCTATCTGAGCAGTAGTTTAGAAAGAAAGACAGAGAGTGTGTATATGCACACCCCACTTCTCAATCCACTCATCTGGTCTTGAGCACTTAGGTTGCCACCATAACTTGGCTATTGTCAATAGTGCTGCAATGAATCTAAATGTGCACAGAACCCCCCGAATGAGTATTTTTGTATTCTTTGGGTAGATACCTAGAAATGGAATTGTGGGATCATAAGTTGATCTACTTTTAATATTTTGACAAACCTCCATACTATTTTCCACAGGAGCTGGACCAATCTACACTCCTATCAGAAAGGTGAATAAAAGTGAAAACAATAAGTATTAGTAATATATACACACACAATGCGAGGACATAATGTATTGTACTCTAATATATATTGTTAAATATATTTCTGATTATATAATATATATGCCCTGATATTCTAGGGCACAGTTATTCTCATTTATATTACTAGAGGATATTCAAAATGAGAGTTTCATTAAAAAGTGTTACTTTTCCTTCCGGGTACCATTTAGACTTGGATAACTGATTCAAGTTAGTTAAAATGTAATGTTCTAACTCTAATCAAACAATATCCCTCTGACAAGTCCAATTGTTAAAGACTTTCCCAGGATCAAAGACTGGTTTCTAATCAGTTTTGAGAGACAACTGGGCTGTATGAGTTGGGAGATAAACACAGATTGACTCTGTGGTGAAAACTCCTAACTCCTCCACTTTATTGAATCTCACTAGAAACTAGGGAATCACCAAATAACAGTAAGGGAATAAAACTACAAGTTTTTCCAGGATGAGGTATGTGTTTATGCTGAAATCTAAAATCTAGGAGCAAGAACTCTTAACATTTGCTGGTCATAAAATAAACCACACATAAAGCTGTTAACAGTGGTATAATAATTAATAATTCCAAATGAAGCTAAAAAAGAAAACGCAGCCTGAAGCTAAAATATGCAAGCTAAATAATGAAAACCTGATTGTATTCCTCATCAATTCAGAAATAAGTCAAAGATGTTGGCTCTCATTACTTTTTATTCAACATAACATTGGAATTCTTAGACTTTTTTAATAAGATTTATTTATTTATGCATACAAAAACTGGGGCATGGGCCAGAGGTGTGGAGGGGTAGAGGATTCACCAGAGAACAGTCAGATTAACTTAAGTACATGGTTGAGGGGAGTAGTGGGTGTGTCAGGAGAGGTCTGTCACACCATGTGGGTCACCTCCCTAGCTAGGGATTGAACTCATGGCATTCTGTCTTGGTTGTAGATAGCTGCATACTACTATACTTTAACTCCTGAGCCACTAGGGAGAGCCCTCTTAGACAAATTTTGAGGAAAAAAAAAATTTAAGTCATGATAGAAAAAGGGATATAAAATTTACCCTGTTTGCAGATTCCACTGTAATCTATACAGGAAAGCCCCAGGAGTTTACCCAAAAATGCTAAGGCTAATAATGAGTTCAGCAAACTCTCAGGATGTAAGAACATCATATAAAATGAAATATTTATACACACACATTAAGCAAAAAATAAGATTAAAAATACCATTTACAATAATAAAAAATAAATACATAGACTGATTATAAGTAAAATGTGTACAGTATCGGTGTACTAAAAATTACAAACCACTTATGAAAAGAAACAAAGAGCTAAATAAATGGAGAGACATGACTATTGTCATAATTTTGAGCAATCAATATAATGCAGTTGATTCTACCCAAATTAATCTGTAGGCTTAATGCAATTCTTATCAAAATTCCAGTAGTAAGTTTTATAGATATTTATTGTAAAAATTATATGTAAAGGCAAGAAAACTAGAATAGCTAAAAAAATCTGAAAATAATGAAATATCTCATTATGTAGCTAAGTTAGAGTAATTAGAGTGGTACTAACAAAAGTATGCATATATATATGTCATATAAATATGAAAAATATGATATACTAAAAAGATATAAATAGTAAGACAGTTATAGACTCACACATATAACAACCAACTGATTTTCAAACAAGTTCCAAAAACGGTTTATAGTAAAATGGTTTCAACAATTCCTGGACCAATGGAATAGCCATAGGCAAAAAACGCCATACTAAAAAACAAAAGCCTCACATACCCAGAGACATCAACTTAAACCTCATATGTTATACAAGCATTAACTTTATATAAATCAAAGATTTAAGTGTGGAATATAAAATTGTGACACTTGCAGAAGAAAATATTGAAGAAAAGTTTCAGGACTTAAGAGTTAAATGAAGAATTCTTAAAATGCTACCAAAATTATGATAAACCACTTGATAAAATGTTTTAATTTTGCTTTAACTTGAAAAAAAACACTAAAAGATACTATGTAAGGGGGATGAAATGGCAATATATAGTGGGAGAAAATATTTCTAAGCCATATAACTGAAAAAGGCTTTATATTTAGTATATATACAGAATTTTAAAAGCAATACCACACACACACACACACAGAGAGAGAGAGAGAGAGAGAGAGAGAGAGAGAGAAATTTATTTAGAAATTGTGTAAAAAACTTTGAGCAGATTATTTTACCGAGGTGATATATGATGTTAAAGATGTAAGTGCATAAGAACATGAAAAGATATTTAATATCATTAACCATTAGAGAAATGGTAATTAGAACTTCAATGAGATATTACTTAAAAAATAGTATTAGGTGCATTAAAATATAATTACACTACTTAAACTGTTAAGGATATGGAGAAACTGGGCCCTCCCTGGTGGCACAATGGGTTAAAGCACAGCACTGTGAAGCTATCCAGAGCTACTGCAACACATCATGAGTTCAATCCCCGGCCAGGGAAGTGACCCACATGGCACGGCAGCCCTCTCCTGTCTTGCCCGCTGCTCCCCCAGCAGTTGTGTTTTAGTAGCTGCTGCACCTATTCTGTTCCCCACTCTGTCTCTGTTGAATCCTCTCATGCCCCTGCACCTCTGGCCAATATCCCAGCTCTTGTGTGCATAAGTAATTTTTTTTTAAATGATGTGGAGAAACTGAATTATTCAGAGATTGCTGATGGTAAGTTAAGTGTAAATGACATGCACTCTGAAGAACAGTTTGAGAATTTCATTTATCAAATGAAATTTTATAAATCCTTTCCTATAACTCAATAACCCTATACTTGGTTATTCATCCCAGAGAAATTAAAACTTTGTCTACACAAAAATATACCATTAAAGTGCTTAGAAGATTTGTAGTAACATAAAATCATAAATAAACTAAATGTCATCAAAATAAACTGTGGTATCGCCACATGAAATGAACACTATGGATACTACTCAGTAATGAAACAGAGTGAACTAGTGATGCACACAAATTGTATAAAGATCTCAAGGAAATTACATTGAGTGAAAAAAAGTCGATCACAAAAATTCACATACATTATGATTCCATTTACAAAATATTCCTGAAATAATGAAACTATTATGGCAGGAAAAGGGTTTGTGTAACCTGACATCCTAAGTCTTTACTTCAGAATCTCTCTATGATTACAAAGATTGATCTAATAAAGGCAATCGGTAGGTTAAATTTTTAGTTACAGGAATATCTTCATTGTAAAAAAAACAACATGAAATTATATACAACAAAACATTTATAATGATTTACAATTATTTGTGCTGAATATTTCCATTTTTCTTCCGATCTGTAAGGTTCAATTTTGAAATTGAAATATGAAATCATAGAAAAGCATACTCTTTCATGGAACTTAGGATGAGTTATTTTGTTATTTTGTAACCAAAGAACGTCCACATGATTTACAATTATTTGTGCTGAATATTTCCATTTTTCTTCCTTGATTTGTAAGGTTCAATTTTGAAACTGAAATATGAAATCATAGAAAAGCATACTCTTTCATGGAACTTAGGATGAGTTATTTTGTAACCAAAAAACATACATATATGAGAACCTTTAAAGCTCTGTAGATCTGCATTTGCAATTTTGAATCCCAAAGTCACAGATTATAGTATAACACTTTATTTTATACAAAAAGTAAAGCAACTCATATAAAACATAAAAGTGAGCAATTTATGCTATTCTACTTTAAATGAAAGAAATGTGAAAGAGTAGCTGGGAGTGGTAGCCAGGCTTTTCAAGGCAAATAAAAGTGAGACCTTCCTAGAAGCTAAGTCCAGTTCCACAGTTACTCTTATCATGAATTATATAGCACACTGAATTGGAAAAACAGAATAAATTGTTATTTGAGAAAAATGACTCATTAAACATGGAATTAAATAAAGTGATGAGGTGTGATTAAAGATATGTAGTGTGTATATATATGTGTGTGTATATATATATATACATATATACATATATATATATGTATATATAAATTATAAAGAAAATACTCCTCAAACTGTTAAGTTCCACTTGGTTACTCCTTTTCAGTTCCCATCTGACACAGTCTTAAAATTGTGACCTTCCAGAGAATTTAACAGGGTCAGATTTTATTGCTACAAAGGGTATAATTCAGTTTTCCAAACAGTTTGAATAAATGACCAAGCAATCTATCACAAGCTTAAAAACACAAATGGAGAGCATCTTCAAAAACTCCCACCTCTGTAAAATGAAAAGATCTATGATACTGACTGAGTAAAGAAATTTGGCACCAGATTTTTTCATATTTATAAATTCCACAATGTGAAAATAATTGGGATATATGCAATAGCTCTTAACATTTTTTTAAAATATTTATTTGTGCATACAGAACTGGGGTATACAGGCCAGAGGCTCAGGGGCTGCGAGAGGCTTCACCAGAGACAGAGTGGGGAGCAGAATCTATGAAGTACACTGCTGAGGGGAGCAGCGGGCGGGTCAGGAGAGGTCTGCCACGCCATGTAGTCACCTCTGGAGCAGGCGGGAATCAAACTCATGTGGAAGTGGTTTTAGCTTCTTAGTGCTGTGCTTTAACCCATTGCGACACCAGGGAGGGCCCAGCTCTTAACATTTGTAAACTTCATTAAACCCAGTCAACTGTGAATTTATCACTGTGAGGATATTTTTTATTTGTTTATTCCCCAGTCCTTTGTACAGCTCTCCAAACGACTAGTCAATAGAAGCCAGCAAAAGAAAAGTACATTTATATTTATCTCAATAATAACAAGTAGCAAAAGAAAAACAAACACCAGAATCAAGAGCTAAATTTGTTTCTAAGATTTAAAATAAAATAATAAAGGAAGTTGGAAAGTAGAGTCAATAAATTAAGATTACTAGCTGAGCTTCGGGTCACAGTAGTTCAGGTCTCTTACACATTCTTCAGTTTAAGTGGAGCAGGATCAGACACTTGAGACTAGGGGCTTTGGGAAAAGAAGCATCTGGCTTTCAGTTATCGCTGCCATTTGTCTGCTATGATCCTAGATATTGCATCTTATATCTTCTGAGCTTTAAAAATGTTTACTAAGGGCCTCTTTGGTAGCACAAGGGGTTAAAATGCAGTACTATGAAGCTATCAGCAGCCATGCCGTCACAGTTCAATGGATCCCTGGCACAGCAGACCTCTCCTGTCTGGCCTGTTGCTCCCCATAGCAACATATTTCAGTAGATCTGCCTGTTCTGCTCCCCACTTTGTCTCTGGTGAAGCCACTCACACCCTCTCTAACACATACCTCTGGTCTACACCCCAGCTCTGTATGCACGAATGTATAAATCTTTTAAAAAATATTTAATAAATAAGACCAATTTTACAGAGATGCCATAGATTTAAGTGACTTGGAAAGAAAATATTTAATAAATAGAACTGTTTTTAAATCTATATGCTCTGCAGAAGAATGGGAAAATGTAAGATTCCCTGAAGATAATGAATAGCCTCTGGTTAGACCATTTCTATTCACAGACACATAAGAAATGATTTAGTGAAACAAAACACATAATTTTATGAAAAAAAAATCAACTTATTCATGTGAAAGCTGACTCCATTCTCTCCAAATATTGCTTTATAGTTGTAGAGATATAAAATTAATTTTCTCAAGTGATTTGGTAGTGGAAGAACACAGCAAGAAGGATTACTGTTGATTTTGCTAGAGAGTAAAAAATGTTAAAGATCTAATCATATGAAAATTTGTAAATGACTTGAGTGGAAAATTTGAAGTGCAGAAAGGAGAAAATTAGTTTTATTAACCATAGTTTGACAGTAAGGTTTCATTTATTTATTTTCATGACCTTTTCCCATTTTATTCTCAATAAATCCATCTTTTCTTTTAAATCCAACTTTTTAAAGGCAGCATCATGAATCTAATGCGGTCTGAAAATTATTTGCACATTACATAGCCTCTTTGAATTTTCCTTACATGTACCATGTTGATAAAAATGGACATCTGAAAGGCTTATTGTGCAGATAAATGAAGTAATGCTTGTGAAAAAACAAGAATGGTAAGCTAGAAACTATACAAACATTACCTATCATTATCTCTGGTAAGCCAATAAAAAGCAGATAATGTAATGAGGTGGATGTTGGCAGAAGAAAGAAAAAAAAAACTTTGACTGTTCCTTTTAGAGTACTTTGCTACTTCACAATAGTTTTCTTTTTTTTTTAAATCTGAGTTGAAATTGCTGGATGGTAATTAGAATAAGCTTTCCAAAAAGCTAAAAAACTCAAGCTGTACCAATGATTAAAATGCTAAATCTGTTTGAAACTTTAAAATTTTTCACATGTATAATTGAACTTCTTGAATTTTGAAATGCACTTTGCTTTAGAGAGTTTCATAAAGCAAGGGCCATCCTTCATCCCATTCTCACTCCTTCATGTCTTTGTTTTCACTAAACTCCATATTCAAAAATTTGGGAGTGAACTATTTTGATTTATAAATATGGATGTTCTAAAAAATGTTACTCTGAAAAAGTTTGATAGTATTCTTAACATGCAAAAAATGGAAAAACAATAGGATAGTTTCTGATGTACCACTTGGGAGGTTATGCTTCAAACTGCTGAAATATGTTAGTGCCACACAAGCAGCTTTATTGCTATGTATGACAATGTGTTTTATCTTAGTAAAATTTAATATGACCAAAAATAACTTGTGTGCCTCAAAAGGAAATCATATGTACGCACTGGGCTGAGTGATAGAAGAGATGAGTTCTAGGAATGGATTCTGCTATTTCTGCTACTAATGTGGAGAAATGACCAATAGCATGTTACCTAATTTTCTCAGCCTAAGCTTCCATTTTTGTAAAACAAATTAAATGATAATTATTTAACTCTACAATGGTTTATTCTAATTGTATAATATCTATTATGTATTCTAGTTAGTTATGTGAATCATTATTTTATAACATTAAGTAGGCGTTTGTTTATAATGAAGTCAAATCCCAGCCTATGTGTGTGAACCATTTCAATTCTCTGTCATTTCAGTTATCAAATTGTTCCTCTCTCTCTTTACCCTTTGAACATATATTTCTTTTTTCTTTTTCTGATGTATGTGGTTCTCTCTGAAGTGCTTCTTTTCCCTGTGGTTTTTTTCACACATCTTTCTTCCATTTTCAAAACTTTTTTTAAAGAGAGACATAAACATGTATCAAAATATCAGCTGTAATTGGCTTCACTTCCAGAATTACAACTTGGCTCTCATATAAGCTACTATTTTAACTGAATAATATCTCTCTGCATTTTAGAAAGAAAGATAACGCAAGTTGACAAAGACTTTTTTTTTTCCTGGATATTTTAGAAAACTAAGGGATAACAAGTGAAGAGGAAAAAAGAAAAATGTTCTGAACATCACACTGTTTATATCCCACTTGCGGAAATATGGCATTTAGTGGGCAAATAATTAGCAAACAATAAAACCTCACACAGTGAGTCAACAGTATTTCTAGAGTGACTAATAAATAGCTAACCAACTGTTCAACTGTGTGGTCCAGATGGGAGCTGTGGGAGTTTCAAGCAGAGATTACCTATGTGACCTATTATACTTCACAAGATTTTATTTTAAACATTATGAGCTCCTATGAAGAAAGTTTGGTAGGTTGGCCAGACATCAAATCTGTCATTGGCTTTGAAGATAGTTAGGCTTCCAAAATAGATTCCGTAATGAAGGCAAGAACCCAGGATGGAGCAAAAACAGAGATAATGGCTCTCATTCAATGAGATCTTGCTCATTGTCTGATAGCATGCTTGCACCTGAAGAACTTCCCAGAGGAGAAAAAAGTGAAAAGAGGAAAACAGTAGCATTGTAGCTGCAGCAACCTTGTGTTCCTTAGAGCTACAAATTACTCTAATAATTTAGTAGACTTCAGTCCATTCTCTCTATCCTTTTCTACAGGACTTCAACTCATGTTTATTACATACATTCAAACTGATTTTTTGTTGTGATTAGTTTGGGTCCTGACACTCCTTAACTGTCCTAGGAGAATCAAGACCTGGCCCATTCATTGCATTCATTTCATTATTTTCTATTGCTGGATCCTTTTTTCTATTGCTAAAGAAACTAATCTTGGTATGATATGCAGTATATTCATCTGAGGGTGCCTTCACAACCCATTTTAGCTTTAGTGAGTAGAGAATTATTCCTATAGTTCTTTATCCTCGTTCTTCAAACTCATGGATGCATTCTGAAAAACAGCTATAACCGGGTCCTCCCTGGTGGTGCAGCGGGTTAAAGCACTGCATTGAGAAACTAAAGCCACTTCCGCATGAGTTCGATCCCAAACTGCCCCGGAGGTGACCACATGGCGTGGCAGACCTCTCCTGACCCGCCCGCTGCTCCCCTCAGCAGTGTACTTCATCGATCTGCCTGTTATGCTTCCTGCTCTGTCTCTGGTGAATCCTCTCACCCTCCGCATCTCTGGCCTGTACCCCAGTTCTGTATGAATAAATAAATAAATCTTTAAAAAAAAACATTCATACAAACCAAGAGAATGTTTTAGATTCCATTTTTAAACCTCTGGCTCAAAACTCTTCCTAGCTGAATTTTCTTTGTTTTGAAATTGATAAATAAGTTGAAAATACTGCTCAAATTCTGGCTGCGGTTTTGGTCTTACTTCCAAATATTGCTCCACTTTGGTGCCTTGTGCAGTGATACCCAGGCAATACCCACTCAGAATCTCCTCTCCAGTCCCACTCCATCCACAGCCCAGAGAGGTTATATTAGTTGCCCATGTGCACTAAATAGCCAGACTGAAGCATGTCCTAATGATGTTTTATATGGGTGAAAAGTGAGCTCTCTAAAATATTTATCAATAGTTCTTTCCTTGTTATTTATTATCTTAAATTCACTCTGAATAATTTTAATATACTTTTGGATATACTTTGCTGGGAGCTTGAGAATGGTTAGAGGAGAACTAATTTTGATTAATGACAGTTTTGTTTTCATTTTTACATTATCTCACAATAAGACATTCATTTGTTGCTTGCTTGCTGTGTTTTTTATGAGTCATATCTTTGCTTCTGTCAAGATTTCTAACAATCTCAGTGAAAGAAAGAAATATTCTATGCCTGATTTATTTCCTTTACAAGAAAATGATGGTTGGTTGGCATTAACTTGGATATTTAGGTTAAATATTTTCTCTTAGTCCCAAATTTATCAAATAAATGTTTTTAATAGCAACGCTTCTATTTATTGATAGCTTTCCTCATACTTATATTCTGGTAAATTGAAAACAGTTCATTTTCTGATATTCTTCTATTAAACTTTTAAATTATTATTGGAGAAAGAAGCGAATTTTAATTATTATCTAAGTAAAAACTACATAAACCATTTGTTGAAAATCACTGGCCTATCTGTCCTACTGAGTTCCATAAATATTTCCAATAGTCTACTGAAATGTCAAACTTAATATAACCCAAATTGGATTTATAATCTTTCAGTTCCAGGCACCCTCTTCCCCTCCTCAAGTTAGTCTGCATTCTATAAATGTATGTTTTTGAAAAGTTGTATAAACTAGTTATATAAACTGCATCATCTTCAATTCACATTACCTTTTTTATTCATCAACATGAAATCAATTACCAAAAATGGTCAATTCAACCTCAGAATTGCATCTCAAATCTGCCTTTTCCTATTGATGTATATTCCTATCTATCTACCTCTCTACCTTTTTACCTTTCCACCATTCCCCTCTCCTCCTCTCCATCTGTTAATCTATCCATCTATCTATTTATATCATCGATCCACCTATTTATATCATCTATCTATCTATCTATCTAATTTTTGATACATATATATGAGTGTCATCCTACACCAAACATAATTCTTGCTTAGATTGCTATAGTCATATGTTAGCTAGCAGTTTCTTCATCTTGCCCAAGAAACTACTGGATTTGTCTTTCTCTGTACTAAATCTCCATTCAATTACTCACTCTTTAAATCTTTCTTTCAAAAAATGTTCAAGTAACACTCTATTCCTCTAGTTTGTGAGCAATTTAAGAAAAAAGAACACTTCTTAATTTATCAAATTGCTGACATACAGACACATGCTATATATCATGAATGCTTATGACTGCCTACATTTATGAATGACTCCAGAAATGAATAAGATATCAACATACCTTCTAGAATAATCATGTATCAGTCAGCACAAAATGATCAGAATTACTGTCATTGTCAAATTCTAATTTTATTCTTTATACAACAGAATTCATTAGTAGGGCATATGCTAATGTAATCTTACAAAAACCTATTCCCAAGCTTATGAAATAACCATTCATAAATTTTTCTTCTTTGATGAATCCTCTCCTAGACCACTTTATTACTAGAATACAACACAGAATTAATGTTTTTTCTTATGGTCATTCTTGGCATTTACCATGTCTTCTGAGCTTAAAATTTAAGTATACTTTTAGGATTTATAACAGATTAAAAAAAATATGAACTATTTGCTTAGGAAAGTAATGTACTTAAGATACTAAATTCAATATAAAATCAATATTTTCTGAAGGATCTCATTGGAAACTTAAAATATAGACTCAGAATATTTTAAAAATTTAACTTTCAGTTCCAATTGTTCTAGTGTACTTATACAAATATTTACTGAGTACCTTTTAGCAAAAATGAAGAAAAATGAACACTATTTAAAATCCCATGTGATTCTCAGCATATTAGATAGCTATGATGCACGCTGAAATTGTTTTTTTCTTGAGGTTTTATTTTGGCATTATAATTTCCATATAGTTATCCCAAATGATATGCAAGCATAATCTTCTCTTTTCTAGTTCGTACTTTAATAACCTATAACAAACCTCAATTAAAAATATTCTCTAGTATAGAAAGCAGTTTGATCAGTTTGCTGGTATTTATGAAGATATTTCTGTTTAAGTTTAGAGACTTTAAAGAATACAAGATTGATTTTGATAATTAACTCTTATTGTTAACTGCATAATTAACTATATTTGTAGAAGTTCCACTTTATGCTTTAAGGCAATGTTTGCATGATATTAACACAATACATGGGTTAATAACTCCACAAAGCATATTAATGTTTCTCTAAATTACTAGCTCATCTGCTTTTAAGCGAAAAACTGTAGAATTTGAAGTCTTTACATATAGAAATTTTATATACAGAAGACAGTAAGTCTGTTGTTTTAGTTATCTGTCAAATTCTTTCAACTACTCACTAAGTCACCTGTATGAAACAAGGAACTCAGTAACAGTTAATCTAATTGAAGGATAATATAATGAATATATTTTAAAAATATAAAAAAAAAGTTTTCTCTGTAGGAAAAAAACTTTATCTAACCTATGATGAATAAAATAAACAGTGAGGACCTCCCTGGTGGTGTAGTAGGTTAAAACACAGCTCTAAGAAGCTAAAGCCACTTTAGCATGAGTTCGACCCCCAACCCGAGAGGTGACCAGATGGTGGGGCAGACTTCTCCTGACCTGCCCGCTGCTCCCCCAGCACTTGGCCTGTTCTGCTCCCCACCCTGACTCTGGTGAAGCCTCTCACCGCCCCTACACCTCTGGCCTGTACCCCAGTTCTGTATGCATAAATAAATAACTCTTTTTAAAAAGAAAAAAAAGTGAGAGGAAACATTTAAAAGGTTTAAAAAAACAAAAGAAACTAAATGTAGATGGGTCCTGCATAAATGCAGAGACCTGTGGATTGTTTCCAGATAACTAAAGTATTCTTCCAAATAGAAATTCATGCATTAACTCCGACAAAAACATCACTTACTTATATATCTTCAATAGTATGGAACTGGTGACATGCCAGTTATAACCAATAGTAACGAATGTATGTGCAAAGAAGCCAGAGAAAACCACATCCCGCTATACAAATGCATGCCCTTTGGAGTGGTTCCTAAAGCAATATGGGTATGCACTGGAGAATACTTGTAGAAATCTGCCAACCCTATTTTTACTGAGACACAGAACTACCTACATATGGTTGCAAGGTGATGAGAAGTCATGGTACTATTTTGCTGGTCCCAGGTCCCATTCCTTTATTATTCAAGACAGGTGTGGTCAGCTTCCTTTGGTCTTGACTCATTGGTTTTTATTTGGGGGAACCTCCCTCATGTTTTCTCCAAGAAAGGACTGTAATTCAGTTCAATTGTAGCCATTTAATTCGTTGTAAAATTAACTGGCATACTGTATCGCAGGGAATTATGGTTACTTAATTCTTCATCTTCTATTTCCTTTTCAACTATTTAATTAACCTCACACTCTGTGGAATAAAATCACACTGTCCTTATAGTAATGCTTGTACCTATTTATGTAAATACATGATACATTCTTTATTAGAAACATTATAAACTGGCTCCTTAGAAAATAAGAATATTTTCTTGATATTTACGATTTAAGAATATTTCTCATAAGTTAAATTTGTTGTTCTGAATTTAAACTCACTTTAGAATGAATTGTTTTTTTTTTTAAGTCCTTGGAGATTTTCTAATTCCTGCAGAATTTATATTAATGGTAGCTGGAAATTTACTGATTCTTATTTCGAATTTCAAAGTCTTTGTATCCTGTCTCCATACTTTCCTACGGTCTCTTAATATCCTAAGTGTGTCACCTAATTTGAAACATATTTTGCTGCTATTTTAAATGGGGTTCAGTTTGTGGATTAAGTATATGAGAAATGACTTCACAAAATATGAACATCTGAGACTAGACATTCCAACTAGAACTTTGCCGTCAGGAATGTGAGTAGTCTTGGCAGGAATTAAAAACTTGGGTTATTTAAAGTGATAGCCAGTGGGTATGAATCCTGAATTTAGAAATTTATCTATTTAATTTTATATGAAAGGTTGTATTTAAATACAACTGTACCTGAAGGCTTTTAGATTAAATGAACCCTACACAGATGTATACAGAGAGTGATGGAAGGCCAGTCCCACCAAAAGCAAGAGATGCAGATGTTGTTCAATTTTGTACATTCTTGTTCAGATGTTATTTGCTGGTATCAGTCACTTCATTTTAGTTGTGAAGCAAATATAGAGTGAGTGAACACACACATTTGTTCAAATAAGTGGACTAAAACAGGATGTACATGCTGTGGTTAATAAGAGCAAAACACCCTAAGGTTTACAATCCCTGCCAAGACTAACTCACATTCCTATCTGAACAGTTAGTTGGAATGTCTCTTACCAGTAGCCTGCAGGCAGAAGTGAAAAGCAGTGACCGGAGAATGGCTGTCACATGCTTTCAATATGGTGACGGCTTCAGAGAGCAATCAATTTGCTTGGCTGCCCTCATGAATTGGGTGGAGCACCAGAGGAGATACACTTCTGCCAGATCTGGGTCTGTCTTTTTAGCATAGAAAGATCATATAAAAATGAAGTGGAGTGATGGTAATAAATTGACGAAGCTTAGTAGTTTGTGTGAAATAGTCCAAACAGTAGTAAAGGCAAGAATGAATCATGAAACAACCAACCACAGTCTACAGAAAGAAGTCTTAGTATCTAAAGCCAACTATACCACAGTTATAAAAAATAACTCTTAGGAAACATAAAATAGTTGCATGCTGTCTAGACAGTGACAAGCATTTGTTCAAAAAGAAGTTCCTTAAATCAAACATGCACTAGAATATTTGAGATATGACAGAGATATGAAACAAGTCTGGGGCATTGAACTTTTTGTTATTCTACTTCTGGGAAACAAGATGATTCAACATAAAATAGTTAAGATAATGAATAGTTCTATATATTCAAACTATTGCTCACTTAGTTTTTGTTTGTTTGTTTACTATATTAAGGCTCTCATGTGAGATCATTTGAGATAATGGATTCTAAAACTGAATATTCATGTATTTTTGTTGTATACTCAGCATTTTCCTTCCTACTGTCGATAAGCCTAAATATCGTACATGGTAGCAGGATGCATATCCCATAATACTACCTGGCATTCTGCTCATTTGTCTTTCCATTATTTCTGGGACTACTTGAAGATCCAAGTTCAAGAGTGTGAACCAATAACTTTTGGCAATAAAAGGCAGATGGTGGAGATCTGAATTTTAACCCCAGCTCTGTCAGTAACATGAGTAAAATCATGGATAATCCTTGATTCAGGACCATTTATTCAATAAGTGACAGCAAAGCAAGATTCCAGCCACCTGAGACTGTGGTCATGTCATTTAAGAAGCTGGAGTTCTAACAGAGAACTTGGCATTATAAATAACACAAACTACAATAGATTATGTATTATAAAACTGTTCAAGTAAAATACCATGAGAACTGTTTTGAAGGAGTATGATTTATAGCAGCGGATACCAGGATAGATATGTTAAAATTCAAAATAGGAACATTTCATTATTGAAACACATCACTGAAACATTTTTAGTGGTAGAGCTGTGAGCAGTGCTACAAAAAGTTAAATATCATTGTTATTTTTAACTGCAATAACTATGAAATTGTAGTTGTTGTCATAAAAGATATCTTTTCTTTGAGATTTTTGAAAGCACTGGACAATGAATGTCAAAAATCATTAGATTATATAGATTTCATATGCATTCAAGTATACACTCTTCTGGAGAGTTGTTATTTCACATGACTGACATATAGTTTTTGACCTAAGTGTATATATTTTCAAATTACAGCTTGTAAAATAATCCATCATTTATTTAAGACTAAATTATGATACTCTAACTAGCTATATCCTAGACCAAATTTTTCTGCCATATTTTTTGCCACTTGAAAATAAAGCCGCTACCTTTTCAGTACTGAAAGAATACTTTCTTTGAAAGTCATAAAGCTTCTGTATTAATAGAATCCCAAGCATTCCATAGTGGTGGCTCAACATGCTAAACGGTGAATGCAGAAAGCCCATTTTGATCTCAACTGTTTACTCTGATTTTCAGCAGGAGACACTGAACAAGGGTCCACAGTTCATTTCTTGAAACTGTGGTCTAGGTAGGGAACCGCAGGGAGGTTAACTGGCAACTTCCAGAATGCCAGGGAGACAGGGCAAAGGGTTGTTTCTGACATTTTTCAAAAAGACTTCTAAACAGAACCCTTCTATTACTGTTTTGAAAGGCGTTTCAGTAGTTGCAGTAAGATTTAGGGTTGGGGGGGGAAGTTGCTACTAACATGGTGGGGAAATGCATTTGGTACAGGGGTCAAGAAAGAGGAAAGAGCAGAAAAAGAGTAGTGAAAAAACTAGTAACAAATAATTATGTTAATTATGTCTGCCAGGGGAAGTTTGGATTAAATTGACTTTCTTACATAAATTGCTGACTTCATAAGAAACAACAGGCACTCATACAAAAATAGGTGTATCTATCTCATACCTTGCAAGGAAGGAAAGGGCCTTGAAAAAAATCCCCTACTTTATTCACTTTAGACGCTTTGACATTTACCACAATATTTGACATGTAGAAAAGATTCATTAAGTTAGAACAGAAACTACTTCCTTCTAATCAAGACTAGGTTTGTTTTCTACTTTATTTTGCCATTTTCCTCTAGATTTTTAATGTATCTGTACTATCTTTGAGATAGGAAAGACTGAAAGGTTGAAGATAAATCAAAAGAAAGGACTTGTATCTATTTCAACACTCCTGTAGTAAATATTTCTGAGGTTCAATGGGGATCAGGTACAGGAGACATAGCTATACATAAACATTTACCTTTTCACAGCTTATTATGAATAAGGTAACTATTTGTCAGAATTCTTGAGTTCACATGTTCAAGCTATTGCTCATAGACCTGCCTATGAGAAATCCAATCTTCTGATGATCAAGAAAATAATGTGCCTTCAATATGGACAGAACATCTCCACAACTAGTAGTTTTAATTCCCTACAAACTATGAAAAGTTGTAATATTTCATACTTGAATAGTAATTCAACTTTAAAAAGGCTTTTAGAAAAACTGAGATCTAAACTAAATTTTTATTCTATTCATTGAATAGAAACCAGACCAATTAATTATGCACATAATTGTTTTTCAAAGAACTAGTAATCATGCAATTCTGTATTTAGCTCTGCTATAATTGGTATTTATGGCATTTTTACATGTCACTTCTAATTTTTAGAGCTTGTTATGAAATTAGGTACAAAGCAGAATGAGCTTTTTTAATATATCTTAAGTTAATGAGAACTTTATTATTTCCCCCACTGTGGTAGGCAGACTCTATTAAATATAATCCCTAAATGTCAAGCCCTCAAAACATATGCATGATCTTTGCCATCTGGTGTTCATACCCTGTGGGGTTGGGTCTAAGTCAGTGTGGGCAGGGCCAATGAGGCTTCTCATCAAATGCATCAGCAAATTGATGAAATGTCTCTTCTCTGACTACATAACAATAGTTAAGGCTCTGAATTAATGATGGACATTCTAGAGATGCTCCTTACTTTCTTGAAGTAAGGGATAGTGGTATCTTTAATAAGATATCAATGTGATAACATTGAACATGGATATAAAAAAGATTGAACACAGTCACCTTCTGCAAACTGGTACAAGTAGGCCCCTCTCCATTACTATAGTAAACCTACTTGGATTCCCTAAAGGTATGACAATTAAACTGAGTGTTAAATAATGAATTTGATCAACATAATTTACCACATCAACTTAAAATAAATTCCATATGATCAATGTTCCTAGAAAGCATATGATAAAGTTCAGCATTCATTTATCATAAAAACCCTTGAAAAACTGAGGATAAATGGAATATATCTAAACAAAATGGAATGTATCTAAACATAATAGCAAAAGAAAGCCATTCAAGTATTATTGGTAAGAATAATTTTTAAATACAATTGATCCTTGGATAAATTCATTTCTAAAAGCATACAGCTGTACATGTAGAAGTCAGTTCAGACAATATTGCTCACCTGCGTGTCTATGACTGTATATATCTGTTAGATATATATTAATTATATACTAAAATATCTTTAATAAGTAGTATTTAATATAAAAATGTCTGTATCTTTACCATGGCTGCTTTGAGATTATATTAATATATAAACTACCTATAAAGGTGGTTAGTACATATTAAGCACTCATGAAATTTTAAGTTTTCTCCTTTTTTAATCTTTTATTTTTTTCTCAAATTTATTTAAAATGCAGGATGAAGACTGTGTTGAAGATACAGATTTGGAAGTAGGCATCATATGAATGGTGTATGGTCACACAAGAGAGAAAATGGTTAGAGAAACAGCTAGTGATGAAGGAGATGAGAGAAAGAATATGTGTGAAGGCCAAGAGGAGCTTCAAATTTAAAGATCGACTAGAAGCAAAGGAACCTACCTCCTTTGGCAGAAAACAGGTCATAAAGTTTAGAACTGACAGGTTCTGTCTACAGAACTATGCTGCGCTCACACCTGGAACTGAGGAGTCATTGCTGAGGTCACCATTATCAGAAGTATGTAGAAAAACTGGATAGAGTTCAGAAAAAAAAGCAATGAAAATGATTAAAGACTTGAACCTGATGGATTTATGAGGAAAGATTTAAAAGCCAGAATGCGTTTCAACAAAGACTATGAGAGGGATGGGTAGAACTCAACTTTACAAGTTTTAAGTGTAAAGGAAGAAAACAATGGAGGAAAAATGATTTTTCCTCAGATTGAGAAAAGAGGAAAAAATGTTAGTCTATTATCTCAAATATTAGGAAAGCAAAGTCTGACAATGCAAACTTTCATCTTTTGGAAAAACTTTTTGAGGGAAACCAATAAGAAACTACTCTTTAGATAGTAAAAAATTAAAACTGGAAACAAAAATTAAATTGCTTTCTATAGAACATTTCTATATATTGGTAAAAATAACAAAAACACTTCTGTTTTCTTCTGGATATAATAGAATCTTCATGGAGACAGATTTAAGTTTTTTTTTTTTTTAATTATTATCAATATCTGAACAGTCCTTGACATAGAGAAAGTGCTCAATGATTAGGAGCAATTTTGTTTTAAAAGAAAAAAGTATTCAAGATTTAAACCTCAAGTTTACTTAAATGAATGAATGTTTGATCTGTATGGACAGTCAATAAAATCTAAAACAATTCAACTGTAGATTGTATTCTTTTAAACTTAATCTGTTTATTTTAGCAGGATTGGTAGAGATAAAATTTTTCGTTTTAAGTGGTATAATCACAGACTGTTAGTGGAAGAATATTCGACTACTTTGGGAAAGATGTCAGGAATTCTTGTAAAAATGCTATTTTGATTTGGCCTTTGTTTTACTATCAACAAGGTATAGTTACTGAGATTTACATAGATGTCAAGTGCTTTTATGTTCTTTTTAAAAAATTCTCAATAGAGGCCCTCTCTGGTGGTGCAGAGTGTTAAAGCACAGCACTAAAAAGCTAAAGCCACTTCAGCATGAATTGATCCCCACCCAGAGGTGACCCCATGCTTTGGAAGACCTCTCCTGACCCACCTGCTGCTCCCCTCAGCAGTATACTTCATCAGTTGGCCTTTTCTGGTCCCCACTCTATCTCTGGTGGATCCTTTCACCCCCTGTACCTCTGGCCTGTACCCCAGTTCTGTATGCATAAATAAATCTTTAAAAAAATTTCTCAATAGATTGATATGTACATCTCATGGTGACTATTTCTCAAAACTCTCACAATAATTGCAAATTCACTCATGCTTTCTTTTTTTTTTTAAGATTTATTTATTTAGGCATATAGAACTGGGATACAAGCCAGAGGTGCAGGGGGTAAGAGGATTCACCAGGGACAGAGTGGGGAGCAGAGCAGGCAGATCTGCTGAAGGGAGCAGCAGGTGGGTCAGGAAAGGTCTGCTGCGCCATGTGGGTCACCTCCAGGTTGGGGATCAAACTCATGCTGAAGTGGCTTTAGCTTCTTAGTGCTGTGCTTTAATGCACTGTGCCACCAGGGAGGGCCACTCACTCATGCTTTTATTGATTCAACAAATTTTGTTTTTCCTGCTACATCATTACAATTAAAACATTATTTCTCTATGCTATCAAATGCTTTACATATTTTGGGGAAAATGATCATAAAAGTCATTTAATAAATTCTGAGTAGTCTTGGTCAACAAAATTTTCAAAAAATCTGTAAGACAGCATACTGGTAAAATGGAGAGTGGTATATTATCACCTTTCTAACATTAACTTCTTTGAGTGCCATTGCTTTAATTCAGACCAATGATTTTCAGTGTGAAACAACTTACAATCAATATACCCATATTAAAACCATTAAAATCATTTTTATAGAAAACTAAAACTGGTTCAAAACTATAGTTATTACAACCGAGAATGACATTTAAGCTTCATCTTTTAACATTTATGGGAAATAGTATAGATTACCAAAGAAAGAGAAGTGAACCTGGGTAGATTTGGGGCAAGGAGTAGGATTAAAAAATGATAATTTATATTTAGATGCAATTGTAAAGGTATTTTTAAAAGATAAAACTTTTAAAATTTAAAATCTGTCTAAAATCTTTCCTAATAATCTTATTTCTGTAACCATCTTCTGATGCTTAGAACAGACACAATCAAGGAAACCAAACACTGTCACAACATATCAACTGATCTTTATCTTTCTATATATTTATATAAATACCTAAGGGAGAGTATATGTATTTTAGAGATGAAGCAGCACAGGAGACATGCTTGTTCATTTTGTATGCACATATCTGGCATCCTTGAATTTTCCTACATTCTTTCGGTCATGAGGAGGAGGAACTATTCCTTTCTCATCAACACTTCTGTTTTCAGTGTAGTCTAAGGGAAAACCCTCAGTACAGATGTCTCCCTTTAATGTTAGTTGGCATTAACATTAACATCATAGCCGGCTTGCAAAGGAAATTGATACAGGAGTCCATTACAAATAATACAATTTAGGGTTGACCTGACCCGATTATTAGCGAGACTAATGGATCCACCTGTAGCAGGGGACCCGGGAAACCACAATATAGGAGCCAAAGCTACTTAGTCAGTTCAAGCTGCAAATAGGGAGATGAACTGAAATACATTTTTGCTTACCTTGACTGAGCGCGAAGTAAGCACTTCATGAAAATCCGAAAGAAAGCGCAGCGACAACCTTGGTCTGGGCCCATCACCTCCGATATGACAGGATACTTCCGGGACTACAAAAATTGGCTGTTAGCCGAGGGGGGAAAAACTCACATGTAAAATCTAACGCAAATGCACACCATATAATACTATCCCTTCATTGTTTCTAACAAGAACTTTGTCTTGAACTTAAGTTGTCCCCTTTAAATTCTCACCCACTGAAGCAAGCATTTGGGAGGTGGGTCCAAGATGGCAGAATGGGGAACCTACCTCCTTCTGGGAGCAGTACTCATGCGTGGCTCCTGGTCTCGGAGGGGCATCAGCCTGGGCCACGCTGCTGGGGCAGTCAGGTTTCCTGTAGGCCCCAGGTTTTGGTTTTAAGGGGGGGGGGGCGGGGGAAAGGCTGCAGGGGTGTGGAGAGAGAGAAAACTGCAGCAGTTTTGGGAACAGGAGAGCCTGGTTCAAACCCACTTGTCACCAGGCAGGTGCAGCAGAGCTTGTCTGCCCAGTTCCCGTGCGAGCCAGTGCAGGAAGATTGGAGGGATGAGCCATAGGGGTTTCCGTTTGGAACCAGCTCCGAGCTTGCACTGACACCAATAAGCCTCAAGCTTGCATAGCATCAAGTAAGTCTAGGAAGCGGCTGGTTTGGAAAACAAACCTATTGGGTTTGAAAGGCAGATGCCTTCAAGGGGGCTATAAGCTGAAACTTGACTCAGGTTCTTGAAATTGAAGGGCTTGAGGCTGCTGGGAAGAAGCTTGAGGAAGAGAATGCCCTTTAGGAAGAGGCCGATTTTGGCTTCAGAAGAGACGCTCCAGGGGTCAGGCCTCAGCTGCGCCACCTGTGATTTCCTCCAGTTGCTGCAGGTTAACTGGATCCTGGCTCACTTCACAGGCTTCTTTGCAGGGCCAACGCTATCTTGTCTAGGCAGCTTTTGGTTTGCACTCTCTTATGCTGTGGACAATATCTGGGGTAGGCCATCTGGCCATTTGTGGCTTAGGAGTAGTTTCTTTTATAAATAAACTGTTATTGTTGCACCGTGACAGTGAGCTGTGTCTTGCAATGAGTGTACCAGTGAGAACCCACCATCAGTGAACAGTTTCCCAAACTCTGCTCTATGTCATCACCATGAGCACGACAAATCTACAGCTAAACATGGAATAGACTACACAGAGCAGACCTGAAACCTGGACAAACAGAACTTCCACAACAAAGGATAAAAAGGCAGCATCCACATGGATATGACAGAAATGTTCTTGCCAGGGAAGAAACCCACCTCCTGGGCAATGAGGTGCAATCAGGGAAAGATCTTTAAGGTAAAGAACTTTTTCCTGGGGAGGATGAGCTGGGCATAATACCTGACACTCCAGCTCTAAAGTCCAGTATAGTGGGCAGTATAGTGGGGATAACAAATTATTAGTGCCTGGGGCCCCTGAATTGAAGGCCAGAGGAAAGTAAGCTGAGGAAAAAGCAAAGGCTAAGAACTTCCTTTTTAGCACCAAAAAGCCCATGAGCAAACTCGTTTGCCCTGGGACTCAAAATAGTAGTACCTGTATAAATAACATCGGGCCCACTGGCTAAAAAAAAAAAAAAAAAAAAACCAGAGACTGAACCTGAGGCCAAACATTTTCTTGTAAAGCAGGGGCTTGTGACCATAGCTAAAAGTTGTTTTCTAAAACACAGAGGTTGTTTTGTAGAGCACAGACATAAAAGGCAGTCTTGCAAATCCAAAAAAGCCTATCTTTCCAAGAAAATCAAAATGCAGATTATGGAAAGGAGTTAATTCTTTCTATTCTTTCCAGTTTGTCTCTCCCTCGTCAGGATCTACAACCTCTCTCTGTGTCAGAGACAATCGGCAGACTTGGTAGAAAGCACTTGGGACCATTCGTAGAATACATTCCAAAGCTGGAACTTTGAGAGGCACAATCTCCTCAGAAGCTGAAAATAGCCTTGTGATGTAGCGCTTTCCAGCCACTCCCTGCACATACCAGACCCCTCCGAAGGAACATGCCACCCATTGAAAAGTATTACCTGCACCCACACAATGAAAATTTCCATCTCTCCTTTTCCTGACCATACCTATCCATTCCCATTTTCCCATTATACCTTTTGAAAGTCCAAATCATGGGGCACAAGGGGGCAGATTTGCACACAGTCCTGTGTCGTTTAATAGTTAGCAATAAAGCGACTTTCCCAATGTAAATCCTTTCTTGTGGATTGACTCACCAGGAGCTATAGGTAGTGGACCCACTTTGGGGGCAGTGATAATACCATCCTTTCAGCAGTAGGCCAGGCAAGGAATAGAATAATTTGGGGCAGAGTCACTGGAGGGAGCTATCTTGACAATATCTTGCTAAAAACAGTGGGGAACCCATCCTCTATACTACCAGACCGTGAGGAAAAACTCCTGATGAGAACTCTACTCACCTCAAGCTAACTGGAGCCCAAAAGACAACCATCAAGCGGGTTCACTCCTGGCAGAAAAACAGATGTGGCTCCTGAGAGCTTTCAACTGCCTTCTAGCAAGCAGTGTCCTGACAACCAGCAAGTGCCCTGTGGACCAATGAAATCACAGCCAGTTAGCAGGTGGGCCTTTGTTAATCAAAGGCCTGCAAGACTCTCTGCTTCTCTGGCAGGAACTCCCTGCAGACCTACCCTGGCATCCGTTGCAGGTCCTCCTCATCCACATCAACCTGCCACACCCACAGGGCCTGCAGGGTACAGACACAAGAAAGATAAGAAACTAAAATCTTAGTTTAATCTTCCTGTTGTTACAAGGCAACTCAATTCACATTCAGGTAAATTGGGTTGCCAGACTGTGGGTCCTCACCTGTGTGCTTTCAGAGACTTATAAGATTCAAATACAGGCACACACAAAAAGGTTAATAATGGATTTGTATACAAAAAAAAGGGAAATGAAAAACTCAGAGGAAAAGAGAGATAAGTTGGTTAATGAGTCCTACCAATTCCATTGACCTGGAAATCCAATAACACTCTGAGAGCCAGCAAAAAGCGTAGAGACGAGCCATGAGCCAAGAGGCCAAGAAACCCCCAAAGGTCACCTGTCTGGTTTTATAGCCAACATGGCTGCTTAACTCTATCCTCAGGTCCCAGTAATCCTCCCTTTGGTGATTATGGGATTTGTAGTTCTGGTTTCTGGAGTGGGGGTGGAGTCCATAAAACTGGTATCTGTAAAGTTCATTCAGGACATCCTTTCCTCTTAACACTATTATGCATGGGGAGGCAAAATTGGAAGTCCCAAAGATCTACCAAAGGATAATTGATTTTTGCAGTATAGTTTACTTCAGAAAGGTTGGGTCAGGATAAAATATTGAGAAGTGGTCATGGCTTTGGAAATCAAGAGAACCTTACAAAAACTGTTCTAGTGCGTGGGCCTTGGAGGAGGGATGGGAACTGACAAGCTCCATAAACAACACCTGCTAAGGGAGAAAATAGAAATCACCTGGAAAAAAATTTACTCAGGTTGCTAATTTAACCAGAATGTTGGTAGATCTAATCTTGCTAGAAACTCAGGGTGCTGAAGCTGCTACCACTATGGAAAAATTCTGTTCTCCACTCTACATGTTACAGAGAAATTGAAGGCCACATGAGGCATGACAATTATGACATAATTGATTCAGATTATTTTGAAAGAAAAATAGCAAATAAAGAAAACAGAAAATGGATGATGGTAGCCACAAGGTTCTTTTTGTAAATATTGAAGTTTTCTTTCTCTTTGTGTTATTGTTGAAAATTAGATACAGTAACTAGAGAAAGGCTCTAAAGGCTCTACTATATTTTAAAAGTTTCTAAACTTCTAGCATACAGTAGTTTTTCAGCTAATAACTGACATATGCTCTTGAAGTGTGTGACCCAAAGATGAATTGTAGACTAAACAGAGAGTCAGATTGGAATCCTTGGTTTTGTTTAGCTGAATTGCAGACTTTGATTTTTGAAAATCATTTACAAAAGTTTAAAAAATGGGATAATATGCATTGTTACATAGTTTGGCTCCTAATTTTAGTGAGATGGGGAGTATTATCACTTTGGCATTTTGGAACATTTTGAAAGCAAAAAAGTTTGTGTTATTAGAACACACACACATACGCATGCATCTGTATCTATATATTTGTCTCATCAAGTCTCTTTTCCTTCTATGAGTTTTATATATATATGTGAAGATGTATTATTAAAATACCCAAAATATAATTATCTTATTCCATTATACATATGGTTAACAATTACTTCTTCTCAAACACTTAAAAACATCAATGATCAGATTCTTGTGAGAACAATTTGTTGAATGTCAAAATTTAAATGCAAGTCTTATTGAAGCAATTTTGCTTGTCTGTCCTTGTAACATTTTCAAAGCAAACACAATTTTAACAGATACTAGGTTTTGTGTCAAACAAACAAAACAGGTAACAACATATGCTAACATTTCTCATAAGAACGCTAAGAATACTGTTAATATAATTTTAACAGAGTTAATGAAACATTAACATTAGTAACAGATTATTATGTTCAGTGTTCAGAACTTCATACAAACCTCATAAATAAAATTGGTAAATACTTTTTTTTTTTAAAAGATTTATTTATTTGTACATACAGAACTGGGGTACAGGTCAGAGGCTCAGGGGCGGTGAGAGGTTTCACCAGAGACAGAGTGGGGAGCAGAACGGGCAGATCGAGGAAGCACACTGCTGAGGGGAGCAGCGGGCGGGTCAGGAGAGTTCTGCCACGCCATGTGGTCACCTCCGGGGCAGGCGGGAATCGAACTCATGCAAAACTGGCTTTAGTTTTTCAGTGCTGTGCTTTAACCCGCTGCGCCACCAGGGAGGGCCAGTAAATACTTTTTATCCATGAATATTGGAAGTTTGTCATAGCTGCTTACTGGTTATTGGAATCATTTATTGACTATGGTGATTTTAAAACCATTCTCAGTTAAACTTTGGAGAAAAGCATCATTTCATTTTTGGGTTGCCAAGAAAGTTAACTGCTATTCATTTTTCTTTTTAAAATTTAATTATTAATACATACATAAATTTTAATAAATGTATCAATACATACATAAATTTAATTATTTATACATACAAGAACTGGGGTATAGACCAGAGATGGGGATGGAGGGGGGAGTGGTGATAGAATTCTCCAGAGACAGAATGGGGAGCAGAACAGGCAGATGTACTGAAATACACTGCTCAGGAAGCAGCAGGCAATACAGGAGGAGTCTGCTGCACCATGGGGGTCAGTTCCCTGGCCAGGGATCAAACTCGTGCTGCAATAGCTGGCAATAGTTTGATAGTGGTATCTTTAACCCTGTGCCACCAGGGAGGTGTCAGTTAACAGCTTTTCTCATCATCACCTTTATTAGCAAGTGGGCACTGACAGGAGTCTTTCAAGGTAGGAGGAGGAGGAAGTTATCTTCCTGGCATGCTTTAAGTCACCAGTCACCTGTGAACTAGAGGGACTGTTTTTTTGTGCGGAAGTGCTGCTTCTCATAACATTTATGGTCATAGGAAATCCAACTTCATTATATAATAACTCTCTTTACTAAAAGAATGAGAATTTAAAAAAAAAAAGTATGAAGATTATTCAAATGAATACACCACCCTTGATACCTATAGTAATCAGTAGCAGTCAGTGAAAACAATGTGAATAATCTGCTGTTTCAACATGATGACTGAAAACCAAAACAAGACAAACCACCACCAAGACTCATACCAGAAGCTCAGAAGCTGCACAGTGACATCTCTCTTGGTTCAAGCTCTTTCATCAGATTCTTGGTAAAGCCAGGCGTGTCTTTTAGGACATGAACTTGCTGATCTTTTTTTTTTGGTATGTGTTACTTCTCCTCAATGACATGCTACCTGCCATTCAGAGCTATCCTTTCCCCTTTCCTCTTTAACTTCACACACTGCATACTCCATATTCCTCCTTCTGAATTCTCCCTCTGCACAACCTTTCATATCTTCTGAAAGATTTTAATCTGAGCCTACATTCCTTCTTTAATCCAGCATCTACTAATTTGACTTTGAAGTTGAGCTTTTATCATTCTGACTCTGGCACTTTCAAGGAACAATTTGGCCACATTCCACGATTTCTTTTTAACAGAGTAATGCTTCATTAAATTATAATAAAATAATTTTAGAAATTTTAATGAACAGGTATAAACATTTATTGTAAGTAGTAAGGCTACTGAGAAATAACCAGATTTTAGTGACATTATGTCATCCATATCTAGGCAAAGGCATGACAGCAGAAATGAGCTTTACTTACACAGTGGAATTCATTCCCTAGTCCATGTGCAAATGTGGAAGGAATATACCTTAATAAATCAACTTTCGGTATTATTGTTCTCTTCTACTCACATTGATTATCAGAACTTTATGTGGTTTCTAATATTCTAATATATAAAGATAAAGTGACCAAAATGCATTATGAAATAAACACTATGCACTGCTGAACAATCAGATAAAGTCCTGTTTCCATGACTGAGATTAAATAATATATAAAAATAAACTTTTACCAGATTTATTTTCATTTTATGACCCATGAGACTGTAAATTTTATGGAAGTAAATATACAAATAAGGAAATTCTCTTCCCATGGGCATTATCTATAAAAGACTGACATTGATGTTCTGCGTGCTTCCTAAACATAGCTGGTTTTTTTCTTGAACAGATCAGTTAAGCACTCTCTCTACTAGTCTCTCTACTTTTTTTCAAAATTCGTATTTGTGTGTGTGTGTGTGTTTGTGTGAGGATTAAACGCATTAGTGTTTAGAGTTCAGCCTGGTGACTATTAAGCACTATACACAAAGTGATGCTCGAATATATAAATATGGTCAGGCTAAGTCCCTTACAGATGGCACATTTGCAATTAGTTACAGCTGGCCTCTATCTTATAGGTCCTCTGAGTCAGTGAGAGAGATAAAGCATTGAGAAGACAGAAATAGATAAACACAAAACAAAACAACTTAGTAGTGTACAAGTCGTGATGAAATGAGCTTCGAATCAAGATAGCTCAGAAAAGAGATGCTACTTTGGTGAAGGACTAAGAACAGATCTCCAGACAAGGACTGGTGGTCAGTAGGTTATTGGTGGCCTTTAGACAGCATCTAATAGTGGCAGATGCCAGGCAGCGAGCCACTTACTGAGTAGTTGATAATAAACAAAGGCAGCAACTTGTATTGCTTTTCTAAAAAGTCAGCCCATGAAAGAAAGGAATTTGAAAGTTCATCAGATTTAATAGAAATGACCTGCACACAGGCAGGTTAGAGGGGAAGGAGTCAATGAAGAGGAAAAGATTGAAAGTGTAAGAGAAAGACTAGGTAAGAGATATAACCAGGTCCTGATGAATGGAGGAGAGAATTAGGCCAAATCTGAACCTAGGGAGTAAGAGGACAAACAGATGCAGAGAGTAAGTATGTTTGGTTTGCGAGTGATCAAATAAAAGGGCCTAATGCTGAAGCCTGTCCTTCATCCAGAACTCTGGCAGATGAGATCATCAGAAACAATCTGGAGTGAGGGGAAAGATGAAAACACTAGGCTAAATTAGAAGCATTCTGATAAATTGTTTTAAGAAATGCATCAATCATGTAATTAGAAATTAATATAAATATTGTCAAGTCTTGATGAGGGCCTACCGGACTTTGGACTAAACAACATATTAGAATTCATTTTATATGTCACTTTGCTAAATAGATTCCTATTGACTGACCCCTAGAATATGTTAAATTATTCTTGCTGTGTATTCTCATTGTGCTCTGAATTTATATAATCATTTTTATTGTTTGTGTAACTTCCTTGTTCGATTATACCTTTTGAGGATTCCTATTCTGTATACATATGCAAGACCTGGCACACAGAGCATACTGAACAATTTTTTTCAAATTTTTTTTATTTTCTGGAAGTATTATGTATTGGAGAAAAATCTATACTAATTCTGTGACTTTAATTTTACCTGAAACATCTTTTCTAATTCCAGCAATGCCAGTTTAGTTATTAAATTACAATTCTAATTACATCACTCCATCAGTTATATTTTTTTTACTATAGCTCATTTGTTTGTTGTTTGTGGCCTAAAGTGATCTCCCCAACTTGACCATTACAGCATCTCTTCTTTACCCACCCTTTGCAAATTATCCTTGAGTACAATTCTGTTCTGGATGGATGTTCCATTCTGCTTCCTCTCCTGTGCCATGGATTCCAAGTATCCTCAGAAGCTTAGCCCAGAGTAAAGCTACCTGCTTGGCTTTCTCTTCTAATGAATGAACCCTAGATCTAGCATGAAAGATAAAAAATATGAGCAGGGTAGAAAAAATAAATAATCTGAATTGTTGAGTCAGAAGTGAACTACTCTGTTAAAAGTGAAAGTCTGGAAGGGGGAGTTCAGATACATAAAGTTGAATAGTTAAGTAGAGAGATGACAAAAGATAAGTGGTTTTCTATAGTAATATATATAGTTGAGAACCTAATCATTACTTCTCTTAGCATTTACTAATCAACTACTATAATCCAGAGCTTTCCTGAAAAGAAAGAAGTCCAAAAAGGAAATCAAATTTCAGATCAAAGCAGAAACTTCAGGTCTAGATATTGAACTTTTAAAACTAATTTTACAAAATGTGTTCAGCTCAGCAGAACACTTATTGATCTTAAAAAATAATGTTTGGTATTATTTGTAGGATAATGAACCTACTCTGCATCTAGTATTGTTTGTGATCTTTAAATTTTATATTATGAGCACAAGAATGCATGTAGATAAGTTCTGCAGTAATTACAGAATCAATCAGTTTAATAAGATTCGTCTAGTTTTTACTATGTCAGGAACTCTCTTAAAATATTTAACAGTTTTGACTTATTAAATCTTATGACACACATTTTAATTTATTTTTCCTGGGGACTTATGTGAGACTCCTAAACAATGACCCTCCTGGAACTGTAATAACTTGATTTAAACCAAACGTGCTAGGAATAAATATTAAATTAATTAGTATGAAATGCAACCATGATATATTGATATTTATCTATATTAGCTGTCTCTTTGAATCTCTTTTGGTGTATAAAGGACACACACATAAATAGATTCATCTATTAACATACTTATCTATGCTTGTATATCTTCAATTATTAAAAAAAAAAAATACTTGGGCTCTCCCTGGTGGTGCAACAGGTTAAAGCACCATATTATGAAGCTCTCAGAAGCCACCATAGCACAAGTTCGATCCTCCGCCAGGGAGCTGACCCTCATGGCATGGCAGACTTCTCTTGACCCACCTGCTGCTCCCCTCAGCAGTGTATTTCAGTACATCTGCCTGTTCTGCTCCCCACTTTTGTCTCTGGTGAACCTCTCACTGCCCCTGCACCTCTGGCCTATACCTAATTCTGTATGCATCAATAAATAAATCTTTTTTAAAAATTACTCAATATTTGTTTCTTAAAAGCAACATGTTAACTGATATTAAAAAAAGAGAAAGAGAAGATTAAGATGAGTTCATATTCAAGGAGTTTATATACCAAGGAGGTTTGCTGGGGCAAAGAATTCAGATAAGACAAGCAAGCAAGTGATGATATACAGTACATGGAAGATTGAAAAATAAGTTTTACAATCAACATAAAAACAATGTCCAGGATAGAGTGTATAACACCACAGAGAAAGGAGCATTTAATATGCTGAATATGTGCCATTTTGGTGATGGCAGTCCTTACAAACACACAGGCCAAAAGGGTGTAGAACTGTGGATGGACTTCAGCTGGATGGAGATTCTCCTGGATTAAAGTGATGTGTTAACAATTGTTAGGGGAAAATCACTTGCTAAACTATCGAGAAAACAGGCTCTCCAGTAAAGGAAACTTGTTTGCTAGTTTCCAGCAGCTAAATAGTCTACCAGCCCTGCATTTTTTGTTTGTTTTACTGTTTCTGAACTTTGATTGCTAAAGAACTAGACATATCTTTCATCTCCAACTGGCAATAAAACTGCACCCCATTTTCCAAGTTGGATTTCTATAATCTTCCTAATGAGTCTACCATAACTCTCTTACTAGAGCCTCAAACTGGATCAGAAAATAACCCAATGCCAACAGAATAGCAGGAACAACTTGGTTTCTCTATCCTGATGCAATGCTTTTTTTTCAATAGCTACTAGCTGATTTCTGTTCTGAGTAAGAAGTGTTTTAAAAAGATTACATAAGATACATGCCTTGAATCTTTTTTTTTCTCCCTACATTATCATAAATCATACTATAATTAAAAAAACAAAGAATCCTCATATGGGTGGAAAAGAGTAGAAGGTCCCAAAATTGGGCCTGATGTATTCAGAAAATGGAAGTCATATTTTAATAAATGATATGTAACTGCCTTTCAGACTATAGCAATTTCTATTGGTCTACAATATTAAAAAGTAATAATGAATTTTTGAATGAGGAAGTAGTAAGTGATTAGTGTACTAATGATAGTACAGAAATTTTCTAACATCTGCTCTTTTAACAATAACAGATGAATGTTCTATGCTTCTATGCTTCCAGGAATGTTGTTAATCTTGCATTCCATACTAGTAGGTCTGGTATTTACAACATTCCAAAATAGACTGAAATGTCATCTAAATAGATGTCTCATGAAATGCTAGTTTAAAATGATAGTTATATCTTCATTTTAAGAAGAAACATAAGTGTTTGTACTAATACAGATTTACCATAATTGATCAACAGTAGAGGAAATGAATTCATAATTTGCTGTGCATATTGTACTTATTTTTTTCTTATTCAAACACTCAAAGTAGACAGCTGTTGTTATATGACACCATTTGTAGTGTTGATGGTAGCTAATGGGCAGAGAAATCAGACCACTAGATAAAATAAGCTTAGCAAGGCTACTGGATATGGAGATGATGTCTCAAAGTAGTACATTGTATGGTTTGTATTACCTCAAGGACTTTCTGTGCATTTTTCTATCACAGAAGGCAGGAATTATGTAAAGACTTTGGGTATTTGTGGCAACTTGAAATAATAAACAGGTAAATTATAAAGGGAGTGATTTTACATATTATGTATCTCAGACCAAATGTGGAAGAAAAATGTTCTAAAATTCACCTCACCAGCATTATAGACTCTTGCAATCCAGTTCTGTAAGCCAGCCTGGCAAAGCTGAAGTTATTTACAAAGCACAACTCGGGGAAATTCACAGAACTAAGGTGACACTAACTGGAATTTAACTGACTGGTCAATTGGTAAAAATACCTTCCCCTGAATATATGTTGCAGTTTTAGTTCATAACCTCCACAATTTAATGTTTCAGACATTTTTTGTTTATTCTGAGGGATAAAAGTTTATCTATGCACATAGCTAAATAATTTCTCCTGGTTGGTTCTATTTTGTTTGGTTTAATTGAAGCATTTAATTTCCTTCAGATTTATTACCAGCAATTACTTGTTGATTTATCAGATATATAAGATTCATACCAAGTGAAATTTATAAGGTAGCTACTAACTGATTGAAAGAAATATAAAGTCTAACTCACCTATCTACTGGAGAATAGTGGATCAAGGAAGAGTTTAAAGAAAGGGAGAAAGAGATACAGAGAAACAGGGATGCCAGAATTTCAAATCTGGGTGGACAAGTATCAAACTAATCTAAGTGCTGCCAAAATGTCTGGTAATGATTTATATATGGTAAGACAGTAAACTAGGGACAGAATTGCATCTCTAGACACATTGAAAGAATACACATTTATTATTAGACATTGCATTATTTTGGCAGTTCTTTATAAGTCTTAGTGGGAGTCAAAGATTACTTCTCTTTAGAAAAGCTGAGCATTCTGGGACCTCCCTGGTGGTACAAGGGGTAAATCTCAGCACTATCACGCAACTCACAGCTACTGCAACATGTATTTAATGCCCAGCCAGGGAGCTGACCTACATGGCCAGCAGACCTCTTCTGTCTCGCCCGCTGCTCCCCTCAGCAGTGTATTTCAGATCTGTCTGTTCTGCTCCCCACTCTGTCTCTGATGAATCCTGTCTTTCCCTGCACCTCTGGCCTACATCCCAGTTCTTGTATGCACAAATAAATAAAAATAAATCATAAAAAAAAAAAAAAGCTGAGCATTCTGCCTTTCCAAACTAGGCCATAGTCATGTGACCCAGCTCCTCAAACCACTTAGTCTTGAATTATGTCTGTCTGTCTCTCCCTCTGTCTTTCTCAGCTGTGGTAGCAATTTCTACAAGGCCAACTTCCTTGGGTTGAAGGTTTTGTGATTTATTTTTTAGCTGGAAGCTCACATTCCTTGGATCTTTGTGGCAACAGTTTGAGGCCTGGGTAAAGGATGTGTTTCTGAGAGGTTACAACACAGACTGTTTTCACAGGCACAACCTTGGTCATGATACTGTGGGAAATGCCGAGAAATCAGCGTGACTAGTCTGTTAAATAGAACCTAAAATGGGCTTGCAGTTAAAGGGCCATTAGCATGTCTTTTTTGGCATGTATGGTGATTCTTATTGAATGTCTATGGTTAGGTTTTTTTGATATTATTCAGAAGTGGGAAGGAAAAATATTAGGAAAGAGTTACCATAGTTTCCAATATGCACTACCTGGTTTTTAATGATATTTGATGCCTAGCCAAAACCTCTTTTATGTTTGTTAGACTTGACAGGACTTTCCCCTTTCAGTGTGACTTTTCAATGTAAATTTTTTTTTTTTAAAGATTTATTTATTTGTGCATACAGAACTGGGGTACAGGCCAGAGGCTCAGGGGCGGTGAGAGGCTTCACCAGAGACAGAGTGGGAAGCAGAACAGGCAGATCAACGAAGTACACTGCTGAGGGGAGCAGCGGGCGGGCCAGGAGAGGTCTACCACGCCTTGTGGTCACCTCCAGGGCAGGCGGGGATCGAACTCATGCGGAAGCGGCTTCAGATTCTCAGTGCTGTGCTTTAACCCGCTGCGCCACCAGGGAGGGCCTTCAATGTAAATTTTAATTGAAGATATCTACACATGGATTGCACATCAGAAATCACAAATTTGTATTTCAACCTCTTTTTTAGAAGCACATTTTGTTCCTTAGCTACAGGTAAATGGGAGGCAGCTTGCTCACCACTATGAGGCCAATATCATCAATTTCCTTGTCAATTTTTCAGTTGTTCAGAGGAGCCAATGAAAATAACATCATCGATTTATTGAACACACTGGAGACTGGTATTATCAGTAATGTATTTTTACAACACAGTTTATCCTCATAGATTTGTAGTTACAGGACAAGTTTCTTTTAAGGAAGCCTTCTTCATACAATGCTACCTTTCCACATTGCAGGTCTTAGATCTAAATCATGTTGTAATCTTGTATCAATTGGAAAAGTTTAGTTAAACTGGGGTGGGGTGTATGTTTCAGTTATATGCAGTGTTTTGAAAAATTTCAGTGATTTGGAAATAAGATAATCTGAACTTTGTCTTCGCTCTTTGTTTCAGAAAATACATTACCTGTTGGTTATGAGTTTGTGACAATGTCAGGTTAAAGCTTCTCCAAAATATAAAAGGAGGTAAAATGGACTAAAATACTCTATGCTTTTGAATGTCAATAGTTTCTGTGGACTGACAATTTTATCAGGTATTCAAATATTCAGTAAACATTTTATTATTTAGTGTTATATATTTGTATCATAAAAATATGAAAGCAATTTCAAATGGAGAATTATTTCATATATTAAGCAATTTGTTCCAGTTGTTTTAAAATAAAAAAGAAAGTATAAAGACATCTAGGATTTAGGGAAATATTGTTTTGTAATAACAAGGTTTTGATCTTTAGAACAATGATTTACAGATCTGATTATATCAAATAGCCACACAGTCACCTGTATAGTAACAGTTAATATAGCATATCTGGACCACATTAAGAGACTTACATATATTATTTTGTTGAGTTTTTAATCAATAAAATTAGGTAGATAAATTTTATCTTATATTAAATAAACTAATCCAAAACTAATCAGTCTGAATTTAATAACCAAAGTTTATATTAACCTAAAACTGACTCATATTTCACTTTATTAGATCTCTGAATAATGGAGAATAGATTCTAAACTAAGAAGCTAAATTCTGTTGTTAAAAATAGATGATAAAACATGAGCTATACAAAATATTTCTCCCCTATTGCCAACTTATTAATATATTGCTATTAGTCACTCTATGATTTTTCTTTTCTTTTTTCTTGATACACTACATTCAACCCTCTACCAGACTATTTAAATAAGTAAGGTTATGTTTGACATTTTCAATCAATGTGATCATCGTGATGTAGTTAACCAAAAACACGAGACCTGTCATTTGGCTGAGTACTCTGATGACTATGCAAACTCTGCCACAAAATTGCAATTGGGGCAATAGAACAGGATATGATGCAAAGACAGTGAACTGCTTTCAACTGGATTTTTAAAAAAATCTTTGAGAAGTAGTCATAGAAGGAACATCCTAGGGACTTCGTTGTAAGTCTCTGTTGTCATCACCAAGACAGGGAGAACCTTAAGATCCACCTCTGCAGTGAGAAAGGAAACTGTATTTGGAAACTCTGAGTAGAATGGTCCAGAAAAGTAAACATAAGATAAAACAATCAGGGCCCTTGCCAGTGGTAAAATGGGTTAAAGGGATTAATGCCCAGCACTATGAAGCTATCTGCAGCCACTGCAGCTCAAGTTTGAACCACAGATGGGGAGGTGACCCAAAAGGGGCCTCAGACCTCTCCTGTCTCACCTGCTGCTCCAACTCAGCAGTGTATTTCATTAATTAGCCTGTTCTGCTCCCCACTCTGTCTCTGGTGAATCCTCTCACTTGCCCCCCACCTTGGCACTTCTGGCCTGTGCCCCAAATCTTGTAAGCATAAATAAATAAAATCTTAATAAAAAAAAGAAAGAAAGAAAGAACTTAAATGAACAAAAAGAGAATTGGGGAAAAATAATGAATAAAGACTTCATGTCTAACTAAAATACCTCAGAATTTACTGACAAGTTAGAGTCTATAATAATGGGAATAAAACTTTTGATGAATCAAATTACTTTTCTATAATCAAATTTTCTTAATTAAAATATATTTTAGAAGAAATGATTATATGGTGGTTAAATAAATAAAAATTTATTTAAATGTCATTAAAATACTAGTACCATTACCTTAGCATTTGCAGTTAAATTATTCTGTATTGAGGTAGTGGTTGACAAAATTGTATATGTTTTAGCGATACAGGTTTGTACTTCTGCAGACTATACAATGGCTACCACCAAAACCACTGACCCACCATCCACTGGGCCTTACATGTCTGGTAGGTAACAACAAATAAGCAAACAAACAATAAAAACCAGAATTTAATACAGGCAGTAAACACACATGTGTGATCTCTAGGCTATTCCAGTTAGGACACAGCACAACCCAATTATACAATAGTTACATTACAAACCCCCCCACCCCAAGAAAATGCATACTCTTTAAGCAGACAGTCCCTTTTTCTTTCCTTCTCTTAGCTCAAGCTGACTAGTAATACACTTTATGTCTATACAGATTTGTTAAATCTGAACATTTCAAATAAATGAAATCCTACAACATGCAGTATTTTGTGACTGGCTTCCTTGGCTTAACAATGTTTTTAGGGCTCATATGTATTACAGCATTTATCTGTACTTGATACCTTTTTGAAGCTACCTATATTTATAGTTACTCTTTTAAAATTAAACTTGTCCTAGCTTATATCCTTTGCAGATCTCTCCATACTCCTTAAAATATTCAGTTCTAATTCAAGGTAAGTTTTGAATAGATTTTTTTATAGTAAAACCAAAAAATAAATAAATAAATAAATAAATGAAAAAGAATTGGAGAATATCCAATCAACACATTGATGAGTATATAGAGAAATATAAGAAGTGGTCTGCTGAAGCCCTTACAGCAAGATCAGACTGAAATCTATCTCCTACACAGCAAGTTTGATTCTTTATCACAAGGCTTACTTGGCATGGATTCTGATTGCTTTTCAATATCAGGATCCTATAACCCCTTTAAATTAAAGAAAATAGTGTTTGCTTCTTTCAGCTTATAGACAATAAGACTTTCTCATTAGATTAGATTTTCTTTGCATCTATTCTGCAACTGTGAGAAAGGGAATCTCTTCAGTCAAGCCGAAGAGATTCCCCTCATTCATCACATAATGACCCATTTTACAAGTCTTGTAAAAAAAAAAACCCAGAAAATTGTACATGCGATAAATTTCATTAACAATTTCTCTAGCTCTCAATTTAATGGACATCCATTGTATAAGTTTGTTAAAAGACACACACAATAAAATAACTCTATTGCCTATATCTGTCTTTCCATCTTTTTCTAAATGGCATGAAATGATTTAGACTATGTCTTTTAAGAAATCATATGAAATAGTGCTTGAGAGGTTGCAATATTGATAAGCAAGATTAAAATATTTCAATCTTTTTAGAATCTATAATCAAACTCATTAGTTTCTGCATAAAATGAATATAGTGAATTCATTTAATCTAATCAGAACTCATTGTAGATTTTCAAAAGTATTCAACCTCCATGTAGGCCACATTCCAGAGTAAAAGAGCTAATTGAACTACTATTTCAAATTTCTCAGGAGTTTCTGAAGAAATGCCTTCAAATTATTTTGAACTTTTCTCTTATCCTGACATCCTTTTACAGCCCTAATACCAAATCAATTAGTACCCTTCATGTTTTACATGCTGTTCAGATTTTCCTACTTCTGAATATTGGAACATAGAGCATGTTCCAGGAATAACAGTAGCCAGCTGCACCAACTGTACTCAGAATTATTTAGGGATCAAGAGTATTCATTTGAATGGACTTCCTATTTCATTGCTGAAGGTAGGACTTGAGGGCACATTCAAAGGGTTAACTGTATCTTAGTTGCAGCAACGATTCTGTCTCTGTGACCTCCAGTTCACTTTTTTCTACTCTTTCTATCAGAGGCCCAAGTTCTTGTACAACCTCTCAGCCCCGAGACATAATGGAGACAAGTGAAAGTGTGTAGGTCAACTCAGCTTTCTAGTACTGAAAGTTCAAAAGGACTCTGATTCTGATTCATAGAAAATGTTCATTTTCTGGCACAAACCTTTTCATGTTGACTAACAAAAACATGACATAACAAAAAAAATCTGTTTTGGTTGGATATGAATAGAACATTACTTCCTTACAGTTAGAATTATATTCTTTCTTCTTTCCTAGAAGGTCCCTTCCCTGCTACCTCAAAGTAGACAGAGAGTTCTTGGTGTACCCTATAGTCTTTCCCAGTTTAGCCATGTTCTGAGATTCCTCTTGCTATGGTTCTCAAACCTGGGCCCTTACTCAGCCTTTCTAGAAACCTGCAAAGGCTATAGGTTCCAAAGTCTTCAAACTATTTTTTTTATATAAATAAACAGATTAACTTCCCATAGTTCTTATATTTTCTTTTTTCAATCACAGTACAATTACATGATTTCACTTAGAGTTCTTTAAAAGATTTTTTTGGGGGGCCCTCCCTGCTGGAGCAGCAGGTTAAAGCACAGCACTAAGAAGCTAAGCCACTTCAGCATGAGTTCGTTCCCTGCCCTGGAGGTGACCACATGGCACAGCAGACCTTTCCTGACCCACCTGCTGCTCCCCTTAGCAGTGTACTTCATCAGTCCACCTGTTCTACTCCCCACTGTCGCTGGTGAACCTCTCACCACCCCTGTACCTCTGGTCTGTACTCCAGTTCTGTATGCATAATAAATAAATCTCTGGAAAAGAAACAATTTTTTTTTGGTATTACAATTTTAGAAACCTTAAATTTTGTAGTAATAGATGAAGAAACATATTTATAGAATATATATAGAAATAGAAAATGTGGAGTTAAGAGAGGCGATACTGAAACACAGATTTTAAATGATACAAGGCCTTCTGTGGAAAAAAGCCTCAAGTGCAAATCATTGATTACATGAACTTAGTAGATAATTTTTGAAAGCAAGTCAGATCATGTAAATTCTGTCCTTTAAAACATCTAGTGACTTTCCTTTCCTCTCAGTATAAAATCTAAATTTCTTATCATTGCCTATAAAGTCCTATATCAGGAATTGGCAATTGTTTCTGTAGAAAACTAGATAGTAATGGTTTTTGGCCTCAGACTAAAAAAAAAAGTCATCGATATTATAAAAACAAAAGTGTGTGCTTGTGTTCCAATAAAACATTACTTATGGATGCCAAGGTGGGACTTCACACAATCTCTGTGTGTCATAAAATGCTTACTTTTGACATTTCAAATATTTAAAATTACATGGAGACAGCTGGTGTGTCAAATCTGCGCTGCAGGCTAGCATAACAACCTGCCCTAGGTGGTCCACACCTGCCTTCACAGGGTTCATTTGCTCTATCTTCCCTGAGCCTCCAGCTACCCTGGGCCCCTTGCTCTCCTGGAAGACACCAAGCATACTCTCAGCTCAGTGTCTTTGCACAAACTGTGCCCTTTACCTAGACCAATTTTTCCCTAACGTTTGAATACCTGGCTCCCTTTACTTTTAAAGACTAGTTACTGATCAAATCCAATTCTAAACATCCTTTCTACACCATTAGTCTCTGTTCTTATGCAATATTTATTTATCCTTCCATGCTTAGCAGCAACTGAACTACCTTATGTTTCATTTTTTCTTATGTGCAGCCCTTAGTAAATCGCGTGTACTCGGCCCTTGTTCTATAATAATGCACCTTCTTTAGTAAACCCATCAATTTATCAACAAGGCCCACTAAATAGGGCCACTGAAATTAATTGTTAACAAACTTAAAACCACACAAAATTATTGGCCCTTTAGGGCATAAAATGCAACACCTTACCACTAGTGATAAGCTTTCACTAGAATGTGACGGCATCAAGGTTGATTAATTCATCATATAAAATTAATGAAATCTATCGTATTTATCAATGTGCAACCTAACTCCCATTAATTGATCTGCTACTAAGTGAAGGTTGAGAATCAAATTCAATAATAAAGACCCAGATGAATCTATACAAAAATATTCACAGGTATGTGTGTATACTTGGATTAGTATACAATTATTCCCTTACTCTCTTATCTGGGAGGTCACAGGAGCAGTATCACATAGATAGCAATAACACCCCAAATCCCCAGACCTTGGTTTCTAATATTCTTAATCTGTATCACTACAATAAGAAAGGCCTTCCTGAAGAAATGGCTGATTGCAGGACCGAGGTCAAGGTGTGCATGGATCATGTTGCAGTGCAGAAAGTAAAACAACAACAAACGATGAGGTATGTTTAAGCAGCAGATGCACTGAAGACTTGTCAATTGGTCAACATCAGAACGATTTGAACAATAAATTAGTTTGGATTATAACCTGAAGTATAAAATACTATGAGCCTATATGATATAAAGAGTAAAATAAAGAAATAAATAGGATAGACAAATCTCCTCTGCAGGAGATTTCAGATTTTTTTTTTTTTAGATGTTCTTGTCTCTTTCACCTCTCAATTGTGGGCTAGGCAAAGTGATTTCCTCCCTAGAGTACATAATGGGGAGAGAGTGTAAGAGAAGACACCTGGCAAACACTCTCTCAGCTGGATGACGGTAGCAGAGTGAGACTGTACCTCTGCTTGTATGATAAGAAGAGAATGACACAATTTCTCTGTTCTCCCATCTAAAAAGCCCACAACTCTGGTCTTACAAGAAATGCACTGGATAAATCCTGACTAAGGAACATGCTACAAGATATCTTATTCCTCAAAGCTGTCGAAGTAATAAAAAATGAGGAAAGTGAGAAACTACTGCAGACAAGATCAGCCTAATAGTGTCATGATGGGAATCTTGGAACAGAAAAGGGAAATTTGGTAAAGGCTAAAGAAATATAAAGTAAGGACTTTAGTTGAAACTATGCATTAATATTGATTCATTATTTGTGACACATGGGCTATATTAAATTAATATATAAATTAGAGGCTAAACTGGGCATGGGATATATGGGAATTCTCTGTATTACCATCCCCACCTTTATATAAATCTAAAATTATATTAACTAATATCTTCATTAATAATATTTATATTAAACTTGGAAGTGTACCCTATAACTATATAGGGTAATAATATATAATAATATTTATATTAAACTTGGAAGTGTACCCTATAACTCAGCCTCTTTTTTAATTCAAGAGAATGTCTAATTCACAATAGAATATTTTAAATATAATTACCAGAGGAAATTACTTTGAAGCTTCCAGTAGAATCTTAATATTTTGTTACATAGTCAAAGAATTTTAAATTAAGTTGCTTTTGCATTAAAAATATTCAAAAATTTTTTCGTTAAAGTAAAATGGCTTTGAACAGTGCCTTGACACATTTCATCTTACCAACAATGTTTAAAGTATCAAAATATTTATGATGTTTTAATGAATTCATATTTTATGATTATAAAAATTGCATTGATTTTTAACTTATTTTATGTTTCATAAGGAATAGAATTGCTGGCATAAAAACTAACATTTTTTGAGCCTCAGATGAAAGTCATGTTAGGACCTCATATCTATGATCCAGTTCACTCCTCACCACACCCTTAGAGACCCACAGTTTAACACATTTAGAGATGGAGATACAGGTCCTATGATACAATCCAACTGAAACAACAATTATCAGTAAAGGCAATTTTTTCATCTACACTGCTCCTACTCTCTTCCTAGAATCTAGAATAATGACAAGAAAATAGAGGGCTTTTAAATATGGAAAAAATGAATGAAAACGTGAACTTATACACAGTGACTTCTTGTTTACAAGAGAATCAAGATGAAGTTGGAAGTTATTACTTGTTGCCTGCAAGAACCTACCAGGATCTTACCTATGGCAGGTGAGCCCTCAGCTACCATGAAGATGAAACTTTAAAGAGAAAAAATACATGCCTCATTGTCCATGTTCAGAATACAGTTCCTGAACACAGTAGTTATCAAATCTTTAAATCTCCAATAACTCATTAATAAGCCTCAATGAAAAGAAAAAGTTAGACATGAACAAATTGCTCATGTCTATTTTATTTATTTAATTCTAACTCCTACTTACTAGTAGACCATTAAATTCATTCATTGCACACTTTTCCTATTTACTGGATTTTAAGGTTTGTATGCAAACTGTAACACATGAAAATAAGTAAGTAGGGCACCACAGTATTGAGTGTCTTCATCTCAAACAGCATAAAGGGGGATATAAGAGTAGAAACCTAAATGCAGATATACTTTGAAGCAATGCTCTATAATTACCAATGAATGTCAAAAGGATACAATTTGTCAGTTATTCCGCAAGCAGTAAAAAACTAAATTCTATATGGATTTCCATTTTGAAACATCATTTCAATGGCTGCCCCCCATGTTTTTATCTTCCATGCTTACCTGCCTCCTGTTATTTTTTTCTATATTTCACCCTCCTTCCCCCAATTTTGAACTTTTAAAACAAATTGAAAATTGATATAATTTTCCCCCATATGTTTTAAACATTGACCCTCCTCTTCAACTCATGCTATACAATTAGTATTTTACCATTAATGATATGTAAACCTTTACTTTGTTCTCTTTTTTTAAGTATCAGCTCAGGGTCCAACTGAGAATTATGCAGATAGACAAACAATACTCATTTGCTGATTGGGTGAATGAGTGTGATCTACTACCATTTGGTAATTTTATATCCCATAGTGAGAAGAGTAACAGGATAGTGAGGGAGAGGGAGAGTAAGATTCTTTACAAGCTTATCCAAATATAAAGTAAGACTAAACTATCTTCTACTTTTTTCTTTCATTTTTACTCAATCATTTTCTGTAAATATATATATATATTTTTAAGATTTATTTATTTATACATACAGAACTGGGGTACAGGCCAGAGGCTCAGGGGCGGTGAAAGGCTTCACCAGAGACAGAGTGGGGAGTAGAACAGGCAGATCGATGAAGTACACTGCTGAGGGGAGCAGCGAGCGGGTCAGGAGAGGTCTGCCACGCCATGTGGTCACCTCCGGGGCAGGCGGGAATCGAACTCATGCGGAAGTGGCTTTAGCTTCTCAGTACTGTGCTTTAGCCCGCTGCGCCACCAGGGAGGGCCATTTTCTGTAAATATTTTATTACATAGCTATGTATTATAATTTTATATCATAGCATATCCTCATGTTATGTTATGTCATATTGAATTTTATGTCAGGAAACTTTTTTCTGATTTGTATGCACTCTTACCAACTTCAAATCTTTCTCTTTCACTAGCCCCTGGGCACATTACATGAACATAAAATTTTCTAAACTGTAATCTAGTGCCAACGTGGTTGGGTTCTTCTGACCACTACATTGTTATAAACAAAACTCACACCGTAATTTTCTTTCAAATGACATCACAGGATTTTCTATCCAAAGCATGAAATATCTTTGGATGAGGGAGGTAACCAGAAGTGAAAAATAGATGTAGGAAAATTATATAGTATACTTTGTAAGGCTTGTATTCAGCAAATTTTAAGCCAACATCTTGCCCTTAGATGTAGTCACACAATCTCTATGAATCTTTAAGGGTTGGGTCTTCAGACAAAAAAAAACCTTGAGACAATGATTTACAATTAAAATCTTTCTAAATTCCATGAAAATGAACAAGTATTACTTGAGATGAGAACAAACAATTATAATTTTACTCTCAAAGTTCACTAAAAGTATATCCAATGTACCAATTAGGTGATTTACACGAACCCTAACATCTTTCTCCAAAGTTAGTATGAAAATCTTCTTAAATAGAGACCATTCATACTTGCTAGGTTTGGACACTCTTTAGCAGAAAGGGTCACTCATAAGTATTAACCACGATCTCAATAATATCGGGAAAAACAGGAACGGGGCTTGGTTAAGCAAATAGAAGGCCTCCCTCGGCTGTGTCCTTGACTGAAATTAAAACATGGTTCTCAGACTAGGTGTATCAGTATTTCCCTTTAACCAGCATTTTTCACACTTGAATGTGCTTAATGATTCTACCTTAATTCAGGAGGTCTGGGAAGAGCTGAGATTCTGCTTTTCAAATCAGCTCCCAAGTTATACTCGGGCTGCTGGGCTATGATTCACACTTTGAGGGCCAGAACTTCCAGGAAATACAGGGAAGCACTGTGAGTATTGTACATTAATAGCCTATGCACCATGATGTTATTTCATGATGGCCCATTCTCCCATAGGCATATTTGTGTAACTTATAAAGAGCAGATGTTTATTAAATATGCCTCCTATGAGATACAACTGAGAAGTAAAATTGAAGCTAGCAGAGTGAGGAGGGGGTACACACACGATGGTGGGGGGCTACAGCTGTGTGGGTGGGAGTGGTGCCATGACTAAGCTGCCGGGAGCATCCTGTGCTTCTGAAATGCTCACAAGGCTGTCAGTCAGTGGTGAGTCAACAGCAAAAGAAAGTGAAATAACTGAAGTCTGAAACAGGGAAATTACCATGAGAAAAAAAATAGAAGTATTTCATGAGACAATTAAAAAGAGAAATGTATAGATGCATTGAAAATTGGTATAGATTATGTTGCGGTACAATGATGATTTATTAATTTTATTGTTAATGAGTTATTTTTATTTATGCATACAAGACTAGGGTATAGGCCAGAGGTGTGTGTGTGTGTGTTTGTGTCTGTGTGTTTGTGTGTGTGAGAGAGGATTCACCAGAGACAGAGTGGGGAGCAGAACAGGCAAATCCACTACATGTACTATTGAGGAGAGCAGCAGGCGAGACAGGAGAGGTCTGCTATGCCACGTGGGTCAGCTCCCTCGTCAGGGATTGAAATCATGCAGCAGTGGTTGGTGATAGCTTGATAGCACTGCAACTTTAATCCCTGTTCCACCAGGGAGGTCCCTGAGATCATGATTTAATTCATCTTTTTACTTGATAGCTACATCCTGCTGATGAGGCAAAAACAAACAAAAAAAATTCTGTGGAAAATTTGCCTGCTCCAAACAGCTACAGTCAGAGTTCTGATAGCATGGTTCAGAGGGTAGCCACTGCTAACAAAACAATTTGGAAATATTCCATCACCAAGGGTATGTGGCTAGTGCATTTTCAGTAGATGAGACAGAACACGAGCAAGCAGATATTAAATGTACTGTGGATACAGCAATATGTAATGACATTTACACATTTGCAAATGAGATTTTTATATACAAAATATAGGTTTAAGTGTACAGCTCCACACACACACAAACACACAAATATGCATGCTAAAATACGCATGCTAAAGCTTTTGACTTTATTCACCCACTTCATTTGTTTAGATTTCATGATAAGAGAGCTACAGGGTATGGTTGCAATTATTGAAGGAAAATAATCTGTGGATTATTAAATGGAAATTAGCAGCAGATTTTAATAAGAACTAAGCAGTTGTTAACAATGACATGTTCTTAGATGAGCACTAGATATATTGCCAAGATAAAGGATTCTAGTTTGGACTCGAGGGAAATGTGGTTTCAATCACCAATTTTAACAAAGATGAACAATATGTAGACCAGTAGTAGAGAAGTACTTATTATAGGGGAATTTAAAAAACTTAATAAAGAATTATGTACAGCACATTTGTTCATTATGGGATCTTTAAGTTTTAGGGACAACATTTGTGTGTGTGCTTAAACAATGCAACAAGAGTGAATATTTTTTTTTTTTATTGCTGTGCTTCTAGAGTTTGTAAAGCTCTTTTACTTGAAACTTCTTCATGAAAACACTGTGGGGAAATCAAGGCAAAGCAAAGCAAGTGTCTCTGTGCTTTTATCTTTAAACCCACTATTTCTGGGGTAAAATAAATCCACTATTTCTGACAGCAAGAAAGTGATACATAGATGTTTGGCAGATTGATAAATGACAGAATCTGGGTGAAGAAGAAAGAAATCAACAAAGTTCTGTTAGTAGTAAAACCCAAAATGAAGCTTGTTTTTAAATGTGCTATTCCTATTCTACCATCTTCCCTATTTTGAATACAGTAATAATCTATAATTATAATTCTAATGGATATGAATGTGCAACATGAGGGTAGTTTAAACATAATTTTATATTATTGTACTACAAAATCAGAGATGTTTTACTTGAGTTTCTTTATGAACATATTTGAATTTACCTAAATGGCATCTGTGTAAGTAGTAAAATATGATGTGAGAATAAAGTGGCAGATGCAGATATTAGCTATTTATTTATTTATTTATTTATTTATTTATTTATTTATTTATTTATT
>NW_004567127.1:12389792-12396484 GCF_000260355.1 Condylura cristata | reverse complement strand
CAGGCGGGGATCGAACTCATGCGGAGTTGGCTTTAGATTCTCAGTGCTGTGCTTTAACCCACTGCGCCACCAGGGAGGGCCCAGCTATTTATTTTTAATGTGCCAAAATCCCATTTCTTTTTACATAAGCCTCCAAATTTGAAAGAAGTTCTATAGGTGAAAAAGTTCTGTCCTTTTCCAAAAAACCCAAGCTACAAATAACATGCTAACTGCAACATGAGTTTGGTCCCAGCCAGAGCTCTGACCCACATGGCACAGCAGACCTCTCCTGTCTCACCTGCTGCTCCCTTTAGCGCTGTATTTCAGTCAACCTCCCTGTTCTGCTCCCCACTATGTCAGGTAAATCCTCTCAGCCCACCTCCCCACCCATACACATAACTCTGGCCTACACCCCAGTTCTTGTATGCATAAATAAATCTTTAAAAATTAAATTAAATTAACAGTTCTCAAGTGAAACACTAAAAATACTATTCTATATTACTTCTAAAAATAAAAAATAAAATAAAAATGTGTTTTCAGTATAAATGAAGGAATCATGTTCATATTTTCACTACTATTTATATTATTTAAAAAATAACAATTTTCCCACAATTAAAAATTATAAAGGACTCATGAAAGTGCATAGGTCATTTAGGCCCAATCCCAAAGCAATGTTTCTAAAAGTACGACCCAGGAACTTCTACATTGGAACGACTGGAAGAGTGTGCTCTAATGAATATCTAGGATCTACCACAAACTTCATGTTTAGGATTTCTGAAGAGGGTACAGAATCTGTGTTTTTATTTTATTTATACATACAGAACTGGAGTACAGGCCAGAGGTGCAGAGGCAGTGAGAGGATTCACCAGAGACATAGTGAGAAGCAGAACAGGTGAACTGACTCAAATACACTGCTGAGGGGAGCAGTGAGTGAGACAGGAGAAGTCTGCTGAGCCATATGGGTTGACTCCCTGGTAGGGGATAGAATTTGATCTGCAGTGGCTGTTGATGGCTTCATCATGCTGAAAATTAAACCCTTGCATCACTAGGCAAGTCTGGCAATTTTTTTTTTTTTTTTAGAGAATATATAAAACAGTTTGAGCATCTCAAACATATTTTAAAACAGTATATCTCTCTGAAGTGTTCACTACTTGTAAGTCTGTACCAAAAAAGGTAGATGTCATTATTGGGGGGATTCTAAAACAAAGAAATGAAAGTACATTATCTTATACATTATGATATACAAATATAGTATACATTATGTTATATGTTATACATATGATAAAATAACTTTGATCACATCAATATAGGTTTTAAAAATTGTTTAAAAATAAATTAGACGATAGATTTTAAAATGTGCTACTATTGCTATGTGATATGGGTAGGGATAAATACAATTTTAAGCATTATGTTTATAAGTACCAAATTTTCCACAGTAAACATGAATTGCTTTTGAAATAAAAATAAAATGATCATCTTAAAAGATTATTTATATTTCATTTGTGTGTAACAGTAACAAAAGTTCATTTTTTAATTACACATTGTGTGTCCACCCAATCAATAAGATGTACTGAATTCCAAGATTTATTCTTGGTAAATGGATGGGCTAGTGAGTAGGAGAGACATACCTATGGAGTTTACTGTCTGGTGGGAGTGAGTGGACAATTAAATCGAGCAATTACCACTTAGTATAAAAGGGAAATAAAGTCAGTTGTCCAGTATTCAATATAGCCCAACAGCCCCAAAACCAAACAGAAGGAATTCAGGGATGATACAGGAAGTAGAAGTCACATAATTGAAAGTTTAAAATGTATAGATATGGGGCCTTAGAAATCTACAAGTGATTTAATACCACAAGCATTTACAATGAATGCACATGTCCATGCACATATATACATATACATACACACACACAACTACCTACCTTTATATAGTCAGTCCCTCTTAAGCATATGAGACAAGATATGAAACCAGTAATGTAATCAGTGTCTAGATAGTAAAGGACATGCTCTTAGAGTGGAATGCTATCCCAAGTACAATAGGAATCAATGAACTAATTTTAATTAAAAAACGACATCATCAAGTTTCATTTTGAAAGAGTGGTGCAACTCTGTGGTAAAAATTAATTGGAGGAGAACAATACAGAAGTTAATGAGATGTTAAGAAATTGTCAGACTATCCATGCAAGTGGTGATGATGACTGGACTATCATAGTTGCAATGAAAATGAAGAATGAGAATGTCAAGATTTGCTAATTATTTGGATTTGAGGATGAAAAAAAAATGAGCAGCTGAAATCAAGCTTTTCTTTCTTTGGAAACTAAATGCATGTTAAAGTTATTTGTAGAGAGGAAGAGAACATAGAAGTCATTTGGGAAGGTGAAGGAGTGAGTAGGTGAAAAGTTCAATTTGGAGCAAGTTAAGCTGAGGTAAGACATTCACGCAGAAATGGCTAGAGTCATGTGGGTATTAGTGTGTGGGTTAGAGTAGGGAAATGGGAGGTACTATGTCAAATAGTGCTTGACACCATGTAAAATTATTTCTTCTTCCATGTAAGTGCAAGGAGGAGATGGAGAGGGAACTGAAAATATAACTCTGAGGTGCCAAAACAACCCAAAGGAAACTTCACTAAATCTAAGATGATAGGCAATAACTACAAACTAGAAGGTTAATTAGATAAACCTGCTGATGCAGAATAAATTAGTTTAAAAAGAAATGGCTATATTGTAAAATACTACTATAAAGTGAATAAAAACAAGGAAGAAAAAAATCCATTGGTTTTTTGTAACAAGAGTCATTATTTACTTTGATAAGAACAATTTTATTCTTGTGATAGAAATGAAAGCCTGTTGTTCTCAGTATACAGTAAAGTGGAGAGTTAGACCGTAAAAGAGTGCAAATTACACTTTCAAGAAGTAGGACTTGGAGGAAGAGGCTTATAAGGCAAAGGGTGTTTATGTACTTGAGTGGTTTAAACAAAAAAAGTAGCTAGAAGTTTCTTTAGCTGTTTTAATGCTTAGGGGATGCATCTAAGCAGGGAGGTAAAATTTTAGGACACGAGAAAGAGTAACTAAATTAGATATTATTTGCCTTAAATGTCGAAATACAATGATTGAAATTCTTAGGAAAAGGAATTTTTATTACAGTTCATAACATGAAGCTAAAGCCAAATGGTAGTTTCTGTACCTTTAAAAGAGGGGAACTGTTGTTAGAATTACTATATATGAAATACTAGCTGTATCTATCATAGTAACCTTGAAAAGAAGGTAGAGGTTAAATACCAGGCTGAGGAAATGAAATCAAATCCCCCCCGACATACACACAAGAAAAAGCATACCCATCCACCCAGAGGGCAGACACTTGATTTCCAGACGACTGATTTACAGAAATTATAAATTGTGCCATCATTTGCATGAGTTTCAAGATCCATTTTCTCCATAATTTTTGCAGCATATTATAATTACAAGTAATGTTAAAGTAAAATATGTGTCCTTAACCTCATTTCATTTCTATTCTCCAGATAAAACTTTCTTGGCTAGAGTCCCATAGGATTTTTCATATTTCCTTCAGGCTTATTTATTCTGTGGTTTTGCTAATAAATAGTGCATTCAGCAACCTAGGACACAGCAACCAATTCAAAATAATTTGGATTACTTCTTGAAAGTAATATATATATGTATGTATGCATATGGAACTTTTAGTATGAGGTGAGCAGTAAAAGTAAGTTGGCAAGCCAATGATTTCTAAAACTGTGACTGTAAATATGAAAAGCAAACATCATTCAAATGTAACCCACTGGAATTTTTATTTGGTTTATTAATTAGAATGCATATATCAATGTTTGTATCTATTGCTAAGGTCTGTTTATATAATTATAAGAAGATAAAAACAACTAATATTTTATTATTTCATCTATAAACAAAAAGCAGCAGCTAGAATGTGATTAATATTCTTTTTCTACACTAATCTCAAACTCTGAAACTAGACCTGGAGAAAGGAGGAAAATCAGGAAACCTTACTTTAAACAAACTCCTCAATACTATAGTAAATAAAAGCAGTCAGCCTTTTGGAGTTTGGATTCACATTTTCCAGAAGTAATCTTTTAAAAGCAATGGGTGTACAAAACACTACCAAAATAATGCCAAGGACTTCAATTATTTTCATAAATTTTTAAAAACTAGATAATTTGTCTTTTCTCATTACTTCTTTAAAAACAATTTTTTTTAAATAAAATTAGTCAAAACTGTGTATTAGATAAAGACAAGCCTTGGGACTGGAAAAGTGATCCATTTGTTGATTCCTTTTACCCTTTTAATTTCCTTGCTATAAAGTAAATTAAAGAGACATAGTTCTACCTGATAGAATCAATTTCCATTCATGATAAATTGCTGCTGCCCATAAAATTTGATAAGATGCAAATCTTATTTCAAAGTGGACAAGTTGTGGGGTCTCCCTGGTGGTGCAATGGTTAAAGTCTCAGTGCTATTAAACCATCACCAGCCACTTTAGCCTGAGTTCTATTCTTGGTCAGGGAGCTGACCCACATGGCATAGCAGACCTGTACTGTCTTGCCCGCTATTCCCCTCAGCAGTGGATTTCAGTAGATCTGTCTGTTCTGCACCCCACTCTGCCTTTGATGAATCCTCTCAACCCTCACACCTCTGGCCTGCACCCCAGGTCCTGTATGCATTATTTAATAAAATAAATTTTAAAGTGGACAAGTTGTCTTTTGAGTACATGGTTTTATCCCAAATAAAAATTGTTTAAATGACTGAATTAACTCCACTAATCAATCCTCATAAAAAGTTAACCATAACTTTAATTTTATGCTTTAAAATATTAAAGGCCATAAACTCAAATTTAATAAATGACTTAGCTGATATTCAAACCTAGTCCTTCTGAAACTGATGTGGGATCTTTTCCGTTGTAAAACAGACATTTTAGCTATTAATGCACTATATACATAATAAAATATAAATAAATAAATGAATAAATAAATAAATATTATATATAAATAAATAATATATATAAATAAGCTTATATTTTTTAATAATAAGCTTATTTACTCTCAATAATACTCTGATAATAAAGTATGTTTTATTATTACGATTGTTAATATGAAAAATTAATACCCAGAAATGACACAATTCCGTAAGTGTGACTGATTTGGAAATCACACCCAGCTGGATCAAGATCCACAAGTTCCAGTTTAGGATGTGTCTAATGATTTAGTCGTTGGATTAAAAAATCTTGTTATGGGAGATAATTCCTATAAACCTATAATTTGCTTAGTTGATATGTCACAATTTACTATCTAATGTTTACTGCTGTCTCATGCAACTTCTGACTGATTTTACTTTCTGGCTGACGGCTGTTAAATTCTAGCAATGGAAAAAATAAAAAATATGTTGCTTTTTATGAATTAATTTGATATGATACTTCTTATCTCTCTTGTTGAATTATGGAAGTCATATTGAACTAAAAGAAGCCTAAAAACAGACTTTTTTTGTTCATTTCTGTCAGAATTGTGAAACTGAGTTCACAGCTGTGATTTCCTGACCTCCTAAATGTTGGTGTTTTTTCAGCTTTATTTTTCTCCCAAGAGGAAAAAATATAGATATAAAGCAGAAAAGAGACTTTAAAAGAGAGTACACTTAAAACATATTATGAAAATAACACATTTGAGCAGAGCCCAAAAATTAGGTGAATGCCTCACGGCTCACTGCCTGCCCACAGGTTCAGTCCTTTGAAGCCGGAAGGACCAGAGGAGAGTGGGCGGGTGTTGGGGTGGACCTGCAAAATAGCTCAAACTCTGCTGTCCCTGCTTCAAATGAGGGCCCTGGGTATGGGGACACCTTTGTCCAGGCCAATCGCTGGAATCTGAACAGTGTTCTTGGCACTGTCTCACCACATTCACCACCTTGATTTTCTCAATGGCGGCAGCCTTACAAGAGAGCAAGAGAAAAACTTTACCAAAAAGAAAAGAAAAAAAACAAACACGAATCACTGAACTTAATGTTGAACTGCCGGAATTAGTTAAAGGAAAGACTATTTCAACCTAGAGTAGATGATGCAATGCATTTTCCCTCTTTGATAAAATGGTTTGTAAGTTTGATTGAATTTACCTGCAAAAGATTTTCCCAGGCTTTGTGGCTAGGGCCCCTAAAAAGCTTTGGGAGGTCTTTGTGCCTCTGAAATGTATGCTTTTGGTTTCTGATTTTCAGGGAGATGTGGAATTGTGAGAATGCTTAAGAGTTTTGAGTACTGCCTACTTTCATTCTTCTTCTGATTTAATGTTGACCTTTCAAAAATAGAAGTTGCAGGGTTTTTTAAAGAAGTTATTTGAACTTTCCTGTAGCCAGTATCCTGGTAACCCAATGCAGGCAGAATTGGAAAGCTAATACAGGAAGTTAAAAAAAACAAAAACAAAAAACAACAACCTATTTAGTATTCTGAAATAGTTTGAGTATCCATACTAGAAACTATGTATATATAAAAAAAGGAAGCTCTTTAAAGCCTCCTGATTTAAATATTATTATTTAAGACCAAGATGGTAGACTGAGCATACTTATACCGCTTCCTTCCCAAAACCTTTAAAATGTTAAGAAATCGGCCTTCCCGATTAAAGCACTGCACTAAGAAGCTTAAGCCACTTCCGCATGAGTTCGATCCCCGCCTGCCCCGGAGGTGACCCACATGGCGCGGCAGACCTCT
>NW_004567127.1:12370207-12388767 GCF_000260355.1 Condylura cristata | reverse complement strand
AAAAAAAACTGATATTCAATGAGTGTCTATTACGTATTAGTAAACTTTATAATGTTGCAATGAATAATGACATGGTAAGGAGTGTGGTGGTGGTGGGGTCTCTGGTGGAAGTGCTAGTGAACAAAAACCTAAAAGAATCAAAGGGGAGAAGTAGGCAAAGGGAGAACATTTTAATCAAAGGAAACTATGAGTGTGAAAACTCTGAAATAGGTGTGGAATCTGAGTGCAAGAGGTGAGTGACACGCATAACTGCGCCAGAAATTTGCACAGCCTTTCTATTCTGATCTGCACCATTCCTTAGATATCAACTTGAAAATTATGTGAGGATCAAGAAAAGATGAGAAAATGGTGAGACTGAAGGAATATTTAAACTATTATGGCAAAAAGGGCTGTATAAGAACAGGAAGGGAAAATGAGAGAAATTCTTATTGTTTGAGATGTACTCTGGATAATCATGAAAGAGGAATAGGCAACTATTTAAAAAATAGAGTAATGTGGAGATCTTCAAAATGAAACTATTTAAATATTGCATTTAACATGCACATGTGTAACTATAGAATCTGTGAAATTATAAATGTCCTTTTTAATGAAATAAAACCAGTCAAGCATTTCTAGGAGTTAATTAGCGTTCACTAATCTGATCCAAAAACAAAGGGAATGTGGTTGAAGAAAGATCAAGGCATCAGGAATTCTTTTATTCTTGTTCGCTGAGCTGATAGGTTTTCAGGCACACACCACTCACACACTCATTCAATTAGGACCATGATTAGGAATTAGTTTTCCATATTTAAAAGCCAAGTTAAGTTCTTAACTTTATCCCAATGAATTAAACACTGTATTTGGAAACAAAAGTGACAGTGTTCAAATTTAAGTATTCAGATGCACTTTGAACATTGCGCAGATTTTAACCAAGTTATAAGAAACATTCTCCTTTTTATTTGAAGACTAATGACCATTCAAAGGGAGGCTGGATGCAGGCAAGCAAATAAGACAAGTAAAAGATATTGTTAAAATTAGTATTTTTAAGTAAAATTATTCTTTAAAACAACACTTTTTAAGTAAAATTATTCTTTAAAACAACACTTAAATTTGACTTGCTTATTCATTCTTGGGTGCATTTGTCTTTTTACTTTTTCTTATTTTTTAACCTATATTTTTAAAAAAAAAACTAGGGCAAATTTTGTCTTGCATAAAGTGCTCTTAGACAACATATTTTTTTTTCCCCAAATCATGCCAACGTTTGTGGCTAAGCTCATGAGGTTGTATAATTTGTAACATGACATCAACTTAGCACTTATACATATGTGAAGTGGACGGGAACTATTTATGAACTACAAATGATTGACCACAAACCTTATTTTTGTGTAGAAGAACTGGGGTGCAGGTCAGAGGTGTGGGGTGGGTAGAGACAGAATGGGGTGAAGAACAGGCAGATCTACTGAAATACACTGTTGAGGGGAGCAGTGGGTGAGACAGGAGAGGTCTGCTGTACCATGTGGGTCAGCTCCCTGGCCGGGATCGGATTCAGGCTGCGACATATCCCTGAGGCCACCAGGGAGACTTTGAAATTTTTCCAATAGAAATATATTCCATTGGAGTAACCATTATTTACGCTAATATGTTATATTCAAATTCAAATACTATTGGATGGTACAATATGTTAGGTCACTTACAACCTTGTGCCATCACAATTTTATGGTATTTGTTAGCCTGGGAATAATTAGTGATGACTAGAAAGGAAAACTTGGACCAAGAGGATAAAAAGGGATTTACATATACTTCTGACAGATCACATCTGTCAATTTTCCAAATGAAATGCTAATTTTAATTCTCTGCATTGGTCAATAATTCTCTATGTGCAATTTTCCCTTAAGAAAACTATGATTTTAAGGGAAAAACTGCTGTGAAACAAATATTGTTTCTTTGATACTGTTTACGCATGTAGGAAATCAGAATCAATGCTGATTTTAAAAATCTTTGCTACAAAGTAATAAAATACTATAAACAACAGAATATATATTCATACTTGGTATTGTTATGAATCTCATAAGAAGTTGACATTACTATGCTAGTTAGTCCACACAGGCTGCCATAAGAGAGCACCATATACCAGGTACCTTAAAAATGGAACTCAAGGGCCCTCCCTGGTGGCGCAGCGGGTTAAAGCACTGAACTAAGAAGCTTAAGCCACTTCCGTATGAGTCCAGATCCCCGCCTGCCGAGGAGGAGATCCACATGGCACGGCAGACCTCTCCTGACCCGCCTGCTGCTCCCCTCAGCAGTGTACTTCGTCGAGCTGTCTGATCTGCTCCCCGCTCTGTCTCTGGTGAATCCTCTCACCCTCCGCATCTCTGGCCTGTATCCCATTCTATATGAATAAATAAATCTTAAAAAAAAAAAAAAAATGGAACTCAATTCCCAGAGTTCTGGAGCTCAGGAAGTCCAAGATCATGGAGGGCTCTTTTCCCAGACGGCAGACAGCTATCTTTTTCACTACTTCTTCTGTGCTCTTTCCTCTGTACTTGTGAAAGCAAGGGAAGTGAACAGTGGAGGGAGCAAAACCAGTCAGCCCATGACATTATGTATGTGTTGGACAAGACTCCGTGATATCTAATGGTCTCTAAATAATAGATATTGAACACTTCATCCTGGTGTTTTAGAAATAAACTGCTAAAATCAAGTGTCTTCTTATATTCTTAATATTTAACACACTTAAAATAATTATTTATGCATACAAGAACTGGGGTACAGGCCAGAGGTGCAGTGGGTGAGAGATTTCTCCAGAGACAGAGTGGGAAGCAGAACAGGCAGCTGACAAAGTACACTACTGAGGGGATCAGTGGCGTGTCAGGAGAGGTCTACAGTGCCATATGGGTCAGCTCCCTGCCGGGGGATGGAACTCTTGCTGCAATGGCTTCAGAGAGCTTCACAGTGCTGTACTTTAACCCATTGCACCAACAGGGAGGGCCTTATTTAACACATTTTTAATGTTGCCAAGTCTCATAGTTATATAAAAAAAATGATGGGAAGAATATTTTATTGTTACACCTCTCCTTACATTTTGCAGTTTATGCAACATATTTTGAGAATACAATGATCTCATAAAAAAAAAAAAGCATCTCAGAAGTTTGCTAAACTAAATATAGATCCAATAGACTAAATGCAGTTATTCTTACCTTTATCTATTTTGGCTCTAGATCATACAACTTTGTTTATTTAAGTGGATTTTTATAGAGATTTTGAAATTTTTGCAGGGGTCAGAAAGGAGGCCTTTCAAACTCTCCTTTTCCCAGTGACTGGGCATGCAGTGTATTGTGTATGAGTGATCCCAAGCATCCTCTGAACTGCACTATAAACACAGAACTACCAATGAGTTGAAATAAAGTGGGCCCACTATAAAATGTCTGAAGTGAGGGGTGGGGTGACCCTGTTAAAGAAACTGCTGAGTTCCCAGTTGAGGATGTTGCTGAGTATAGAGTGTCTCCATGGTGAGGTTTAGTTAACTGAGAGGGAGCTTTCTATGGAACTCTACTTATGATAAGAGCACAGACCAGCCAGATCAGATCAGATAATTAGGATTAACCTTTAGGATTAAGTCCTTTAATCATCATAAGAAATCTTGGGAATAATTAAAATGATCATTTGCAAATCAACATGGGGAGCAGAAACTCAAAAACTAGGTAATTAATTTGGTCATATTCACATAACAAATGTTAAGAAATGTTAGTTTTTTTTAAATACTATTATATTTTCTTATTTAACTTCCATTAACTTCTAAAAAAATAATTTTACTATACTTATAATCTTCAAAATTGTCTTTTCTTTGGTTCTTTAAAAGGAGGTTAAAGCATAGCACTAAAAAGCTAGAGCCACTTCAGCATGAGTTCGATCCCTCCCCAAAGGTGACCCACATGGCGCAACAGTCCTCTCCTGACCCGCCCTCTGCTCCCCTCAGCAGTGTACTTCGTCCATCTGCCTGTTCTGCTTCCCAACTCTGTCTCTGGTGAATCCTCTCACCGCCCCTGCACCTTTGGCCTGTACCCCAGTTCTGCATGCATACATAAATAAATCTTTAAAAAAAAGAGGCATTTCTTTTATAATAGACAATTTATTCACTATTACTTACATTGTAATTTATTTTATATTGATTTTATCCATTTAGATGACATCAACATACCTTGAGAGATTTGTTTTGAAAGATTTCTTCTTATATGAAAGATATTAAAAAGTCATCAGTTTTACTGACTCCCTATAGAAATCTCAGTGGGATTTTTAGATTTAAATAAACTCTTGCTGGAGAAAATATAATTAAGTTTGCTTTGTGATTATTTTCTAAATGATTAACAAGTTATCAGTAACAACTCTGTGGCATTTTATACATTCCCCATTGAGGCATTCCAATAGGCTTTACCTATGTTTGTTCTTATAGTTTCAATTTGCAGAACTTAAAGTCAGAAAGTTGAATTTTCAGGACTACTTTGAGTAAAGCTTCAGGCCAATAAAATCTCTAAAGATAAGCTTTTTACTTACACAAAAGTTTTTGAGAAATGAGAAAAGCATTGTTTGGAATCAAGGTAGGAAAGAACAGGATCCACGTTCACATTTCCAAGTATTAAACAATGTAATTGAGTATTTATTCAAAGAAGCTACTTAATGACGCTAAATGGAAATATCTGATCATATTCAAGAGAAACTAAGAAACATAGGTAGAAAAAGAAAAAAAAAGAAGTAAAGCTTGAATAGAATACAAAGAAGCAATTCTTTACTAATAGAATCAGCGTCAAAGAAGAAAGTTTATTTCGTGTTTCAAATACAATGTCATATAAAGGTTTAGCAGAGATTAAGTAATATCATGGCCTCTACTATTTCAGATTAATAGTTTCATAGTTGACTTATCATTGTACATGAGATGTTAGAGTTGAAATGTTCTTTTTTTAATGTTCTTTTCTTAATATAGCAACAATACATAAAACATCAGCCTTAAAAATGCAGATAGAATGTTTCATTCAGTGACTATCTGTTGGAATCTGTTTCAGCAGAATCGATGTCCTAAGAAGACACTAAATAATTAGGACAGAATAACAAAAGTGATTTAACAGAGGTGTCTTTTAGGCACAAGAATTTTCCAAAGATGTTATTTAGCTGAATCTTGAAGGATAAAAAAGTATATTTTAGCCTTTAAAAGATAGGGAAAGGGGCCCTCCCTAGTGGCGCAGCGGGTTAAAGCACTGCACTGAGAAGCTAAAGCCACTTCCGCATGAGTTCGATTCCCGCCTGCCCCGGAGGTGACCACATGGCGTGGCAGACCTCTCCTGACCCGCCCGCTGCTCCCCTCAGCAGTGTACTCCGTCGATCTGCCTGTTCTGCTCCCCACTCTGTCTCTGGTGAAGCCTCTCACCACCCCGAGCCTCTGGCCTGTACCCCAGTTCTGTATGTACAAATAAATAAATCTTTAAAAAAAAAAAGATAGGGAAAGGTATAACATTAGTAAAAATATAAAGATGTGGAAAATAAGGCCTCTCGAGAGTCACTATAGATTATTTTGTTGTCAAATCCTTTGTAATAACACTGGACAACAAAATAGAGGTTTTTGATACCATAAATATAATAGGATACACCAGAACCTTTTTCAATACACCACTAATAGATAGCCAAAAAAATCAATTTAAATTTTTAATTTGATTGACTCATGTGATAAGAATAAGAGAGTCCTCTCTCAACCTAAGTATCAAATAATTAATTATACAGAAAATGTATCCTTGTACATATACGGTCTCACCTTGGAGGTGAACTAGCTCACACATGGTACAAAATCTTCAAGTCTTAAATAAATATAGGTCCAAAACATATCCTTTGACTAGATGGCGGAATTCTGGTAGTGACTTTGCAGATTTTCTTTTAGGTAGGAGGTAAATGTTCTATTTACCTGTCAGCCTGTTTAACTGCTAGTCTACTTCATTATTAGCTGAAATCCTTACCAGGATTCCTAGTTCTTTTAACAGCAGCATAAAATGTAATCAGGAAGGAACCAACCGGCCCTGTGCAAAAGGTTTTGGGTGAATACAGAGTCACTGGACTCACTATTGATTTGAAATTTTGAAAAGATTCATAACAGAAACTTACATAATTTCTTAAATTGGGGGTGATTTAATTAAATGACACTTTTACTTGTGTTATGTTCCTTTATTCATATAAAGCCCAAAATTAACAATGTTATATTTAGGTCATCAGAGCTGACATCCTTCAGCAATCCTAAAACACTGATAGATCAAAAGTCCAGAAGTTAAATGTCTGTAAAAGCTGTTTGGTATAGGAAGTGACTTCTATCCAGAGACAACAGGTAATTTATTGAACACATTTCTTTTCTTTCTTTTTTTTTTTAAAAGATTTATTTATTCATACAGAACTGGGGTACAGGCCACAGATGTGGAGGGTGAGAGGATTCACCAGAGACAGAGTGGGGAGCAGAACAGGCAGATTGACGACGTCCACTGCTGAGGGGAGCAGTGGGCAGGTCAGGAGAGGTCTGCCATGCCATGTGGATCTCCTCCGGGGTAGGCGGGGATCGAACTCATGCTGAAGTGCCTTAAGCTTCTGAGTGCTGTGCTTTAACCCGCTGCACCACCAGGGAGGGCCTCTTTTTTTTTTTTTTAAAGATTTATTTACTTATGATTACAGAATTGGGGTACAGGTCAGAGATGCAGAGGCAGTGAGAGGATTCACCAGAGACAGAGTGGAGAGCAGAGCAGGCAGATCAATGAAGTACACTGCTGAGGGGAACAGCAGGTGAACAGGCAAGTCTGCTGCGCCATGTGGTCACCTCTGGGGCCAGGGATTGAACTGGCACTGAAGCAGCTGCAGCTTGCTTGCAGTGCTGCGCTTTAACCCACTGTGCCACCAGGGAGGGCCTTGGACATCTTTCTACAGGAATTGTTCAAGGTTCTGAACAGATATTTTTGCCATCATGGCGCTTTTATTTCACTAGTAGATGTTAAAGTTAGGATGAAGTCCAAAGTAAATGGTCCAATAGTACCAAACGTGGATCACAGAGCTGTAGAATGCATGCTTAACAGTCCAAATTTCTTTTCTGCATAACTTTTTTTGAAGGAATGCCTCAAAATTTTGAATTCTGCATATTGTGGTAGATTCCAAGAATACATCAATCATTGTCTTAGCTTATATCACTGAAAACGTAGGATTTGCCACCAGAATAAACATTGTCCTGTAATAAGTGAACTCCAACATATGACTTGAGCCCTAATAAAACTGTTCTACAAGGTGACTCTAGTGACAAAGGTGTCTCTACTTCCTGGCATCATTAATGCCTTAGCTCAAAAGATTAGATAAATAAACACTGCTAATTTAAAGTTTTCCCCTCTGTGCTGTAGTATGTCTCAATACCTCTGTGGTTACCACAAAATAGTTGTGCAATAAGGTTTTTGTTTACCTATCTTAAGAGCACTGTTATAAATATTATGCCACGGTTTCAAAACCTCATCATTATTCATGACAGTGAAATAGTATAATAAATCTAAATGTTCACTCAACAGTCATCACACAGTCACAAAAAGAGCTCTGTTTGTGTCTTTATATAATTCTTATTTAAATTCTCTGATAGAGAGTACATAAAACATGTTGTTTCAAATATTCAGTTTTTTAAAGTCTAGTCACAAAGTTAAATGCTGAAAAAAGTCATATTAATATAGGTTACCTTTAGATAGTAAGATGATGAAAGATACTTTTTTATTACATTATCTTGATGCTTGAATTTGTCTTTCATAGTTGTCACTTTTACAAGAAGAAATGTGAAATGATTTGAATCTAATCTGGAGGTATGAAATCAAGGATCTCACATGTGTGGCCTCAGAAAATTGTAACTTAAGAACTGAGTCTATTTCCTCATCAATGCCTGACGCATAGAAAGCAGAAACTTATCTCCCGATTCTTCACCATCTGCCAAGAATCTCCTCCATCCTAGAGCCAAGAATCTACTTACTCTTTGGACCACCCTCCAGCTTTGCCTGCCTGCCTATCAACACAGCCTGCCCCCAAACCTCCACAGACTTGCCTATGGCTGCTGGAACATGTGCTTGCCAAGTAACTACTCCTCAGCAAACTAAGTTTCTTATTATTTGAGCTTGCCTCAATTTGCCTCTTTATTTAGACGGACAAAATATAAAATACATTTTTTAATCTTAGCATGCATCATACAAATGTTTTAATTCATTAATTTTCAATCTGGTGTCCTTGCCTTACTAATACCAATTAATTTAATATTCTAGAAACAGGCTAAAAATAGAAATTCAAGGGGGGAAAGGAAGAAAAGAATTACTTGCAAAGGTGTTCAAGATGTATTAAATTCTAGTGCCTCACTAAATCAAATAAAATCACTAAATCACTAAAATAAAATATTTTTCAATTACTTAGCTAATTAGCATACACGAAGTATTTTCAAACACAAATTCCTGCTACCAAATATTCTGCTACTAAATCAAATAAAATCACTAAATCACTAAATAAAATCACTAAATCACTAAAATAAAATATTTTTTAATTATTTAGCTAATTAGCATACATGAAGTATTTTCAAACACAAATTCCTGCTATCAAATATTCTGTCCTATATTTTATATTACTTCCTTAGACTCAAATGTTAAAAATGTTCGCACTTTCTCTCATTGCTCTTGTAGATTTGTTATCATGCCAAGAAGAACATCTTTCAGCTGAACAAACAGAAAGAATTCTTCTTGTTCATTGGAGCATTGAAAAGTATACTGAAAATAATTTGAAAATAATTTACAGTTTTGGCTCAAGCACGAAATAAGATATTTTTGAGCACTTCCCAAGTTCTCTGTAACTGTTTTATCACATTTTCAAAGATGTACAACTTCATTAATGGTTTCCCATTGCTTTCAGGACTTTAGGGCCTGCATGTGAAGAATGGAGTTATGGGTGGGTCATTATTTTTCTATCATTCCCTATCATTCTGGAATGGAAAATCTCTTACATATGAAATCTCCTCTTTCAAACTTCAGTCTCAAAAATGGTTCTATCCTACAATATATAATCAATCATTCTCACAGTTTCAGAAACAAGTCAACTAAATAAAAAATTAAAAGTTTGCCAGAAGTACATCTGGAACCATTGATTAAGGCATTGATTTCTATGTGCAGAATGTATAAGAATTCTTTTCTAAATTTAAAGGAAAAGCATACGTTCAATTTGTTAGTCCATTCAAGAATCAATTCTAATTTTTCAAAGTTCAGGAATAGATTATTATCTATCATAGCTTTGGAAAGAGGTAAAATACTTCCATTGTACACTCAAAATAATTACATGATGGGTCTTGGATTTCATTTCTTGGTACCATCAGTTGAAAAAGAGCTAAATACAATATGTCAGTTTATGGAAATAGTGTACATAACAGACTGAGGTTTCTTGGTATGTTCCTACTGTAGCCAGTTGAAATGCTTCCATTCCTCCCTTGAGTGTAATGAGAGAATGCTTATTTGGGCTTTGAGGCTGCAAATGCAAACTTCAGTTGTATCTTTAAAAACAACTATCAAATATCTCTTTGCTATGCTTCATTTTTTTCCCTCCTTTACTCAGAATTTGTCCCTTTCTTATATCTTTTATTTAGATTGGCCTCCCACACTATATAGCTTTCCTCAGCTGGTACCAATTTGACTTCTGGGTTCTTCAGAAAAGAATGTGATTCAATAAGCCAACTTGCTACAAGAAATCTGATTTTGACAATTTACAGACACAATCAGCTGCTGCCTGTCTCATTTCAAACACACCATATTTTCTCAACCTGGCTATTATATAGAAGGTGATCTGTTTGTTTGTTTTATTTTTTTTTTTTTCTAGAGAGCTTTCTCTTCTGGAGAGTGAAAAAGAAATCCCTGCTCATCTCAATTAATGATGGTCCAAAATATGAAACACTGTTCTGGCTGCTAAGCAAAATAAAGGCAATAAACAAGGAGTTGTGAAGGAAATCTAGTAAAAGCAGTTAATTCTACCTACAAGTCACACCTTATATTAACCTTATCTGTGCCCCTGCTATTATTAGAAAAAAAGATGTAATCTTCCTCCAAAGGTTGTTCCTCTGAAATCAACTATACATATTATAATCTCATGCCTTACATTTCTATCACATTTGGTTGTTTTTTCCTCTGTAAATTTAGTATTTATGTATTTTAAGTCTTCCTTATTGAAAAAAAAACTTTCCTGATGTCACATATCCACTTAAATAATAACACCTCTCCCTTCTTTACAATTCATTTTTTTTTAAATATGCCTTACCTGCAAATGCTTTTTTTTTTAAAAAAAAAAATATGTCTTACTCTGCAAATACTACTGAATTCTTTCTGGTTCCACTTCTCAATCCCTACTTTGGAATGCTTTCAGATGCAAGGAACAGTTTCTCAAACATGAAGTGTTTTTATTAACTCATCTTAAATGAATTCTTAACTGGATGGGTCTAGAGCTTCAGAATCCAGGAATGTATATTAGGGCACTAGGTCTATTTCTTTGTGAATTCCATTGCCACTCTCTCATGGTCAAAAGAATCTTTGTGCAATTCTTAAGTATCGGGTCCCTGTAAATCAATGCTCAGATGGGAAAGAAGGGGCAAGACTTCTCCACAGGAATCTCTTTCCTTTTTGTTTTTAATCCAGAAAGGAAATCTTTCCCAGAAGACTGCAGTACATATAACATTACATTTAACAGATAAGAACTTGATTACATATTACAGCTTAACTGATCACCCACATTGAGAACAAGGTAATTTCAATGTCCCCTGTAAAACTAATTACATATCCCAAAGTCCTTCAAATTTGACATATGCAAAAGCTGGTATTACTTTAGACTTTCACTTCTTTATATGTTCCCTATTTTGATAAGGAATATTCATTTCCTGAGAACAAAATTTGTATTTCTCCACCCACATTCAACTGGAATGCAAACTTGTGAATTTGTTCTTAAGTTTTATTTCTGATTCATCCACTTTTTTTTTTTTGCATCCTTGTGCATTATTAATTTGGTTTGGACAAGTATCAGGTTTTAAAATACAAAGACTTGTTAAACTGATCTTGCCTCTTATACATTTTCCACATCTCCACATGGAATATTTTCAGAAGCAAAGTAGATTACATCCTGTCCATCTGCATAAAGAGTGTATCCTGACAACTTTGAAAATTAAGTCAAATCTCAGCAGTGAAAGGAGGCAATTTATAATTTGACCACTGTCAATGTCTCTGGTCTCATCTTCTCTTAACATGATGCCACTCTTACTGAATTATCTCTGATTCTCTTAGACACTTTCAAAACTCAGTTCAAAAGATTTCCTGAGCTCTTTCAACTGTTCTGATATAATTTAGGTTCCTGATCTCTGTTGGTTTTTTTTTTTAAAGATTTATTTATTTATTTATGCACACAGAACTGGGGTACAGGCCAGAGGTACAGAGGTGGTGAGAGGATTTACCAGAGACAGAATGGGGAGCAGAGCAGGCCGACTAACAAATTACACTACTGAGGGGAGCAGTAGGCGGGTCAGGAGAGGTCTGCTGTGCCATGTGGGTCACCTCTGGGGTGGGGATCAAACTTGTGCTAAAGTGGCTTTAGCTTCTTAGTGCTGTGCTTTAACTCAGTGTGCCACCAAGCTGGACCTTGATCTTTTTGTTTTTACCTTCATAACCCTTCACATTTTTACTGACATTATCTATTTTCTTATAATTTTGATTTACAGACTGTGAGCTTCTTGAAGCAAGGACTATGTATCTTTTGAATCAAGACAATACAGGGAACATAATGGCTACTAATTTTTGTGTGTTTATGGCAACATTTTAAAAGCAAAGTTGAAGTATCTTTCCAAGAAAGAAAATTCTTTTTATATATGTTGATTTTTATTTAAAAAGCTCACAGAAAATTAAATTATAGTTCATCACACTATACTAAAAATAAAATCAGAGAATTTTAGAACAATCTGAAATATGCAAACCACATAGTTATACTACAATAAATGACACTGGAATTAATTCTACCATGTTCTTAAGTTTTCCATTCTGAAATTAAACTTGGTACACTATTTAATTAGTTTTTAGCTTTATTTCACTTTAACTTTTATTCCTTTACCATTATTTCTACTTAATGCTAATATGCTTCAAATTACTCTCATTTATCAAGCACTTTTACCAAAAATGTGATATTCTACTTAGTATACTTACTCAATCCTGGGTTGTAGGCTGTGAGTTGATATGAATAATTCTACAGACTGAAAGAGTGATATTCAGACAGTCATTATACAAGAGCCCTAGAAAGACAAACAGATAACAATCATCAACCTATATCACTGTAAAATTCAACAAGCATGAATCAAAGTTTAAGAGCATCTTTTTTTACTAAGATAATATTACATTTTAATATAAAAGTTTTAGGAGTCCTTCTTTGAGAATCAACATGTATGTACAAATACTATATTAAATATAGTATTAAATGAATGTATCCACTGATAATTCAAATCTACTTTTCATGATTCCTTTTCCCCTAGTTTTTCCATCCTCTATCTTCATTCTTTTTTGGTAACTACTAATTGGTCTTGTAAAACAAAAGTTTATTTTGTTTATTTAGTTCATCTATTTGCTCTCTCTAATACCACATATGAATGAAGTCATGTGTGTTTGTCTTTCTCTTTTGGCTTATTTCACGACGTAAAATATCCTGTATGTCCATCAATATTATTGTAAATGGAAGAATTTCAACTTTTTTTAATTTTTTTTTAAAGATTTATTTATTTGTGCATACAGAACTGGGTACAGGCCAGAGACGCAGGTATGGCAAAAGACTTCACCAGAGACAGAGTGGGGAGCACAACAGGCAGATCGACTAAGTAGACCACTGAGGGGTGCAGCGGGCCGGTCAGGAGAGGTCTGCCACACCATGTGGTCACCTCCGGGGCAGGCAGGAATCGAACTCATGCAGAAGTGGTTTCAGCTTCTTATTGCAGTGCTTTAACCCGCTGCGCCACCAGGGAGGGCCTCCCCATTTTTTAAAGATTAATTTAGCTATTTATTCATACAGAACTGGGGTACAGGCCAGAGGTGCAGAGACAGGGAGTGGACTCACCAGAGTCAGAGTGGGGAGCAGAACAGGCCGACCTATGAAGCACACTGCTGAGGGGAGCAGCGCGCTGGTCAGGAGAGGTTTGCTGCCCATGTGGGTCACCCCTGGCAGGGATCGATAATGCTTAAGTGGCGTTAGCTTCTTAGTGCTTTTCTTCAACCCTTTGTGGCACCAGGGAGGGCCCCGGGTTTCCACCTTTTTATAGTTGTGCCTGTACATATCACCACATCTTGACAACTGCTTACCCATTTGTCAACTGATGGATACAGGTTGCTTATTATCTATGGTAAATACATCGCTGACATAGACAGGGGTGTGCACATGTCTCTTCAAGGTAGTTTTTATTTTTTCATTTTTGGTGGGGTACATGCTAGCATGCAACTAGAATGTACAGACTTTTTATTTTTAATCTTTAAAATAATCACAACACTGTGAACAATCACATTGAAAACTGCTTTAATTGATTAGATTTAGGTTCCAAATATTGTTCTGATGGTGCAAATGAAGAGGATTTTCATTAGTCAATTATACAAAAATATAATCAAGAGAAAAGTTGGCATTCTATGACAAAACAATAGCATGTTAAGCATCGATAGTATAAAGACAGTCGAGATGAGAAACAAATCAATACAAATCAATACTTTCAATGCAATAAAATAGTGACCTTCACTCTGGAATCACATTACTACCAAAATGCAACAGAACAGTTTAGCTTCACTAATAATCCATTATGAGTATGTTATAGTTACCACCACTACTATCTCTTAGAACAATAAATCCCACAAGTTTGCTATTCACTATAAATTATTACATATTAAATTACCTTAAAATTTCTTGTCTGAACTTTGTGAATGATCAACATTAATAACATTTGTTGCATTCCTAAATCTGATGTGTGTGCTCAGCACTGTGCTCAAGGTTTCACTCGTGATGGTCTAATTTAACCTTTAAACTCATCCTCAACCAGAATGAAAATTATTGCCAGTCCTAATTTGTATACAAGGATCTCTGAGACTAAAGTTAACAGTTAGGGATACTTCAAATACCGGAAACGCTGACCAACAATGAGTAAAACAAAAAGTCTCCCCATTATTCTTCAGTCTCACTCAGACTTCACTGAACAACCTGATGCTTTTAGCTCTGGAATTTACATCTTCTCATTTCAAACTCAGTGGGTAATTTAAAAGCCTGGGTAGACAAAACTCTCTATAATCATCTCTATTCTGGCCACATTTTTGTAGAAACAATTGTCCCTTGTGGTGCAGGAAGTACATAACATGAGGTTCTTGATTATTACCTGCCACCTTGCCTCTGATTGTTACTTTGCGGAACATTTCCATCAGGCGAGCCTCAGACTTCTAAGCCCTCAAACATCATAAATAGCAAGCCCTAAGAAAAAGCAGTTTTTAAAAAATAAAATACATTTTCTTTTTTTCCTTGCTTCCACATAAGTTAGTTTAAATTTAGCTTTTCTCTTTCTCGTATGCCTACTAAGTGCAAAAAAATATAACAAACCTACTTTAGCATTCTAAATCTTTTCTATCAAATACCTTTTCCAGCCATCTTAATAGGCTCTTCTCTTGTCTGAATCCATAACCCAAAAGACAAACTTCTAATTAGCTGTTTCACTATTAAGAATAAGAACAGTCACTCTTCCAGTCCAGGACACAGGACACCTTACCACTGGACAGAGACATTTCTATTCATCCAATTAAAAAGTTTTAGAGGGCCCTCCCTGGTGGCGCAGCGGGTTAAAGCACAGCACTGAGAATCTGAAGCCACTTCCGCATGAGTTCGATTCCCGCCTGCCGCCTGCCCCGGAGGAGACCACATGGCGAGCCAGACCTCTCCTGGCCCGCCCACTGCTTCCCTTAGCAGTGTACTTCGTCGATCTGCCTATTCTGCTCCCCACTCTGTCTCTGGTGAAGCCTCTCACTGCCCCTGAGCCTCTGGCCTGTACCCCAGTTCTGTATGCACAAATAAATAAATCTTAAAAAAAAAAAAAAAAAAAGTTTTAGAAAACTACATTCTGATTCTAACATTCCTACATTCTTATATCCAAATCTGAGTCAACAGGAATTATTTCATAAAGTCATACTTGCATAAGCACAAGTAAAAAAATTCAACCCCAAAGAGCTTAAGCAAAAACAAGCATGCGATTTATTTGTTTGTACAGCTAAGAATAAAGAGATAGGTCCTCACTCTGGCACAGGTAAACACAGGCCACAATTTCATCAGCACTCACTTTTACATATTCTTAGAACAATACCTCCTCTGAGTAGCTTTCAGTTTCAGACTACATGTAGCAGCGAGGTTGCTGCTGAAGTACCTAACCTGGCATCTCTGAGGGAACACCTGGTGTTGGAATATCACCTCTGCTCTTGCATTTCCAAGATAAGTCTCCTTGCCACTTACATGTCCTGCTCATGTCTCATGCCCAGGCCTGCGCCAAGCATTGGTACCTGAAACAATGTGATGTACCAGTTAACTTTGAGCAACTTATTCCAATTCTGAGTCAGGGATGGGGCCCAATCCAAATATGTGGGAGGAGAGAGGAAGAGGGTGGAGGAGAGGGGAAAGATCAAAGTAAAGTTAGGAGCTTTGACAAGAATAGGGAGAGGTAGGTGAAAGTGTAGTTAACAGGGGCACTACACTGAGGTTGAACTGTAAGCATGGGAGGGAGAATTTGAAACTGCATCAGTGTCTGTCTAAGTATACTTCATTCTGTATGCCTAAATCATATAATGAAAGTTTTCTGAGCCAAATCAATGTTTCTAATTTCCTATATAATTTATATTTTATAGTCTATCCTTTTTGAAAAAATAGTCAAAACCACTTTTTTTATTGTTTTTTTTTTAAGTTTTATTTATTTATGCACACATAACTGGGGTATGGGCCAGAGGTGCAGGGGTTGTGAGCGTTCACCAGAGATAGAGTGGGAGGCAGAACAGGCCGACTGATGAAGTACACTGCTGAAGGGAGCAGTGTGGGGGACAGGAGAGGTCTGCCGGGCAGTGTGGGTCACCTCCCTGGCCGGGGATCAAACTTGTGCCTCAGTGGCTATGGATAGCTTTGTAGAGCTACACTTTCATCTGTTTCACAAGCAAGGAGGGCCCTCAAAACCAGTTTTAAATGCATCATATTATTTTGCATTGTGTGGCTACTCATAGCAAAACAAAGCATGTTTTCAGTTCATCCTTATGCTTGTTCACTTCAAATAAAAAGAATCTTCTTTTCTTAAAGAAAGAGAAGTAAATGATGCTGTCACCCCCACATAATTCCAAAGTGGGAAGAAATTAGCAAGTAAAAAAAACAGCTCGATCCTGTCATGAAGTTCCATAAGGGCACCACCAGCAAGGTGGGTAATAAAAAGAAAGCAGTGAATGAGTAGGAAAGTCCGAGAACAGGGTGGAAGCAATATGACTCAGCAAGGCAGTGTGAGCACACAGGAAAATTGTCAAAGAGGGTAGGATGCGAGCATGTGTCCTGGAGAATGGAACCCTACATTGCCACTGAAATTAAGTGGGCAGCACGCATCAAAGAAATTTTTAAAGTTGAAATAGGAATGGGAAAGAACAACTGAATATTTGAAAAGCACATAATTTCAACAATTTCAGAGTTTACTGAAGGTCGAACTAGTGGCTTCTACTATTTTCATTAGAACATCTGAGGACCCTTTGGTGTGAAGCTGAGAAAATATCCTGAAATTAACCTAAACCCGAAATGATCTGGTGTATACTCACTAATAATAGGGAGAGTTTTGTGGGGGGGGGGGGAGCAGTAAAAATTGGTAAAGTATACTTTTTGTAAACACCACTATGCACTCCTGGAGCCACAAAACACAAGGATTAGCTAGCAGTGAATGATGCTAAACTATTTTTTGTTAGATATAATTGAGGTATAATTTACGAATTAAAAAACAAACAGTACATCACATGCTCCAGATTCTACTTCTTGAAGCCGTAACATTTTAGGCAATGCTATTTACATAGTTACCTTGTATGGCTACATATACTGTAAGAATAAGTACACAAAATGATCTACTAAGTATAGTTTGTTCAACAAATACCCACTGAACTTCATAAGCAGTCAAAATGATAAGCAAGGACAGAAAGTAGTTTGTGGACTCAAAATATATAATAGATATATATTCTCTTATTGGTATATAAGAGAAAAAGAATCTCTTAACAAAAGTGTTGTATGCTAGATTTTAAAGAGTCTCTGGCTAACTTCTAGTTAAATTTGAATTTTTTTTTAATGATTTATTTATTCGTACAGAACTGGGGTACAGGCCAGAGATGCGCAGGGTGAGAGGACTCACCAGAGACAGAGTGGGGAGCAGAACAGGCAGATCAACGAAGTACACTGCTGAGGGGAGCAGCGGGCGGGTCAGGAGAGGTCTGCCGCACCATGTGGTCACCTCCGGGGCAGGCGGGAATCAAACTCATGCGGAAGTGGTTTAAGCTTCTTAATGCTGTGCTTTAACCTGCTGCGCCACCAGGGAGGACCTTAAATTTGAATTTTTTAATACAAAGATAAACCCAGTATAAATTACTATTGTTTCCATCATTGGCTCAGTTTAGAATAGATTGCACAAACCAATTTTAAGGACAGTTTCTTGTAATCTAAAGCATTTTTCATATATTTATGATGTGTGATATTGCTTTATTAAAAGAAAAGACTGCATAATCAAAGTAATCACTTCTTCATTTAACTAATGAATGTCTGTATTGTCTGGTATATTAAAATTACTTTTCCTAGAGATAGTTTAGTACTGTTACTTTTACTTTAAACACTTACATTACAATATTTGAGTCCTGAGTAAAATTCCAAAATATATGCATAAAATTACAAATTTAATTGGGAAATTGGCATGCAGATTAATATTTTCTTATAGTTTTCTGCAACTAATCCAGGAAATGAATGGCAAGTAAGGTTGTAATTACTTAAAAGGGCATTGGTTGGAAGTCAGAAATTCTGTGTTTAACAATACCCAAACTATTTCCTTTAATCGGTCACTTCAAACCCTTAAAATTTCACTTTCTCAGCAACAAGATGGAGAAATACATTTGTACTCTATATGAATGGAGTCAACTATATTTAAAAAGTATGCTTGAATATATAACCATATAAAATATCTAAACTTTTATACAAGTGATGGATATTATTTGTGGCTTTTTAAGATTTATGTCATTTCAGCTTTACTCATTATGTTTAGTTGGTTATTAAATTTATATCATCCCTCTCCATGAAAAAAATCAACTAACCTTTTGGAAAATTAAGTGTGAGTAGCAAAATTTTTTTTTTTTTTAGTTAGCAAGAACATTATAAAAAGAAGTAGGTCTGAATATTTGAAAAGCACATAATTTCAACAATTTCAGAGTTTACTGAAGGTCGAACTAGTGGCTTCTACTATTTTCATTAGAACATCTGAGGAC
>NW_004567127.1:12365595-12370107 GCF_000260355.1 Condylura cristata | reverse complement strand
TTTTTTTTTTTTTTAGTTAGCAAGAACATTATAAAAAGAAGTAGGTCACATTTGAAAAGTTACGGTGCCAATTTTTTTTGTGTTGGACACAGTGTGCTGCATAAACAGAAAACAAAAGACACATACACACACTTTTTCTGTGTGATTCCTCTAAGATATACTGCTGATACTTTTAGGAAGGAGTCAAATCCTACAATGAAAAGTCAACATCTTAGAACCTACTATCCGAACTGAGTGTTCTCCTCTCCTCTTCTCTTCTCTCCTAGGATTATTATGGCTGTATGAGAAAGACTAACTACTTAGAATGTTCTGCACATAAGCCACTTATTCATACACTCCACAAGTATTTACTGAGCATCTTCTAGATGCCCACATTCTAGTGGAAAAGACAACATGAATAAATCATGGTTCCTATCATTAAGTAGCTCAGAGTCTAACAGTAAAAAGATTATGAAACATTCACTTTTGAGGTGTTTTCTGATTGTTGTCTAGAATACTTTATAGTAGAGCACTCCTCTAGGGACTGAGAAGACAAAATCAAATTTGTTAGAATATATAAGAGGCATGGAAATGTGATGAAGAGTACAATAAGAATAACAACACATATACACAAAGAGCTGATATTCAGTAGGACAATAAGTCTGGGAATCAGGAAATACTTGGAGGAACAGAAGTTTATGGTATTTTTATTTAGGCTATCTGAATGGTTTAGATCTGTTCTATGAGGTATGTGACAGCAATAAAATATGCACACATAATTAAAATGCAATGAACAAGTATTTCTTTGTTTAATAAATTTTGAAAATGCACTAGAAAATATTTCATTCAGAAATATTTAGGATCACTGAAATACCTAAATAGCTGAATCAAATATTACTTCCCTAAACTCCATTTTATATCTCAGAATTTACAGCAGGGACATACACATATTTTTACTCTCCATTTACTTGAATAAGGCACTAATGAACAGGCTGGGGAGGTGTTGACTATGAATGCAGAAAAAGGTTTTTGTCTCTTGTATTTTGTTTTGAGGAGAAGAGGTTAAATATTCTCAGTCAACAAACTAGCTTCTTGGTAATTTTAATCCTGAACTTTTGGAAAGGATCTTAATGTTTTTATAATGGTTTCAGTAAAGATTTCTTCTTCTAAGATTGTGGCCAACAATATTCTTTAGCAAGGTATGCTGGACATCACTGTGAATACTGGGAAATAAACCAAGAAGACTAAATTATAACCTTAAACTGTAAGCCAAAAAACACATCAGTGCAAAATACTGGTCTGTAGTGTTTGGTTTGTGTAAAGAAGGTGTATGCTTTTCCTTCATTGGAGATAAAGCAGAATCACATTTTTAAGCCATTTTCAGGTAAATATTAACATTAACACACTTATATGTTGTATCTTACTATCTGCCTTTTCATGTTACTCTTCTGTAACTGTTAATCCAAAACAATTTTCTTCTACCAGCTTTTGATATCTCTCACCTTGTTCTAACCTGATGCCTCTCATCTTTAATATTTGAATTACCATGTTGTACTAGTTAGTGTAGAACAAAACAGTCCACTGTCTTAGGTTGGGTTCTCTAGAAGAAATACGCCCGCATGGTGTTCCATGTGTGTATGCATCAGAGGATGGAGAGGAGGAGTGGGCGAGAGACAAAACAAAACTAAAATCTGTGACACAAATGAGAAAGGAAGGTGTCCATGTGAAGGTGCAACATCTAGAAGGTTCCATGGATGGCATCTTTATTTCAGGTCTTTGGGGGAATTTTGTTAACAACATAGACCAATCAGCCCTCCCAGGTGGCACAGTGGGTTAGGATGCAGCACTGTAAGCGAGCGGCAGCTGCTGCAGTGCGAGTTTGATCCTGGCCCGGAGGTGACCCACATGGCACAGCAGACTTCTCCTGTCCCACCAGCTGCTCGCCTTAGCAGTGTACATCCTCTATCTCCTATTCTGCTCCCCAGTCTGTCTCTGGTGAATCCTCTCACTGCCTCTGCACCTCTGCCCTGTACCCCAGTTTTGTATGCATAAATAAATAAATAAATAAATAAATCTTTAAAACAAAACAAACAAACAAACAAACAAAACAAAACACAGACCAATCATAGCTCCAGTCATCCTTACTAGAAGAGAGAACCTTTTCAGGTAATTGAGGTAACAGTGGTTTAACACTGAATTCGATTTAGAGGTACAGGACCATCCCCTTCAGGTGTTCTTACCACCACCCCCCCCCATCAGTGGCAGAATCCACTGCACCAGATGACACTTTGTTCTCCACCCCACCCCCCCTTGACTATGGAACTGATGCCAACACGATGTCCCCAGAGACTGCTAATTTCCTGGCATTTGTGGTCCTCAAGCTGTACTTGTTGAGCTGGTTCAGACATTCTAAGGGCAGTCCCCCAAAACAGAGACACTTGTCCCAGATGGTGGGAGGGAGCACAATGGGAAACAGGGCAATGGAAATTAGCTAGATAACACTCTCATACCATACTCAAAAACAATTCAAAATGGATAAAAGGCTGGATGTAAAACCTGAAACTATAAAACATATAGGAAAAAACACAGGCAAAACACAACATAAAAGTTTCAACAATGGTTTTACAGCTCAATCTACAACAGCAAGAGAACCCAAAGAGAATCCAAACAACTGATACTGGACCCTCCCTGGTTGTGCAAGGGGTTAAGACGCAGCACCAAGAAGCTATCCACAGCCACTGAAACACAAGTGCAATCCCTCACGAAGGAGGTGACCCACATCACGCAGCAGACCTATCCTGTCTCACCCACGGATCCCCTCAGCAGTGTATTTCAGGCAATTTGTCTGTTCTGCTCCCTACTCTGTCTCTGGTGAATCCTCTCACCCTCACTGCATCTCTGTATGTATAAGTAAATAAATCTTTTAAAAAAAGAACAACTCAAGCTACATCAAACCACAACCAAAATGAAAGCACAAACTGCTGAATGGGAGGAAATATTTACAAACCGTACATCAATAAGGGTCTGAAGTTGAAGTTCTATGAAGAACTCATACAACTTAACAGAAGAAACCAAATAATACATCCCACAATGGAGATAAAACTAAATAGGAACTTCTCCAAAGAAGACATACAGATAGCTAATTGTCATATGAAAAAAAAAAATCATCACTTAACATCAAGGAAATGCAAATCAAAATCACAATGAGGTTACCACCTCACACCTGTGAGAATAGCGCCTATGAAGAAGACCAAAACCAAAGAGTGCTGGTGAGGAGGGAGAGAAAAGGAAACCCTTCTGAATGCTGGTGGGAATACAAACAGCCCTGTGACAAAGAGCAAACATTTCTCAAAATATTAAAAATGGACCTGCCACACATATGACCCTGGAGTTCTACTAGATATCGACCCAAATGCAAGACACTAATTCTAAAGGAACCCAAGGACACTTGGGTGGCATACTGATGGTGTCTACCTCATAAAAATAATCTGTCAAGTTTTCAAAAATATATTATAAACTATCAAAAAATCTGGATCTATTCTGGTACTGGTGCTGATTAAGTACTGCTGCACATTGAACATATATTCTCTGAGTGAAACCAACAAGAGAAAACAGAAATGAACCAAAGAAGAACTTATTGATTCCTATAGGCATATTGGTTAATAGAGCTTGACCATCTAAACCTGAGGAATTAGGTTCTGATTTTAACTAGTACTGACTTTCTCTCTCATCTCTATTTTGTGTGTGTGGCCAAATTTATCTTCTTATATCCAGTAGATGGCATTGTCTCTGCCAGTTCTTGACTTCACTACTCTCTATTTCTCTCTCCCTTTCTCATGGCTTTAATTTTAAATTGCAAGGAAGAAAGGCCTCTAAATTGGCCAAATTTGATAAAAGAATGTAGTGTCTCTAGAATCACTGTGGCTATCAAAAGAATTATTACACTTGTCTATTTGGGACATATAGCAATCTTAGAGATTCTTGTGACCAGTAAGATCAGTTCATGTAAAATAATAACAATTTTGATTTGGACAATATGGATAGAGAAGGCAAAGAATAGTTCCCCAGAAGTAAAAATATAAAGCCCTTGCAAAGATAGGGTGATCTGAGCAAAGTAAATAATTCATTTCTGAACTTTACTCAATAAAATGTAACTCAAACTATGTGTTAGATTTCTACCAAAATTATTTCAAATATTAAATATGATATAATGTTTGCAAAAGTTCTTTTCAAAGTGGGAAGTTTTGTTAGTGACCATTACATATAAGTCACGTAGAATGCCACACCTTCTCTTTTACAATGTGTTTTAAGAAAAACATTAAGTACAAGAAGATGAACTAAAAACAGGTAAGAGTCTCAAGTCTGTTATCTTAGATTTTAGTAAGTAAAACTTGGGTTTGCCCTCCTTGAGTAATTGTGATCCATAAAATCCGGTGTGCTTTCAAGACAATTAGACTGTCAATGTGGGAACAGGAGGGCTCAATAAGTCTCCTCACCATTATTTCATTATTTTTACAAATGACATTATATATA